>NC_064878.1:20749095-20751595 GCF_943734665.1 Anopheles aquasalis
AGCGAGCACCATAAATCTAGCGGCACGCTGTAAATCTGCTACTCTGCCGGCGCCTCTGTTGCTGGTTGTTTGGAATAGAATGATTTGTTGAAGGACTTGAGTGAGATCTTTTCGGAATGAGGGGCCGTGCTGACGCTGAAGCTATCGATCGGGCCAAGGAAGCAGGTAAAAGGCTCGACCGGCCCAGGGGCGAAGATGAAATACAGAGGCAGAGGCCTGCTGCCCATAACCAGCGGTGGCTGAAGTATCTCGTTTTCATGGACTCGTATAAATTCAATCTTCTAAGAGAGAGAGAGCGGCTCCGCTTTTCGCGCCTTTCTTTAGTGCGGTACTTTTCTTCTTCAGTCATTTCTTTTTTCCTGCTCGAAGTGGGACGCTTTATGAAGAAAACTTGCTACCTGACACATTCAAATTGTGTCACTTTCCTTTCAGGGTGATGGGCGTCAAGCTTCGAAGCAAGTAAATTTTGATTTCACAAGTTCACCAAGCTCTATATAGCGACAATTGACTGTGGAAGAATGCCTAGTACGTTATAATAGACCTAGTTAACAATGAAACAGCGACGCGTTCTATTGCATATTCAACATCTCTTCTCAAGTTTGACAGACATTAACGAATAACATGCATCCTTGTCGGCAAGATGTTTGATGTTATCCTCATCTAACATCGGAAGCAAAGTTACTGCGAAAGTAATTTCTGTATCTCGGCACAACAATCAAACAAGCCACGGCCCTGCCGGCTCGTCTATTATCCGAGAAAGCCTTACGCAATCAATCTTTATAGCCGCCCGTTCTTCTACACTTGATCCTTCCATGGACCATAAACCATGAACTACACCATATCAGCCAACCCAACGCGTGTAAGAAGCAAACGGCATACCGGCACCAACGACTCAGCAAGACGGTTGCTAGCATCCCGGAGCACAATTCTAACAAATGCGTACCCCTCCCCCCATTTTCTCTCTACACGTCGGTAGTTTATGCAAATGTATTCCTCCTGCCACTAGCCATAGTAGTCACGAGGCGAAAGTTCGCAATCGTCTTTAGCAGTGTGGCCAAAGCGTTGCTCGTTTGCCAACGTGGGGCGCGGTGTCTGGTCATCGGTCTGTCGTCTTAGGCCTGCTAACGAGGATAATATATTTCGTCCTTTCGACGACGGCACGGGACGAGCGGCAAAAATTAGACTGAATTAAAACGTCATAAATCGTGCCGGGGGCCTAGATGAGCCGGAAAATCAGCAGCAATCACCAGGCAGTGGTCTGCCGGCGAAAGGAAAATTGGATCTAGCGCATCTGTTCCATCTGCCAATGGCCGATGTCTGTTGATATTAGCACCACCGTTCGTTAGTTGGTGAGAGATTTGGGATCCGTTTCAGTTAGTGGAGTAAAGTAGAAGCACAAACTAGAAACCATTGCGCAACGTGACGATCGATGGCGGTTAATAAATTTCTTTTAGAAGTATCTCGAAGGTTGCGTGTTTATGATATCCTTAAAATGAAACAAAATTCTTAGCATTTTCATTAGCTGACATACTGACAAATTCTTATAACCTCCCAGTTACATTGACAAGTTATTCTTTATGCGATATTCTAATGCAGAATGTTAACAATATGATGCAAATTTGAGATTTGAACCTTAATATGAATAACGTCTTACTTACGTCTTCCTTACTTAAATCATTAAATTGCAAGTTTGACAGTCAAACAGTAGGAACCATTTTGAAAACGTTGATAATTCAAGATTTATTAAATTTCATTTAATGCAGTGCCATGGCTGGAATTCAAAGCAAAATAAAAAGAAAAAAACGTACCAAAACTAAACGAGCATCTCTTGCCACAAAATCAAACAATTTCAATTAAAACAATCCTGCAATAAAAAAGACAACCAATGAAATGTACAAGTAATCGGTAATTAAAAATTGATAACAAAACCTCCCTTCCTTTTTTAATTCATAATTTGAAACACACCGTTGGAAATAACACCAACAAAGCCAACATAAACAATGCAGCATCCACCCATCCGGTGGCACCATCTCGCAATGCCAACATTTGATAACACATTAAACACTTACCGGGCAATAATTTTCCTTTCGACAGGTAACACATTGCCCACGTCCATGTTTTCCAAAACCTCAAATTCACTAATGAACACCGCGACGATACCACCAATCGGTTTCGGACTCCCACAGCGGGTGATGATCACGAGCACGCACGTACGCAGGAACGGGGAGCACGAACCGGGGGGAGTGAAATCCAATTTTATTAATTGATTTATCATTCCTCAATCCGCACCCAAGCCACGTCCCCGTGAGGAACCGCAACACGCAGAGACCAAACATAACATTTGCGACCGCACAGAGAGAGAGAGAGGGAATCGCCACCACTCCAAGCCACGCCAAGCGTATCATCCCAGGTTCGAGGACTCTCGGTCGATCGGTATGTCGATTATGTCGACGGTCCTCATCTCCAAGTCCAAGTGTGATGATGGAGTGCCCGGGAGCGC
>NC_064878.1:20756595-20774095 GCF_943734665.1 Anopheles aquasalis
GCTACCGGATGGATAAAAGAGCCGCGAATGTATGCGCAAAAATGGCCAACATAAATTTAATTTCCCAGCCTCGAGATAAATTGCAATCATTACACCACGGGATCTTTTTGAGGATTATACTAACGATGGGAGTGATGCTATTCGTACTTTTTTTTTGTAATTAACTCTGCTCGCTCATTAGTCGGTGTGACGCATTTTTTAGCACATTTTTTCTTTTGGGTATGTCCTTCTCCGTAGAAGCATTCACAGGATAAAGGTGTTTAGAAAGCAGGGCAACGTCGTAGGTGAAAGGTAGGAGAATTACAAAGCGCAAAGTTTTTCATTTTTCACACAGCCCAGGAGTTATTTGTGCGGGGTCTGGCTGGCATCTCGCCAGACCAAAACTCAATGCTCAATTAATTTGTTTAGAAAACAAAGTAATTGTTAACAAAAGTACATGATTTAAAAATTTTAAAAACAATAAAAGAATCCGCATTTTGTCAACAATTGAGTGGCTACGATCCAAACCTAAATTAATCCAACATTAAAATATTTAACAACCAACTGAACCTCCCTTCATGAATCTCTGCAATCTATTACCTTTTCACAAATAATATTAAATCCCTTTTTCGCCGTATAAAATATCCTTTATCCGCATCCTTTGCCTCAATTTTGCTTCGAATCCCTCACCATTACATCACGGATTAGCAGAAGCGACAACGTAGACATGAGATTACGATCAACAATGCGCACGAACGGTGCGATGTGGATCGGATCGTGCTGATTTACGAAACTATTGCCCAAAATGCCGTAAATTCCCACGATCTGTTGTAGCAGATCCGCTAAGCAGATTATAAACTTTCCAACGCAAAGCAATTAGAAGGTACACACCCAGACCTTGCCGGAGACGAAAGAAACGGACGAAAGCACGAGGGAGAACCGACCCAATGTGTCGTCCTTAATCTTGCGAAAACACGTTCGTCCTAGGGGGATTACCGAGGCACAACGAGCAACTTTACCAACGACGCATCAAACGGTAAACTACGATGAAACTCGACCATTAGCACTTAGGGTGCAGGTGATTTTGCTTTTTAATTGGAAGGTTTTGGCAGGCATCCCTTTGCCCAAGGTTTTTTTTTTTGCTGCCACTCCCTGACTCTCGGAAGGCGCATTTTTAAGCGATTGTTTAAGGTTAGCGCTAGAGCTGGGCGCTACAGCTGGGCGCCACCGAAAGGTCGCATTAGGTAATGTCGTTTTGCATTTACTTCACCATTAAAGGAACGATGCTTCTGCGCTCCTCGATGCTTTCTGCGACCCAATTTTGCCCATCAATGCTGTCATTATCACGTACCTTCAACGCCAACGCCGATGACGGTGGCACATTTTTGCCGCAGCGATTCGAAGTTCAAGGCAAACCGACGCTACAGCATCGAAAAAAGGACCGTCGAGGTGGTGGAAGCGAGGGATACCTAGGTTTTTTTTCCCTTCCATTTGGCACATCGCAAACACGGAACCACGCACGCACACCCGTAGACCTCAGTAATGACCAGCTTCATTAGGGTAGGATGATTAAATTCGGCATCATTTGCTGCCCGCCCGGCCTTTTCCGGGCTCCCACGTGGTCATCGCGTTAAATGGGTCCAAGGTGATAGGACCGTAAGTGAAAAAAGTGTCACTTCCGCTCATCATTATATCGGTAGCGCTCGGCATCAACACCACTTATCATCCTCAACCAGCGTTGGAATATTAGGCACCGATCGATATCACCAAAAGGGCAGCATGATGTGCCTCTTGATGTGGAATCGCTGCCGCAAGCTAACTGTGGGGTGGTATTAAAAATGGAAAAACACTTTTATTTAAAGGTTTTTAATATAATGTAGAGCAAGATAAAAATTCATATTACATTAAAATGGTTACGAATGCTTCTGTAAGTAGTGCTCTGCAACATCCTTTTGTACTGTGCACTTTTTTGCTGAAGTCGGGTAAATTAAAATCAAATTTAATATGATTATTTCGGTGACAATAAATAGGCTTATGCCAATAAAATATGTAATTTGCCAATACATTGAACTAATAGCTCCAATCTTTTGTTTCAGATCATCAGAACTATCATTATCAACACACGTTAGGATATAACATATTTTTTTAATGATCAATGTTTAGAGAAAATCAAAAGAATTAAAATCCACATTAATCATGTTTCAAAGAGCATGGTAGTGCACTGTACGGAAAATGCTATTAAAATTACATAACGAAAAAGAACGGGTAATACAATTTTATGTAACTCACATGCTCAATGCAACGCACATTCTCCATTCATCGGTTTATCCTTTGAAATGCTTGTGTTTTACATTTGTTGTTAGATTTCTTATGAAGTAAAACTCGGTAAATTCAGCCGGCAACTGCATAGCCTTAACTGTATGTTGTTGAACCTTCGTTAGCGACCATAGTATTCTTCGAATTCTTCGTTTCCTTATTTGATTCAATACGAGTAGCCAGTTTTATTTTTGAAAAATCGTTCGTCGAAAGCAACATGCTTAAATGCACTTCATTGCTCTTGATACCCTCCAAACTTACCCATTTCCAATACAAATCGTTCAAGTCCTTCTTCACAATGCAAAATCATCTACGCTTCCACACTGTCTCCGCTAGTCCCTAGGCTATTGGTTTCTTCTGACATTTCACAGGTCACTGTTGCTCATGCCATCGTTGAGATTTATTGTGCCCTCCTACAAATACGATTAATTATCATCACAAAACAATCGCCAACAGCAGGAACCCCTACCGAACGAGACTCTTCAAGTGCACTTCACCTCACTACTCAAACCGACGCCGATGACGACAACGACGCCGATGCAGCGCACTGGATTTCATTTTCACCCGGAACCATATTCATATTCCCCTCCTTTCCCGGCACACATCGGTACACGGGTTGTCACGTAGGGCCCGACAATTGTGACGGTGACAATAATTTATGCCACATTCGGATCGCTTCAAAATCAAACAACCGGAACACCGATGAAACAGCCCTTAAGTACAAAGACAGACTGAGAGAGGGACCGCGACCTGAGAGGTTGAAGCAGAAAGCGCACTTCAGCATCAAAAAAACCGATACGGATCGGTGTGCCAAAAACCATTGCAACCACAACTTCAACTCAATGGGAAGATGCAAACAACCGTAAACCACTACAGAATCCCCGGATACATCATGATGAACCGCGTCGCGTACCTCGGATGCACCACCATCCATCTGCAGAAGATCCTCGACCTAGTGTGGAGCGAGCCCGAGGAGTGTGAGACACACGCTCACTCGGTGAGATGATATTTATACTTCCATTATTATCTCCGCTCTAGCGCGATTGAACTCTCTGGCTGGTGAACTTGCCAAAGAATTTCGCCAAACATCTCCACAGACTTTCTCATGCCCCCGATGCCTGCACTCGCTCGATCGCGATCGCGAACAATGGTACCCCGCCAACACTTTCGCCACCGATTCGCCGCCACCGAGAACCGCCGGTGGTCATAAATCTTGCGCGACATATTTGAATATCAAACGATACCCACAGAATCCATATGGTACCGATGGAGATTCCTTGAGGTGGCAGGGTTTAAGCAACTGATAGAAACGAACTGATAGCGCCAACCGTATAGCTCCATGCGATTGAGAATACTTTCATCTAGGCCGTGGGCCCTTGAGCTTCCACGAAGTGATTTATTGTGTTCGGTTATTCGATCGTTAACAACTCCAGCACTAGGCTCTCTAGTATTCATCAACATGAAGGCACTGCCTGTTTCGCTAATTCGCAGCCACAGAAAATGGGAAAATCAAGATTGCGAACACCCAGTCACTCGCTCATTCCGAAAACCCGTCAAAACTTTCCATCAATACGTGGAATGGTTCCGGCTGGAAGATAGACTTGCCATTGCGAAGGCGGTGGCCGTGGTTGCCTTTCCATCAATTAGTGCACCGTGCGCCACAAGCTACGACGACGGAGTTCCATCAATCACAAGCTCCTTAATTAACCACCACAACGGCACAAACACATCCAGCGATCCGGCTTCCTGTAATGGTGGAGGGGGAGCAAGCGAAATTCGAATCCCTGTCATAACCGGCCGCGAAAATTCCCCCTCAGCGTACTGCTGATTGATTTCGGTTTCGGAAGTAACCATAAACCGCCCTGTTGCTCCGTGGCCGCTCCCACGATGGTGTGAGGTTAGCACATTCCGTTGGCGTAAATGTGCCAGCCAGATTGTTGCGCAGCGCCCAGATGAAGTTAGTTAATCAAAGGCAAACATCATTATCGGTTTTTGGGGCCGGGAGTGAGCAGAACCAAAGCCCCAAAAAGCCCAACAATCCCCGTCCCGGGCGTACCGCATCCTTTCACGGGGTTGGACCGGGAGCTCTTGTTTTCGCACAGTGGCCACCATTGTGGCATTGTGCTGTTGCGTTTTCCGACGAATATCCAAATTAATATTTGAGTTGGTGAAAGGAAATTGGCATTAATTAGATTCATTTAACGAAGCCCCAGCCCGTCGGCCGCGGTGCCTCTAGCGACGCTGCTCACGATCAGCAAACAACAACGCACTAAGCCAGGGAAATGGGCGCTGGAGCACTACACCGCGGAATAGGCACCGACGCCTGGCTAAAGTAATTACAACTTTGCTCCATTTCTCATCCGAAGCAGCAGGATCTGCGTTGGTGCGACGGGAAATTGGGTTCCGGGATCGCGCACCGCAATAAAAACACCGCATGCTCGAGTGTTGCATAGCTTTAGGGGTAAATCGCGAAATTCATCGCATCGCTCGCAGCATCAGGAAGTTTCCGTCAAAAGATTCATTTAACTTTGGTCGTATCGGTTAACGATAATCAATCAGGAGGGTGCAAATGCATTGTTCGACCAGGATTAATGGACTAGATTGTAATGCATAAAGTGTAGCTTCCTATTCGGATACAGCTACACTGCTGCTTCCTTGCAAATTGCGACAGCTTCATGATGGAAAAGGTGACAAATTGTTTTGGAAACGTTTTCAGATGAGTGATGATTTAAACAAACATCCCCGGATTCGGCCTGTCACCATCATTGTCTGTTCGAGTCTACAAACCTTTCCAATGCTATTCGTTGCCCCAGGAACAGGGAAGATTAGCCTCCAAATGTTCATATTCAAATGGCATGCAAACGGTCGAAGTTACGTGATCTCAATCATCCCGAAATCAAATGCTAAATCACATCCAGCACACAGCCAGCAGGGGCAGCCAGGAGCTCAAAAATAACTCTGCATAATTTGCTTCCTTATGCATGCTGAATGTCAGAACCCTGGTAGCCCGGTGGTACTCTCGCATTTACGGTGGATTTATTTATTCTGCAATCAGCTCACCGAAGGTACGACGATGTTCTCTGTCGTTTATGAACTAATTTTGCATTCAAAACGGCAATCATCCAACTTCTGCACGCTCGGTTCGGTTCCAGCTGCATCGACTCCTTGAACTCCCTCTACTAGACATCCATCAGGACATTTAGGTGGATGCTTTATCTGTTGTTCGGAAGCTAGGGACCGGAACGAGAACTCTACTGAAACTACTTTCGATCCGACCCGGGCTGGCTGGCTAGCTGGCTGGTTGGTCCCGGTTCGGTGCTTATTTCCTCCCTCATTTGCACCTAAACCTCGTTGCAATTGCATTTGGCGTTCCGCAATGGTTGTCTCGCAAGGGATTAAGGAATTTTGGGGATCCCGGAAGAAAGTTTTCCACTGTGGTGGTGGTGGTGGTGGTGATGGTGCCTCTGCCAGCCCAGCCCAGCAGCACAGCCTGAGCGTAGACGAAGATTATTAAATTACGAAATCTTTTGCCCATCGTCCTGGTGGTGGCTGCTGGAAGGTGACTTAGAGGCCCGCCCCAGTGGGGAGCTCTCGGTTCGACGCAAACGTCTGCGGTGTACCGTGGAACGCAGCGGCTTAAGCGCTTTAAATGTGAGGCTGGGATGAGCTTTGGTGAAGCTTCCGAGCGACGCTGCGCACATAGCGACGCGCGGTATGGAAATTAAACAGCGAACAGCAACTTTTAATAAGCACATCCCCGCACAGTCGTCTGCTGTCTTCCGCGCGAAAGAGTCTGTGCGTACCACGTATTGGAAAGAATCTTTGCCTCGACGATGAAATACCGTGCATTTCTTCTAATCAGAACGGCGTGAAGGTTTTCAGGTAAAGGGACCCCGGGCACGTGTTTCCGGTGCTCCTTATTTCATTAGTAAGTGGTTCAGTGCAAGTTTACGGGCTGCTGGAAATTACAGAACCGTGAGATTGGCAATAAATTACCTCAATACAATTAGCTGCTGCCTGGCGGAGTGGAGTCATAGGCTCAGCCTCCCACTATTAACCATCTTTCTCATTCACATTATGTACCCTGGGTTCAATGATTTTCGTGGGTCGATAAATCATACTAGCTATTAAGGGAGAGTTATTTCAAGGACTGGAGCATAATCTAAGTTCCCAGGGCGTTGGTGAAATTTGGTGAAACGCGAATGAGGTCGCAATTTGCGCTTATGAAAAGCTAAATTGTAATTTCAATGTCTTTGATGTGTTGTGTTAGTGAGAAATGTTAAGAAATGGATAAATTGCTGTAGATTACAACTAGTTAGATAAAGATGAAACAAATTGAAAGTAAAAGAAGCTGTAAAAAGTAAAATGCAAACTGAAAGACATTCCTTTTCTTCTGTAATACTTTTCATTCATCCCTATTATTATCTTAAAAACAGGACAAACCGATATAAGATTATTTTTTAATATTCTACGCGATCATACTTTTTAAGAAATATTTTACATATGCAATGATTAGTGCTTCTACAAGCTAAAATTTTGTTTACACATTATTTGCATTTTTTAACACTTGCAGATCAACTTCAAAGGCGGATAAAACTGTAAAACAAGGTACAGTTAATACAATAAATTAACACTCAACGGCTTATGGAATCCAAAATGCTGTTTATCAGCATAATAATATTTATACCGAGCATAAGGATGCTCTACTGCAAAGGCATTGGCATTGGCTCGGATACATCCATTATTATTTCCCTTTGCCAAGGAAATTACTATCATGTTGTTTACATAAAATATTAATTGAAGGAAATTAACGATTTGCTTCGTGAATTCTTCTAGAACACAAACAACTCTTTAACACGATTCACGAACGCGATTCGTCTACGTCTTGCTTTAAACTCTCAAACCAATCGATATTTGTGCCACGCGACATGCGTCACCTTTTTTTTTTACTACTTTGTCCCAGGAGATTCAGCTACACTCCAAACGAACAGGTACCACTCCTTGCATTCTGGCTAACATGCGAATTTTCGGTCCACCAGACAACCTACCCATCATCGTGCCAACTCACAGCGTGCCTGGTTCGCAGTCGCTCGGAAGAGGCAACGGTGAGTAGATTTGCGATGGCAATCCGTCGCCGGTTTGTGTTTAGCCGAGCATACCAAGTGTTCGAAGAGTACTGCTCCGAAAGTTCGGTGCACGGTGTAAGGTTCTTTGTCGGTGCACAGCGTTCCGCCTGCGTGAAGTAAGTGCTGCGAATCAGCGAAATAGTTTTAATCATCATCATATTCCTCTGCTTCTGCATCACCTTCACCCAGAGTCACCTGGCTGGCGGTTTTTCTGCTGTCGCTTGTTGGGTGTGGCATTATGATTCAGCAAGCGTACGACAAATGGGATCGTACGCCCGTCATCGTGACACTGGCGGAGACACCGGCACCCGTGTGGGACATGAACTTCCCGGCCATTACCATATGTCCGGAAATCAAGGTGCTGAAGGAGCACTACAACTTCACCGAACAGTTCAATCAGCTACTACCACAGACGTTCGAGGCGAGAAAGAGTCCCCGGTATCGAATCAATATCACCGACGAAAGGTGAGCGATCGAGTGTGTGCTCTCGAAGGCATAAGTGATGATATACCAACTCCCTTCCCGTTCGTTGCAGCATTGGCAAGATGAAAGCCATCATCCACCACTGCTCGGGGATCTATATGAATCCGGGGAACTTTATCTTCGACTACAACCACATACCGGAACCCAGTTTGGTGGAGTTTCTGAAAAGTGTATCGCTGGACCGGCGGAACGTATTAACAAATTGCGGTTCAACCAGCGATAATCGATGCACCAACTATATGCAAGTAACGCTGACGAACGAAGGCGTGTGCTACTCATTCAACATGCTGTCTCAGGAGGAAATGTTCCGCGAAGGGGTACTGCACAGTGAGTACAAGTATCTGGAAGATTGGGATGACGATGGTAAGGGTATGGACGACAACGAAGCCAAAGATGAAGGGCAAGGTCTGCTGCAGGTAGCAGGATCCGGTCTGGATGCTGCCATCGGTTTCGTAATGTCCCACTATCCACTCAAAGTGGACACCTCGTGTGTGGTGAGTAGCGAACCTTTTTACCCATTGCTTTGCCCATTTCGATGAGCGATCGGTCTCCTTCTCTCTCTCCAAACCGACAGCGTGGCCGCGGCTATAAATTACTTATCCACGAACCGACCGTTTATCCGGATCTGTCCAAGCGTAACATCCGGCTGTCCGTCGCCCAAACGCTTACCATCGCGCTCAAACCGAACATCATGATCACCTCGCCGGTGCTGTCCAAGTACAGTGCCCAGAAGCGTCAGTGTTACTTCGACGATGAGCATCCGTTACGGTTCTTCCGGAACTACAATCAAGACAACTGTGAGCTCGAGTGTCTGACCAACTACACGCTACAGTCCTGCGGTTGCGTTCATTTCTCGATGCCACGAACGAACGAAACCAGTATCTGCACGCTAGCGCAAGAACTTTGTGCCGCCAATGCACGGTCAGCGCTCTTCATTCGGAAGCAAAATGCCAGAAATGGGACGGTGGACTATCTACGGCAGTGTGACTGCCTACCGGCGTGTACCTCGGTGCGTTACGATCTGCAGATCACCGAGGAGTCGCACTCGGAAGAGCGGGAGGTTCGCTCGACGCTCATGAGTGAAGAGGAGCTTTTAAGGAATTTGCTACTGTAAGCAGCTCAGCTGATCAAATGCTCTAGAACCAGCTAAACAGCCTAATGAGACACACACCGTTGTTCATTCCGTTCTAGGCCCGTCTATTCCGTGTTTCAGATCTTCTTTCAGGACACGCATTTCATACCGGCGCGAAGATCGGAGATGCACGGGATGATGGACTTTCTGGCGAACTGTGGCGGTCTCCTGGGGCTGTTTATTGGTGTCAGTTTGTTAAGCATCGTGGAGACACTATACTACATTCTGGTGCGTCCAATCAACAGCGATACAACGGAGAAGAACGGTGAAATGGTTTCGTAGATATATTCGAAAGCAGCTTTGGTGAATGTTTGTTTGCAGATGTTTATTTCTTATGCGTTTCTGTCGGACTTGAGATGCAAGGGAATGGTATCATTCCTTTCAACATTAAATTACTAGCAAGCTCGAAGCACTAGCATCATATTGGACATGTTTTCTATTTCTAAATAGTAATAAAGTATCACCTCGCATCCGTTTGCTTCAACTGATCCTTGCTGTTGCATGCAAAATGATTAAAATCAAATGAGATAATTGAAGAAAACGACGTAGCCTTACTTCCTCACTTTGAAGCTATCACAATTCCGTAATCAATTCCCAAGAGAATTTATGCTCCACATTCAGTTTTATTATCTATTCCCAGGCGATGCTAATTCACGCAAATGACTAGGGAGGTTAGTCAGCATTCTATTTGCAACGTTACTCAAACCTAGTTAACCTAGTAATAATTTTACGTACCTATTACTTTTAAAATAGCGAATTCCTTTTTTTATTCAGAAAAAATCACAACCAAATCTCAAAACTTGTTTATTTATACGTTACAAGAGATTGATTGTGCAAACTAATTACAACCCTTCCTTTTTTTGCTGCAACGCATCATTTGCTTACACGTTTATTGAACAAAAAACCAATAAAATGTAAATTCATAAACGATCAAGTGTTTCTACTTCAAAGGATACAACTGCGGCTACTCGTTCAATATGGTAATGAAGTTCAAGCTACGCTCCAACCGCGCCCTCTTGCCAGTTTATGTTCTTATCAGGTCAACAACGTTCCGTAATTATAACTTAAATACTCTCATGGCCATGGCCAGACCGCATGGCTACATCTACTAGCATAGAACCAAGGAGCAAAAGCTACCACATCGCTCCGTACGCATTCAGTACACATTCGGCCCTTAGTCGGTGCAGTTCCACGAATATTCCACTCTTCCCTGATGAGAGCATTTCGACGTCAATCGTGTCATCCCGCCAAGGCGGAAGTGTTCCGGGAATACTGTACAAGCAGCTCCATACACGGTGTCCAGTATTTCGACGCAAATGGCCGAACATCCTGTGAAAGGTGATCTAGTTTATGTTGGTTTTCGGATTAGCGAGGAGCTCCGTGCACTGTGTATCCTTACAGCACATCAGAAACATATGCTTTCTGCTTCTTGTTATAGGTTCTGGTGGCTCGTTGTATTTCTCCTCTCGATGGGTGGCTGCTGTATGCTGATTTACAAAACGTTCTGTAAATGGGAAGAGTCGCCGATTATTGTAACGTTTTCAGAGAAAACCACTCCAGTCTGGGAAATTCCATTTCCTTCGATTACGATTTGCCCTGAGACAAAGGTACAGTCGAAAAAGTTGAACTTCACTGGTGAAATGCAATCCCTATTGGGTGACCTGCGCCGTGATGGCCCTAATGCAACGATAGATCCATTCATGTAAGTGATTTAATGCCGGACCAGGATCAGCAATCCTCTCTGATTGGCTGATAATGTTCATTTTAGAATCGGACAGTTAAAGGTGGTAGCGCAGCTTTGCAATTTCCTGTTCAACACAATGCACTACGTTTTACATTCAATCAATGGGACCGATGAGATGGATATTGCGAACGTACTAAGGAATATTTCCCTGGATAAATATCGACAGACAGTTTTTTGTTCCTTCGACAACTTTCACTATGACTGCGGCAGATACCTGAAGGAAACCATCACGGAGGAAGGCATCTGTTATTCCTTCAATGTTCCGTCTCAAGAAAACATTTTCCGTGACAGAGCGCTGCAAACAAAGTTTAAATATATTGAAGATTGGTACGAGTTCGACTGGAACGACAAACGCACATCTCCGATCCCTATTCGTTCCAGTGGAGCTGGCATAAGCTCAGGGCTAATGTTGTATCTCAGGCAAAGCCTGTCCGATACCGACTACATGTGCACGGTATAGCGGCCACTGAGGCGATCATTGAGCCAGATGTCAAACATACTAATCTTTATCTTCTTTTGAAGGGCTTCTCGCAAGGATATAAACTTACACTACATGATTCGCAGGAGTATCCGCAAGTGTCCAAGCGCAACATTCGTATTCCACTCGGACACGAAATCAACATCGCGTTAAAACCGCAAATTATCGAAACATCCAATTCGGCGGCCGCGTACGATTGGAAGAAGCGTCAATGTTTTTTCAACCACGAGCGACACCTTCGCTTCTTTCAGGAGTACACCCAGGATAATTGCGAGCTCGAGTGTCTCACCAACATGACACTACAGCTGTGCCGATGCGTTCGGTTTTCCATGCCACATGACAATGAAACACAGGTTTGTCCGCTTCGCGCGTGGGACTGTATGTTCCAGGCGAAACAATTCTTTCGTCCAAAGTCGAACGTCTCGGAAGAATATCCACGGCGCGTGCACGAAATCATAGAAAGCTGCAACTGTCTGCCGGCGTGCAAATCAACACACTACGACTTGGAAATAACCCAATCATCCCTCGATATCGAAAAGTTTATGAAAGCCAATTCTATTCCAGTGGAGGACAACAATGAGAAGTAAAATTCGGAACGGAACGCAGTTGGAATATTTTGAGAAATTAATAATATCGACTGCTACTTCATTTAAGGTACGCATTTACCACGCTGGAGATTTATTTTAAAGAATCGCATTTCATCACATCCAAACGCACGGAGCTATACGGATTTGTCGACCTACTAGCGAATTGTGGTGGTTTGCTAGGACTCTTCATGGGAGTAAGCTTCCTGAGTCTGATAGAGATTTGCTACTTCCTGACGATTCGACCCTTCTCGATGAGGCGTAAAAGGCAGCCAGCGAAGATTCTTTCTAATGCCAGCGATGTGGACAGTTCGTTGCTTGCTGTTGTTTCTAAAAAAGATTAGTTATTAAAAGAGATAGAAACAACATTTCAATCGAATAAATATTAACTAGAATCTTATGGAAGAGTGTTTCATAGGCATTATTTCACAATAGCCTTTCAGTAACAGAAATCGGCTTAATATGTGTTGTAATATTTAAAAAAAAGTTTTTTTTTGGCAAGTAACACTGACCGATTGACCGAATATCCCGGAAACGATTGAAAGGAGAGTTTCCGCAATCTCTCAATTCAAATAAATCAATGTTCTACAGCACATTACAGCTTAACTTTTGAGTTTGAGGGACCATCAACATACACATGGCTTCAAATATTTTCTGTTGTATTATGAGATATTTTTTGTTTCGAAATGTGATCTTCATGTAAAGCTATTTGCTTTCTCCGGTTATTATTTGTATTATACCACCTACCACAAATGTGTAAATTAAATCTAAATCCACATGTTCAAAATAATATACTTCTTGTGTAAAATCCAAATAAACCTGAGTTGGATCACTCGTGAAAGAGGAAAGAAAAATCCCCATTATTGATGTGTTTCTTTAATCCTGTCTGATAAGACTAATTTGCAAAACTAATCTTTTCCCTTCGTTGCTTTCTAAGGCACTTTTCCCTTTGTTGATTCATTTGCGAACGCATTGTTTAGCAAAAACCAAAACAATTAAAACCAAAAAAACGGATCAGTGCCTTTACCTCGATGGATCAAACTAGTTACTAACTCAGTATGTTAATGAAATGCAAGCTACGCTCCAACCGCGCCCTCTTGCTGGACTATGCTTACATCACGTGCTGAAGAACGTGCAATAATTATAACTCATAGACTTTATAACGCCAGTACATCATCGCAACATCGTAGCGTTGAACCAAGGTGCAACAGCTACCACATCACTTCGTACGCATTCAGTACACATTCGGTCCTTAGTCGGTACAGTTCCACGAATATTCCACTCTTCCCTGATGAGAGCATTTCGACGTCAATCGTGTCATCCCGCCAAGGCGGGAGTGTTCCGGGAATACTGTACAAGCAGCTCCATACACGGTGTCCAGTATTTCGACGCAAATGGCCGAACATCCTGTGAAAGGTGATCTAGTTTATGTTGGTTTTCGGATTAGCGAGGAGATCCGTGCACTGTGTATCCTTACAGCATACCAAAAACATATGTTTTCTGCTCCCATCGATAGGTTCTGGTGGCTCGTTGTATTTCTCCTATCGATGGGTGGCTGCTGTATGCTGATTTACAAAACGATCTGCAAATGGGAAGAGTCGCCGATTATTGTAACGTTTTCGGAGAAAACCACTCCAGTTTGGGAAATTCCATTTCCCTCGATTACGATTTGCCCTGAGACAAAGGTTCAGTCGAAAAAGTTGAACTTCACTGGTGAAATGCAATCCCTAGCAAGTGCCCTCCGGCGGAATGGCGCTAATGCAACGATAGATCCATTCATGTATGTGATAAAATGATGGGACAAGAGCTGCTCCAATCCTTTGTTGTGTTTTTTTTTTTCAATTATTATCCTTTGCGATTGATTGATTATGATTATTTCAGCATCGGACAGCTAAAAGTCGTAGCGCAGGTTTGTCATTCAGAAGTGAACGTAGATAACAGCTTATATTATGTCAACGGAACCAATGAGATGGATATTGTGAACGTGCTAAGGAATATTTCGCTGGATGAATACCATCTAGTGCAGTTCTGTTCCTTCGATGACCAACGCTTTGTCTGCAACCATTATATGCAAGAAACTGTAACGGACGAAGGTATCTGTTACTCCTTCAATACTGCTCCACCAGAAGAGATTTTCCGCGTAGATGCGCTGCATACAAAGTACAAATACATGGAGAATGCTCGAGTAGATCGTTTCACATCCGGTCCGGATGTTCCCGTGATCCCTGTTCATTCCAGAGGGTCTGGTATAGGCACCGGACTAATTTTGCATCTCAAACAAAGCTTATCTGACACAGATTACATGTGCACGGTAGAGTAGTTAATAAGTCAATCATTGAGGCAGATGTCAAACATACTAATCTTTATCTTCTTTTGAAGGGCTTCTCGCAGGGATACAAACTGACGCTACATAACACGAAAGAGTACCCGCAACTATCCAAGCGTAGCATTCGCATTCCATTTGGGCATGAAATAAACATCGCGTTAAAACCGCAAATTATCGAAACATCCAATTCGGCGGCCGCGTACGATTGGAAGAAGCGTCAGTGTTTTTTCAACGACGAGCGACACCTTCGCTTCTTTCAGCAATACACTCAGGATAACTGCGAGCTGGAGTGTCTCACCAACATGACACTATTCGAGTGCAAATGCGTTCGGTTTTCCATGCCACATGACAATAACACTCAGATATGCCCGCTTGGAACATGGCAATGGAACTGTATGTTAAGCACAAAAATAAAGTTTCGCCCAAAATCGTCACCTCGTCTCTCGGACCTCGTTGAAAAGAATTCACGATACCCAGGGATTTGCAACTGTCTGCCGGCGTGCAAGTCAACGCATTACGACTTGGAAATAACCCAATCATCCCTCGATATCGAAAAGTTTATGAAAGCCAATTCTATTCCAATGGAGGACAACAATGAGAAGTAAAATTCGCCAACAGAATGCTGTTAGAATATTGTGAGAAATTAATAATATCGACTGCTACTTCATTTAAGGTACGCATTTACCACGCTGGAGATTTATTTTAAAGAATCGCATTTCATCACATCAAAACGCACGGAACTGTACGGATTTGTCGACCTACTGGCGAATTGTGGTGGTTTGCTAGGACTCTTCATGGGAGTAAGCTTCCTGAGTCTGATAGAGATTTGCTACTTCTTAACGATTCGTCCCTTCTCGATGAGGCGTAATATGCAGCCGTCCAATATCAACAATTCGAACAACTTGATGCCTGCCGTTATTTATCAAAATAGTAGCAATTAATAGATGAGTTGGATTTCTTTTCTAGCTTTGAATGGATTCATTTTTTACACCCTTACGCAATTGGCACTCTGTTACAGTACTATTCAGCGCAAGAAATCAACCATTTTTGGTATTAAATATGCAAATAAATGTGCACGTTCGATCACGTAACAAGTGTATGGTTGTTTTATTCACGACTCAAAGGAATGTACAATTCTATTCGAGGTCACACGATGCGCTGATTACTGATTAACGTTTAGCGTCTTTCGAAGGTCAAAAGCAATCCGTGTTTGGCCTGGTATATAAGCGACCGTGGATCAACGCAGAACGGCTTATGGTTAGGCCCGATCGACACACGGTACTGCAGTATAAGCTTCAGCAAACCCAGCTTCACCTGAGTCTGACCAAACTTCATTCCAACACAGATCCTTGGTCCTTCACCGAATGGCAGATACACGGTGCCCTCGTGTGTCACCTTCCTTGCCGGACTGAACCGTTCTGGGTCGAATTGCTGTGGCTCTGGAAAGTATTTGGCATCCCTGGAACAATTTAAAGAACAATTCGTTAACCACTTTGTGTTTGATTCGATGCTCCGGTCGAAGTTGTCTTACATATGGAGCGCCAGCACTGGTATCAGGATGGGAGTTCCTTCCCGGACATACACTCCCAGATCATGGCCAGCCTCATCCCGTTGTCCCCGACGCATGATGTATTTCTTGGTGGACGTCTTGTGCATCGTTGCCGCCGGTGGATGCATCCGAAGCGTTTCCATGATCACCCAGTCCAAATAATCCATCTGCTGCATCACATCATAGCTAAGCTGCCCATCATGAGCGGCCAATACCTTGCTCACTTCGTCGAACAGTGTTTGCTGTATCTCCGGACTTTTTGCCAACTGTAATACAAGATGGTGCTTGAGAGATGCCACTCGAGATGCGCCGTTTTGCTGACATACCCTGTACAAGGCAAACCCAAGAACCGCACTAGACGTTTCGAATCCTTCGATAAACACGGTTAGCGCATGAGCTGTTACTTCAGTTTGGGATGCATCTGCAAAGAGGGGCAAAAAGGGACGGTATAAGAATTCCTTTACGAGGTACCGCAGATAGTACGTACTGTGTTTGTTAATGTTACTCAGTAAAGATTGCAGCAAATCATCCTTCTGCGCCGCAACGGGCTGAGCATTCATTCGTTTGCTCATTAAACCTGCCACTAAGCTTCTTATCCATTCGTCAACATCCTTACTTACAAATCTGGAAAGAACGCAAACTTTGAGCCGCTTAACATGGAAACAATGTGGCAACAACAACTACAACTTACGATATAGGTAGCAGCTTTGCAATCGGCGGAACAAACGTTTGCAGCACCAATTTAAAAGTCATCGAATGGGACACATCGAACACCCGGCGGCCCATCATTCGGAACTCACTATCGGTATCATTGAAACACCCGCCATCCACACCAAACGTACACGCGACCACATTTTGGGTCGTGAAGCGTGCTGAAATCTTGAATTCGTAAAGCCGATAAGCAAGAGCTGCAAATGATTTACTGACAACACCTGCGAAATCCCCCTCCCGCCATACCTGCTTCGTTTCTAGCTCATGCCCAAGGTTGCGCTTGATGAACGAAACGAACTCATCGGCCACCGAATCCATAACCGGGAACAGTTGCTTCATTTTCGCACCGGTAAATGATGGCGTCAGAAGGGTTCGCGAGCGTTTCCACTTTTCACCGAAGGACACAAAAGGACTATGGGCCAGCAGCGGATCGTACCGGGGGTCCACCATGAAATCATTCTTCGCAAAACACTCAAAGTCACGGGTTAGAATGTTCTTCACCAGCACCGGATCTTTGACCATTATGGCTGGAGTTAAGGCGTTGAAGTATCCAACAAAGGTCGCATTGGGAAAGGCGCTGGAAGGGAGTAATTTTGCATTAAAGTGAATCATGTGAGCTGTGAGCTTCTGTCACCGAACTTACTTGTACCAATCGCTGGCGAGCTGAGAGATGTGCTTCCGGAGCGTAAACGTTGCACCCACGTTACCGGCCAGCAGCGACGGTTTCGGATGTGGCACGTTGTTGATTTTCCAAAATTTGTAATTGTACCGTAACAGCCAGTAAATGAGAAACACTAGCGCGATGGCGGGTACCGCGGCCAGTGGTTTGCTGTACAGCAGACCGGCGAGAAAGATCGATGTGGCCAACATCTTCGGTTACTAACGGATCGGGGACTGCGCGGGTCCCAAAACAAGTTCACGCAACCAACCAACCCCTCCGAGCTAACCTTGACTACTGCTACGTAATCGTAAGATAAGATTGTGAGAGATAAGAAAGTTAAAAATAACTTTGTGATATCGATTCCACGCGTAAGTAGGCCGGGATTAGTGAATTCCTCAATAGATAAGCGCA
>NC_064878.1:20779095-20799095 GCF_943734665.1 Anopheles aquasalis
TTTTGTTTGTTTGTATTTTTAAAAAGGTATAATTTACCTTGTAATGTAATGAGTATAATCCAAAAAAATTAAAACTATCAATTAATTTTAATGACGAATATGCATTAGTCTACTGGCATCAGTCCTTCTTCTAAAGGCTGGTGCTATGTCCTTCTTCTAAAGGATTAAAAGATGAAAACACAAAATGAAACACATAATTGAATTCACTATTAGTCAAGAACGTAGAGCATACAATGAAAATCTAAGTTAATCTATCATTAATGGCACTTGTATTCGAAGCAAAGTTTATAAACAAGAATGCTTCAATCATTCCTTATGACACGAACTTGAACGATTCTACTATTTTCCTTAATCATTCCAACATCAGTTTGATTTATAATAGTCAAGAACATCCACAAAAAATCTTCCGCCATTCACTCTGAAACACATTCTCCGTCCGGCACTGTGCAGCAACTCCCGGCTGGCCGTAAATTCCGCCACAAACCACCCCCCGCGTACAACAGCACGTATGTCACGTACATGTCCGTTACCGGAGCCACCGAAGCGGCTTCCGATAAGTATCCGTACCGGTCCGAGAGTAGAGGCACCATGCAACCACCCTTCCGAACCGGTGAACGGCGACGAAATCTTCCGTTGGCCAGCACTCGGACTCCATCGGATTCCCATCATCCCAGCGTGTTCAGTGCCGGCAACGCAATCTCTCTTTCTGTCTCTGTCTCTGTCTCTCTGTGTGTCTCTCTGGGGGTCTTGGCGAGTGTGCGTGTACGCGACGGCGCCCACACGTCTTCAGAACGAACGCAGCTCCGTTGTTCACTCACTGTTCAGTGCTGATCGGGATCAGAAGGTTTTGCGCTGAGGTGTCCGTTCTCGCTGCTTCTGCTGCTTCAGCAACTCGTGAACTTGTGCTGTGACGTATTCTAAAAACCGTTTCCCGTGATCGTTTGAAGCATTCTTGCTGTGCAGTGTCAGTGAAATATTTAGAACCATTTTGCTGTGGGGCAGTGTTCTCAAACGGTGATCGTGTCGCTCTCCGCTGCTGCTGCTGCTCTCTACGGGACAACTGCGGACAAGTGTCTTCATAGCCACGGCTCTCGCTCTCTCAAGTGTAGGTCTGCTCTACCTTTATTTACCATTCTTTTTTAGCAAACTCTCAACGCATCAGTTTCCATCCCAAAAAGGGCAACGAAATCGCATATCACGCTGCTCTCGATTAGGACAGATAAGCCCCCCCGAAAAAAACCCGACGGCAAATGTACCGCGAAGCGAGCGTACCCGTGGGGATGCTCCAGAGCGATCGTCGCGCGTTCTGCGTCGAAACGGTCGATTATCACATCTTGCTCGTGTCTGTTCGCTCCGCCGCCGTGTTCGGTGGACGATGATTATGGTACGAGCCCGAAAAATGCTCCCCACGATCACGCTGGAGAACGTTTACTATCGCGGCCACCGAAGCTGGCAGTGGGGAGTTGGAAAGCACGCTTGTTGATGGTTTGTCGGATGATGATGATGATGATCGCGGGTCCGACGATCGGTGTTTTTCTTGAAACTTCCACCACAAACGGCCCACAACAAGCGACACGTTCATCCAGCTTGGCCCAGCCAGCTACGGGGATAGTTCTTCTCTTCTCTAGGTGATCGTACCATTGTTCCGTCTGGGGTTCGTCCCCGCCCGCCCGTTCCCCATTACTCATACGGCCCACTTTCGGACGACTTTGTTGCCTTCTGTACCGTCGACGCAGACGAGACGCGATCGTCTTAGCAGATCTCCTTGTTGTTGTTTGCGCGATCTCGGATCGCCGCGACGGAGGAAAAGCGATCGACAATCGCGTTCGGTACACGCGCACGGACAATGGTCGTTCGCCAATAAGTGTGTACAGATAGAGCGTCATCACTGTTTGTGGTTTTGATCGTGATTTGCGCCCACCATTCTGTTAAATTAAGTCGTGCATCGTGCGAAAAATGATCCCTGTGCTGGAGTCCTTTGTTGTTGTTGTTTTGACGCAAAAATCTTCATTTCTTCGTCGTCAAATCATAGTCAACGAATACCTTCGCCCACGGATCGGAATCGGAATGGTTTCTACGTTGCTGCATCGTCTGAACGACGTTCCGACGTGGCGCCTAGTTACATTTTTACCGTCGTAGACCGTCGTTGCTCGCACAAACCTCGCTTGACGCGCGTATGCCTCCCCGTTTACCGGTGTTCGCATTGCCCGGAAGAAGAACCTGCAAGAAGACCAAAACAAAAGCGATCCTCTCAGCGAGAGATGGGGAAAAGGAAAGGATGGAAGTAACAAGGCAAGGCCAACCACACCGGAGAGCTGCTGCTGCTGCGGCTGCTACAAGGTATGCGCCAGGCCTGGGCATCAGCATACGACGACACACCACCAATGCCAGTACCACCGGACAGAAGAACAGATAGTAATCTTCTCCTTCTAGCATTCTCCTCGACTGACTGGTGCGGTACAATTATTCACCGAGACCGAGAAGAGTGGAGCAAGAGAACAGCCCAGTCGCCCAGAGTAAATAATATTTAACATATTCCACTCCGGGAGACACACATATACACAAAAGCCCGTGCCATGTTTGTCGTAGATCTGCTGCTGCTGCTGCTGCTGTGTGCGCAATTCTCCAGGATGTCTATGGCCCGGACCATCATCCATACCGTGCACGAATGTGGCGACGGCAGTTTGGATGCGGATCCGCGATGAAGCTCGCGTTTGCGCTTCTCCGCCAGCAGCAGCAGCAGCAGCAGCAACAGCAGTCGTTGCATTGATCGAGCTAGGCTGGCGAGGTGCAAGAGTGCGATCATCGCTCAAGAGGAATGTGCAGCTTGGAAGAGAAGAGAAGACGCAAAAATGGACCATCAAGGCTCTGTGGCTAGCTAGCTGGCGGTCGCCGTCGGGCAAATGGTAACATAAAACCGAGCTTAGAATTTGCATCGGTTCCGTTTTACGACTACGTCACCTTGCCCAGAGACGAGGTAAAGAGAAGACACCTTCTGGTGGTGGCCGTGGTTTGGCAGGATGCGCACACCTTCGCTATTTGATGTAGCAGCGGGCAAGGGCTTCATGATTTGTGGGCAAAGTTTATAGCAATCACTTTACCGGACCACACTCCGCTGCCTCGTTTCTGCCCGAGCTAATTACATAAACGGAATGGTCAGTGAGCATCGTCCAGAACGGTATTCCTTTTTTCCCATTTCAAGGAAAACAGCAGGAAGAGCACTGCATGTGTGCAACTGTGTGAAAAAGATTGAATTAGAACCTGTCCTGTATGCCGTCGCCTTAAGGCCTTTTTCGGAGTGAGGAATTGGTTAATAATAATGGTGGTTTCTCGGATCTCATAATGGATTTCATTACCATTTTTCCCATATAATGAGGATGTGATCGTTGGCCATATCTGCTTTCTAGCCTCAAAGCTCGTTACAGACTTCTGATTGGTTAGAATATGTCGTGGGATACGTTACAGGGCGATAATGAAGAGTGAGGATCAGTTTTGCTTTAAAAACTATTGCCAACAGCTGAAAAGAGACTTGTCGATGACATTCTGTATGATCTTTATGTGCCAAATAATGTAATTTAAGGCTGCTTATGCATAACATTCTTGTAACATAACTAAACGAATCATTATTTTGCGCTGGAATAAACAATCACGATTTAAATGTTGCATGTGGGATTTTCCCACTTCTATTATAAACAAACATAGATAGATTGTGTGTTGTCTTTACTGGAAGCGTGACCACATACTTTGTCCAGTGAAGCACCTGAAACTAAAACAAATATGGGATTCACGAATCGAGAGTAGCTACAATGTCATATTTGTTGGCGTTCTTTTCAAAATACTTTGGAGTTATTATTTACAACTGTTTACTTCTCATAGAATTACCAGACAAAACATGGCAAAAAACATGGAGAAAACATTTTGAAAGACTCGCTAAAGGTGCACAATCAAACCCTGTCTAAACATGTTTCGGACTTTCCAATGTGGGCGAAATGTTCTGGTAATCTATTTCCGCAATCTCAATGATTGTGGTTTCCTCTTTTTCTTATCACTTCACCTCAATTTCTTATCTGTCAGGAAATTTCGCAGTATGATAAGAAAGCGAGCGAGAAAGAAAGAATGATGTCTAATCCGTATTATAGATTGGTCTCATTAAACATTCATAATCAAGCTTCCGGGTTTTTTGGAACGTCACTGCATCTGCGTTGTCCTTGTGGAACGCTACACTTTTTCTCTTGGCCGTTTCGAATCGCTACTGGACACTCGCTAGCTTCAAATTGCTAGTAAGTTGTTGACTGTACAACACTGAGTTTAGTGTTTGTTCATATGGAAGCAAATCATAACACAATATTCCTCTCCAGTTCCACTAAATAAACACTGGCTCCTTCCTGCCCATTTTTTGTGGTTTGAGCACCATTTTTAAGGGTTAGCAGTTAGAAAAACAATCTGCTTTCATTCAGCTCTGCTTCCGGTTTGCATTGCTATGTTAGTTCTTTAGCTTACGCATAAATTTGGAATTAAATTTCATAGATCGATATCTATCACATTGATATTTCACGAGTTGTTAATAAAAATAGTTTATAAAAATGTACATTTCTTTTTTCCAAATACGCAATAATAGATATCATGATAATTCTCCTTTAAAAAGATCATGTACATGAATGTGATATTACTGTACTGACTATACGGGAACTTGGAATAATTCCCGTTCTAGTAATTTAAACGAGAATAAGGCGTCTCGCAGCAACATCGCGTGCACAACAGAGAATCCTTTTTCGAGAGCAATTTCGTTTTCAAATTCAACACAAATCCCAAAAAAAAGTGTGTTCGTCGCTGTTACTGTCGTTCAAGTCTTTTGTCCACCAGAAACCTCGGAATCTCCTAATTCGCTGCGAGGAACATAATTGCAGCCACTAAAGCATGAGCGGTGCAACCTGACACCAGCCAGGGCATCTCATCTCGTGGAACATCTCGCCTTTCTCGCGAGTCGTCATTTCGCTCCATTTCCGCGACCACCTCTTTATCCCTTCTGCCTTCGTCCTTAAGAACGCGCCATTCGCGGTCGTATAACCCAAGAACGGGAACAACGCTCAATCGTAAAATCGAGGACGGTTCTTGGTGCTGCCCATTCGCCCATCGAGTGCATCTCGGTCCATAAACTAGCCAGGATCGCCATAAAACCGGTGATCACCGGTGGTCACAACAACAACAACGCAACGCAATGCAACACAAATTGGACGCATAAGGCTAATCTCAGCCGTGGTCCACACCGCGGAGATTAATGTCACAAAACTCGCCTGGTTTGGCCGCCCATCAACTGCACTGTCACTGTTTGACATCTATGCACCAGGATACAACATTCTTTCCGGGGGCCAGGTATTTTTTGTTTTATTCTCCTGGCATCAACCTCAAGCAAAGTTTGATTAACCACCAACCAAGCTGCTATCCACGCGAACCGTCCGTCCGTCCGTTCGGATCTTATTCAGTTAATTTGATAATTTATAATGGCCACAGACAGGGCTGGTATGTGGTCATGGGCCTGCCACCGACCGGCGCACTGGGTAATGAAAATAACTAATAGTATTATAAAAATTAGTCAAGCTCTCCACATCTTCAAGCTGAGCCGGTTCTCGTCGTTCTCGTGTGCAGTGTGGTAGCTCCATCACGACAGCCCAACCCTCCCCCCGGGGGTTGACCGGTAGGTGTATCTGTGTGTGTTCATGCGCCCAGTGAAATATATATTCGCAATTAATCTTTCGTTGGCAATCTTGTTTCACTGCAGTTCGCCTCGGTCACCGGTCGGTTCTGGCCATCCTCTGCGCACCGCGCACCAATCGATCTTTGGCCGCGCAACGGTGCGCTAGACGATGCCGTTGTGCATGCACGAGACATGCGATAAGACAAAAGGCAAGCCACACCAAGACATGGTTGCGCTTCCTCGGTTGGTTCAACTATTTAGCCGGGGCCAGCAGCACGCCCAGCGTCCGTCCACTTCTGGGCCCTAAAACTCCTAACTCACCCACCGCAAGGGGACGAAGCATAGAGCCCACAGTGCGATACTTTATCGAATGCACTCGGGGATGCAGCACCGGGCTAGACACACTGCGACACGGTTGCACAGTGTGTCCGGTATGCAGCCTACGATCGGAACAGATCGGACGCTTCGCTCTCGCACGAAGAGATTCCGCGCAGCATCAGGGTCTTTCAACTCGACCAGCTCGGTGGCCTACCCAGTTCCCCGGTCTTAATGGTACGGATTTTATTTCCACTCCGCACTCACGCGCGCACACAGCCCCGTTTTAAGGTCCGGTGGAGGCTGGTGCGCCATCGGATCGGATGGAACTATCTCTGGCTGGGTGTGCCAAGCGCCAAGCGCACAACCACCACAAGGAACGGCTGGAAAACGGTTTCGTTTAGTTATTGTTTTCGTTCCGTTTAGCCGATCGTTTACTTCTGACCGGTCGAGGGCTCCCCTTTTTTGCATCGCGCAACCGGCACACCGAGATCGTCTTTCGCACTTTCCGTCGGCAGACGAAGAGCAGCGCATGCACGCTTGGTTGGTTGGTTGGTGTACGGTACCGTACAGAGCACATCGCTTCGGTGTGGTACATTGACGACCTATCCCCATGCTCCAGCGTAGATTATTTTTATTTTTTTACGATCGTACGCCTCTCGAATGGTCGATCATATGTTCATGTTCATGTTTAACCCGGGGAAGGCCTGTGTGGTCCCTGGTGGGCGCCTAGCCACATTGGCAGCATCGAAACACCTGCACGAAACGACAACAAATCGGAAGAAAGGTGGAAGAAACCAACATGATGCAAAGCATATCATTGATGGCTTATCTTTTCGATGTCAAAACCATCCCATCGCTGGCATGGTGCACGGTTCACTGCTTCCGTTCTGCAACGGCGCCCATTACGAAAATCGCATTTTTGCATACTTTCGAAACCGATTGACCGATGGACCGGATTCAAAACCGGACGAGACGGAGACCCCCTTTTCGGCAGCTGAGGAAGCGTCTGCCATCAGAACGAATCGCCATCATTAAGCTTGACAAATTTCGATGGCACCTTCACCGCCACCCTGTGGCCTGTTATCTTGGCTGTTCCGTTCTGCTCGTTCTGTTCGATATTTTAAGTCGCAGTTCGCGCGCTAGTGGCCAACCACAACATGAGCTTCATGGCACTCGTGGCAGAATGCTACGTGATTTTATGCTCGGTTAAGCGTTGTTTCGGGCGTTTCTCACGGCTACCGGCTGCATGAGTGCAGTGCCGGGGCGGATAGCGGCACTATTACACATTTCACTCCCGGCGATATGAACTCTTTCCAGCTGCGCCACTGGTGATCTTGATCATAGTGAAGCGGAGAAGTAGTAAAAGGGTTTTTTTTCCCGGTGGGACCTGCTTCGGGGGTTGCAAATTCCGTTTAGCGTCTGTCACTGTGTGGGAAACAGAACGAAAGGCGCTGTCTAGCGAGTGACACAAGGGGGCGTTAGAGTGATGAGCTGTTTGCAATAAATCTAAATAAATGCGCCGGCTGCCCCCGGAAGCATTCTTTTTCGACGTTCATTCTGGAACTTCACTCGCCTAGACATGCGGCAGGCTGAACTGAAGTGCTTCTAGCGTTCAAACTCTAGAAAAAATTGTTGATTGGAACGTTAGTGTTGAATGCGATGTGGTTATTTAGTTTATGAAAAGCGTTTTCTTTTATATGGCTGATAAAAATCCTTTTTATCACAGATTATATCAGATTAGCAGATTAGATTTATATCAGATTAGCGAAAGGTAGAAATAAGTCCTTTTTTCATAAAAATGCTGTTCCGCCAAATTTCATACTTTTCTTCGGGTACTCTTCATCACAGTATTACATACTCTTTGGGGCAACTTTCCCTTCATTTTATTCCACGATCGTTGCATACCTAGAGCATCCTCAGTACATGTTTAAACTTTTGTTTAATTTTCATTAAGGGTGTGCTTCGGTATTTTTTTTTTTTGTGTAAATGTAGATCCAAAACATTTACCGAGGAAAAACTGGCAAAGATACAGATTTTTGAACATCCGCGCAGGCAAGTCTCCATGGTGCTCGCTACTTTGAAGAGCATTTCATCATATCATAAAATCTTCTGGAAAAAAATTTGATACTTTGTTTTTAATAATTATGTAAAACTTGTTTTTGTTTGTAAAATAGCAAAAAGCATCACTTTATCAAAAAGCATCACAACTTCAAAAATCTGTCAAAAAACTAAAAATTGGAAATTTAACAAAAACGCTACGGCGTTACCATTTGGAACCTTGTGAAATCAAAACTAAATTCTTCAACCTATGAAATTAAAAGCATTTGAACGCATTGAGATCGTCCACATCATTACAATAGTTGTTTGTGAACTCTATTACAAGAAATGTGTCGTTTCAAAAGAAACTTGATTCCCATCGTCCTCTTGCGTTTCCATTTTTTGAGATCATTTGTTCTCTTCTTTCAATTTTCTGTCTTGGAAATGCAAATGCCCTGTCCTATCCAAAAATTTCCTGACCTCTTTTTCATCGAAAAACAACATTAATATGCTCTACTGTTCCAGGATTTGCAGAAACTAAACCCAAATATTTACTTCATTCATTCACTAATATTACTTCAGCAGGATGCTATATAATCCTTCGGCGATCTAAACCACTCCGAATCCCATCGATTTGTCATTTAATTCTAGAATGTCAAAAACATGCACATCACTAATTGATCGAATGAATGACGGCACACCTTCTCACCACAAATTGGTCTCTCGGTTTTTCTTTAGTTTTCACAAGTCTTGCTGATACTAGGCCGCCCTTTTGCTGGCCTTTTTTTGTCGGCAAAAATTTTCCCCCGCACAGTACGCGAGCAAGATCGCGAGCCAAAGATACCCGCCACTCTCGTCTCTCGAGCACGTGGTGCGCGGCGTGCAGACTTGTAACCATCGCGCGAGCCGTGGACCAACCCCAGCAAATGGGATGCGCACTTGGCGGCTCGCATGAAGGAACCCACAAGGATGAAGATGATTACCGATGGGCTTTCGTGGCTCGGAATGGGGAAGCATTCAACGCCCGGGTACCCCGGTGCATTGCGATGCGTTGCGTACACCTTCACACCAGGGCCAGTGGATGTGCTCGAATGAGCCAGACCAAAAGCTGGCATAAAAAATGAAGGAAAAAAAGCCTTCTTCTCGGAGGAGCTGGCCCCGGGATCGCGGGTATAATAATGCGCGCAAAGTAAATGATATTTCATTGGCCAGGGCCAGGGCAGCCACTATGGGCCCGGATTCACATTTCGCATGGCCATAAAGCATGCCTGTCGTCATATGATCGCTGCTGGCACCACCAGGCTACGATGCTACACCGAACAGATATGCCCATCCGCGTGTATGCAACGTCGGCCAAAGCAGCAGCATAAGAAAAAGAAGAAGAAGGAGTTACAGTTACGATCCCGGCTCATCCCTTGGATCCTTTTCGGTGGCGGGAGCTCTGGAGGAGCACCGCTCTTGCTGTCCCCCTCCCTGGGTGTTGGAATCATTTTTTATTATCATTACTATTATTACGTGAAATCATAAAATTATAAACATGAGAAGCAAACAACTCTGGCCGGGCGCGCGCGTCCGCTCACTCGCTTGCTCGCTTGCATGGTCGTCCACCGCCATCGCCGCCCGGTTTGAGGCCGTGTAAGTCGTAAGAAAACCGATTTCGCTACGCCATCGTCCCACACCCTTAATTGACCGAACCCCCGACTGCGCCACCACGGGGACCACTGCAGCCGCGTGGTTCTCCGAGGAGCTGCCAGAGATTGGCCTTTTTTTTTTTTTTGGTGTGTCTACCTCCAACAGCGAGGCGAGGCGAACGCGACACAATGCTCCAACCAGCCAGCGATCGCCACAATCATCGTCCCGGCTGCGGTGGGTGGGACGAGGAGGGGGTGGTTGCAATTTGCTTCGCCTAGAATTAAGATGGGTGGAAGTACGATGCATGATGCCGATGCATCTAGTTTTATCGTCGCACGTGAAGCTGAGCCGCTTCAGGTGGTGAGCTCTTTCGTAATGAGCACACTAATTGGCGGTTCAGCAACAGCAACGGACAGCATCACCCGGGACATGGCGCATTCGCATTGCGGTGGATGGCAACGGGGACGAAGGCGCGACGCGTCATTGCCATTATTGACAAATCTGTGCTAGGCCATAAAAGCGTAAGATAAGCGCCCCTTGCTCGGTGGTAGGATACTTTAGCTCGCTCGCTAGTTAGTAAGAAGCTTGACGCAACCGCGAGAAAGCATAAAATGGACATAAATCTTCCCAGAATGTTCTCGAAATCACTGTGCGATGAGCAATCGTTTGCTTAACACCATTTGCGATTTGTTGTAAACCAAACGGTCAAATGGTTGAAGGAGTACAAAAGAAGGAGTAAAATTTTGAACAATAAAGAAGTACAAATTGTTCATGTTTCGATGCATCAATTTGTTGTTGTTGCTATCCAGCCCATTAACGATAAACTGTTTAAAGAAGAGAATGAAGCCGGTTAAACGATTAAAAGATCGATCGATTGAAACGATCATGGAACCAAATCACCAAAAAATTCACAATAATACTTAAACACACACAAAAGAATGCTTTAACAAAAGATTTACGCCAAAAACAAGTTAGAATAAACTCATTGCAGTCGCCCGCTGTCTTGATCCTTGGATTTTCAGAATTTAAAAGCTTGTACTTAACTCAAATATATTTGGGAACTTGATCCTACCTTAACCACTTCTAACCGATTGAACATTAAATGATTACTTCTTTCTTTTACCATTTAAAATGGATTGGTTGGTAGCTGTAACAGCCACAGTAGTGCAGGAATTAGTCTATGTCCATTAGAGAGACTATTACATGCTCAATTGAAAGTCAAAAGGAATTTGTTATTTAGTATAAAGTACTACTCCTTACAGTTGTTTTGCTTCTAGTAAAAGGACCTTAGATGGATTTAAACATTCATATTCTTTCCGAATGTACAGCGTTAGAATGTTCGTAGATCTACTTAATCAACATTGAAGCAAATATTCATTTCAATATATTCGGTTTGTTTGTTTAGTTTGTTTAGCTTGTCAGTTTTAAACATCAAGCTGCTTTTTCTTTGATCAAACTTGCAACGTCAAGAAACCTTTTTGTTTTAGGCGCATTAATGAGCTTCTGCTAAGCTCAATAAGCACTGGGTTGCATATCGTTACATCTTCAGGCTTTTCACCCTTTAAAACTGCACTTACCTATGTAACACATTCCCAAACTACGACAATCAATCGTGACACACCCAATGCATTCTCTCTTTCGTCATTCAAGCTTCAGCCAAATTGTTGACATCTTGCTCGTACGGACGAACCGCACAGAAGCGATTAAAAATGCCCTATCGCTATGCCGGCCCGGTGAGGGGGGAGAACCTTTATCATGTGCATGCCTCCCGGTCGTGCGAATCGGGAATCCTATTCGGGGAACCGCCAGCCCACCAGCAAGCAAGCAAGCAAGCAAAAGCAAGCATAGAACATTCCCGATGATTTTGCAAATCAAATGCAAAGCATTGGTCCGTCCCTCATCCTTTCACACACATTCCGGATGCGCCCGGACGATGGGCGATTTTTCGTTCGTTTCAACTTCCACCGCCGGACGCACGCGCGCCCACGGACGGACACGGTAACTGTCAAACAGTTGGGGACGTCGAGGTGACTTCAGGCCCGGTCATCGGCCATCCCTCCCTGTCTTCCGACAGACGACAATGCAGACCGTAACCGTAATGCGACGGATTGGCCGATCCAACTAGAGCAGTGAAACCCGATAATGTATTCTAATGAATTCCATTTTCAATTTCACCAACGTAATGTTTAATTAACTTCGACGCTTCAAGTGTGTAACTCAAGACGGTCCGGCTGCCGCCCCGTTTCGATTGGAGGGAGAATATATTAATCAAATATGTAGCAACCGCCGCCTCGTGCCATCAGCACCACCAGCAGCAGCGTCGGCCATTCGGTTGGTCAGTTGCCGGTAACGATAACTGATATGGGCCCCACTGGTGATGTTCGAGGGGCGAATCCGATTCGTCCAGTGCAAGAAGGATTAAAATTAAGGCGACCACTCGACAGACGCACATAAGCTTGACCATGCGAACCAGCATCTCTCCGAGACAATGACGGGCATGTCATGCTACGGTGCCATTACTGGAACGATCCGTCCATCCCTCCCCTTCCCGTAGTTCCGTAATGACATCGAAAAGGAGAGCTGAAGCTGAAGACAAAATAACATATTAATGTAATCACGTCTAACAACTTGTTATCAGGAGCTTGAGGAGAGCTGCCTGGCCCCACAGCCCGTCTATTCTACTGGCGCCTTGCCTCACGTCATTCTAACTAATCTCTCTCGCTCTCTCTCTCTCCCTGGACGCACCTGATTTGAACGCGCACGCAACCCATTTGCCTACCAGCCGGCATCATGCCTTGCGGCGGCTCCGGCTACTCGCAGGATTTGTTATTAAAAAGATAACGAACACTCACATGAACGATCACTCCTATCCTTGCATTGGACGACCGCACGTTCGGGCACAGCTGCTATTTGGGATGCTGCCGGTGATCTAAACACTTTCGACTGAAGCCACTTGTTTGGACGAGCGTACTGCGTGCTTTGACGCTTTGATAATGCTTTGTTTTGCGTCCGGGCACCAGCCAGCACCACCACCATCTGTGCCTTATCAATGAGCGACGCTCGCGACGCTCGCGACGCTATTAAGAGCGCAGGGAATTCCCAACCACTAAACAAAGAAGCGAAGAGCGCGGTGATTACGTTTCCAATCGTGTCTCAGGTCGGACCATTTGGGTAGACATTTTGGTTGGAAACCAACACGGAGCCGCACAGCACAAGCGCCTGCCAGATTGTCCAAATTGAGCAAGATGTGCGCTGACTGATCAGAAAGTGTGCCCAGCCCCGGTGGTAAGAGTTATCAATAGAGGGCACGGTAACAGTTTCTACTTGATAACACTCACTCCAGCCAAATTCGGTGCTCTTTTCGCACAACAACCGATAAGCAGTTGTAGTGCAAATGTTACGACAACTTCCGTACGGCACGTCAACAACTGTGCGAAGTGGACGTCTGGCAGGATGATTTATTAAATTTGGATTCAAATTAGATTACACTCCTTCTCCTCTTCTTCTTCTTCTACATCAACACTGTATGCAATGCTGTATGCAAAATCCTTAGTACACACTGGCAGATAACACTTGTATACCGAGAAAAGAAAACACATCCGATCAGATTGCACTGATCATCAATTTATTAATAATCGCATCCATTAATTCCCCCTTTTCTCTCTCCCTTTCCGGCTCATATCTTGCAGCACATCTACATAAAACCGAGACAGCTGCTACTGCTACTTCCCGGCAGAAGACGATCCCGTGACGACGACCCGACGTGGTTGGGAACGGCAGGGAAGCTTAAATAGCCGTTCCAGTTGAGTTGGCAGGGAACCGGTATCGCCTATCTTCCCGGTCCGTCCGGCCCGATCCCCGAGCTGCTGTCAGCTGAGTTGCGCCGCCTGCCACGAACCCCCCCCCCCCCCCCCCCCCCCGACAAACCACGACAGCATCAGGCCACACGAGCACCATTCGGGCCCGTTTGAAGCAGCATCCCGGTCAGTCTGTCTGCGACCGCGAACGGATGAGCATCGCCGTGTGGTGACTGGCCGGTTTTTGCTTCACGAGACGCATTCGGTTCCATTGTTGCACCAACAGCCGGTCTTTGTGTTCACGAATCACATCATTTGTTAAAAAGTGCTGTAGTGTATGGCCACCGGTAGACAGATCGGCTAGCAGTAATCCCTCTTATCGAACGAATCGATCGGTGGTTCCGGTCTGTGACAATCGCTGACGCCTGATAACGCGGTGGACACGTAGGAACACCCGCTGCATATCGTTGGTGCATCGTAAAACGAATCTGGAAATAGAACAACAACCGCTCGCTGATTACAGTGATCTGATTAGGAGCGAACGTGATCGTCGTTCAATTGTGAGTTCGGGTGGGTGATAAGTGAGTTGATAGTGATGCAGTGAAGCGTTTCCTGGTAAAAAAAAAAAAAGCAAATCACTTCGGTGTATGTCGATGTAGCACGTGATCTTTTGCTTACTGGAACGACGTCAGCTGATCGACGTCAGCTGATTGTGATTCACTGAACTCAAGTAAGCAACTCCATGAAAAAAAAAACAGTTTGAACTTAACTATTCGTTACTGATGTTAGACTTGTTTAATAATTACAAACTCATACATGCTTTGTGATCTTTTCTATCTCCAATTCATATTTGAGCGAAGAAACGTATAAAACCCGTAATTAGATTTTAATCCCTCCAATAATCGAATTACCAACGTTACATTATTTACTGCTAAGCTCAAAAGCAGCTCCTTCCCGGCGCTGATGCGACCGTTTCACCGCGGCCACTGCGAGATCTCGATAAAATAACTGTAAACTCGAGCTACAGAGCTATTAAGAAGGATGTACTAGGGCCGGCTAGTAAGCGTAACACATACACTCCTTTTGCCGACCACCACCATGCAACAACCTCAAAGCTCAACCCCGGTGAATCAGATTAGATCGCAAGCGACCATAGCGTGCCGTGGCATGCCGTGTGCCGGCTTACCCCGACGCAGCCCAGAAGCGTGATCGCGGTTTCTATTTCAAGCTCACTGGTCCAGGTCCACATGTTTCGGGACCACAGGCGCTTCCTAGATCCGTTTAATCTACGGCCATCTACACCTTCCCAATAGACTCTTTTTGCCCCCGCCGCCCCGGTCTAGTCTTTTCTCTCCTGGTCTGCCCAATGCCCGATATATCACCACCCCGGGTCCCAGCGAAGGTTCCGCTGGGTACTGGACCGATGCGATCGTCTGCAACTAAGGGCGCTTGTCCGAAATCCGAAGGCCTACTTTTCACCAAAGCAGCACTGCTTCGATTCAACTGACCCTGAGACGCTGCCCTGATCGGAAGGGTTCTCCCTTGGCAACCGTGTGCTTCTCTCTCTCACGACATCGAACTTGCAGCTTCTGCTGGGGTCTCTGATTAATGGAATAGATTTAAACTGTTCGATTCGAACCGTTTAATTAGTTTCGCCAGACGACGGGAGACGCGCGGGACCCTATCTAGGCCACTCGATTTATCCAACCGCGTAGACGTAGATACCACGGAAGATGCGAAGAAGCCCGACGGGCTAAGTGGAGGATCGCTCGGTTTGAATCCATGCAGCGAGATAGATTGATGATACACCTGGGCTGGATCAAGCTCCTCCAAGGGTCGCGTCGCGCTGCCAGCGCTGGAATGCAGGAAATGAATAATCACCGCTGTTCGGTGCGCGAAAAGTTAAATCACTATCACCGGGAGATCGCGGTCGCGAGGTGCGATTTGGAATTCGGTTAGACATTGTTTCTTGCGATGGTTGTTTACTTTGTTGACCGGAGTTCGCAGCGTGTGGCGTAACGATCGCCAGGGGGATACTCGTGTTAAATATGATGATCTTTGTCTAGTTTCATATCCGTACGATCGAAGATCTGTGCGTGCCTAAAATTCCATGGTTTGGAGCTTTTATGCTGAATGTCAGCTACGTCGCAATCGCTAGCACCTCCTTAAAATAAATACTAACGCAAGCGACTCAAGAACTTTGTTGTTTAGAGAGCCACAGGTGGTCGACAGCATCATGTGGAGAGCATTATTTTGAAAATGATACCGAGAAAATTAATAATACTATTGATAGCGTTTTATCGTCTCACAACGTGATTAATAAGATCTGTTTCTTCAAAGTTACGCTACCTGAAACTACCTCCTCTAGAGCCGGAACGATCAATCACGCTCGACTGTCCGACACTTTCTGTTACACGCTGCGTATTATACCTTAATCTAATCAAAAGCGTAATGCATCTCTCCACAAATGACCGCAACTGACGACAAATGCATCCTTAGGCTTTCCAGAGCACGTGCACCTCGGGTGAGGACAAACCCCTGGCCCATTCGTAATCACTGCTGCCGCCCAGGCCGTTGTTAATCTTACCGCAAAGTAGCGGCAAGGGGAACAATTAATCATTGCAGCCACTTTCATGGCATCCGATTTATCATAACGCGTGCAGCTTCCAAGGGAGCAGCGAGTTACGCTCTCTCGGATGAGTTTTGATTGGCAAATCGCTCATTAGTTGCTAACGACAACCCCACTGTTGTTCACTTTTGCACAACAACATGCATGTCATTGTTTACCGACTGGATGAGTGGCGTAACATTGGTGTGCCGTCGGTACCGATAGCACATTGTTGGTCAATCGGTGCGACAGTTTACTGTTTTTGATCTTTGAAGCTTTGTTATCCAGATTAGTGTCCGGAGAGGAAAAGTTGCGTTTGTACCGATAAAGACGTGTATGGGGACACGTTGTTTATCGCTTGACGACTTGCAGAACTTTATTTCAGACGCACGGCCATGATCGCAACCTTGTTTTGCAACGCTCAAACACATTCCAACAACATAACCAGGTTGGGAGATGTGAAACTCTTTCAAGCGAACTTCCAACAAAGCTGCAAAAGATCAGCCTGGATCTGAAAGAAATTTTCTTCCATCTTAACCGTGCTCGGCCACAAGAGCAACATTATTTAAACCTCGTTTTTGTGGTTCTTAACGTAAAGTTGCGATTGCCAAAGGTTGCTCTGCAGCTTTACTTATCCAAATGAGCATCCGTCTGGGAATAGTCGTAATTTGAAGACGAAATACATTTCAGGATATTCTCAGATTCCAATAAAAAATCTTGGGACATCTTTAACACCAAGTACCTGTCATCGATTTAGTGATACAAGAACCTAACTTTTGGGCGTAGGATTGAATTGTTATCCTAATCGTTAATGATTGATTGTAAGCATAACAAAAGGCTCGCCCATTCCCTATGCAAATCACGCCCCTAATTGGCATTATGCAAAAGCCCACAACACAATCCGTGCTGACGTTGCTTGCACACAAAATAGAAGCAAAAAAGAAACCACTCGTCACTCGTGGAGGCCGTTTTGCATTAAACTAAATAATGTAGTACATGCCAATCACATTGGTATCGTTTTCCACTCCACTCCCGCAACCGACCACCCTATCACGCAACCTCATCTCGCATCTTGCCCTAGAAACGTGTTCAATCTTTACGTGTTGTCGCTCTCTAACCAGCTTGCCGCGGTCTGGCCTTCGAAGCGTGTGCCTAGTGGTAACGTATAATTTCTGCGCACCTTCTTCGCACTGGCGTCCCCTTCTCGCCCGTCCCACCGCTGATGACGAAAGTGTTTGTTCTACCATTGTCGCGTCTAGTTGCGCGATGCATGATTGTAGCGCCTTTTGCGACGTCGGTTGATTGACAGCAAGTCCAGCGCCGAAACGGCAGCATGCAGCCCCGTTCGTCTCGCTGACGTGGTCCCTAGGCACCACAGCGCAGGTAACCCCATATTTAGGGGCTCGATGCCGAGTTTTGGAATTAATGATAACGGCACTCACCTCTCGACTTCACATCACAACCACAAATAGATGGCAAGAAGCGTCGTCAAGAATATTGGATTTAAGTACATTTCATTACGACTTCGGCTTTGCATTCGCCTTCAACAATGCATGCACCCGCTCTTGCTCTCTCAGTGACAGGTAGGGGTCACAGTGGGCCAACATTTGCACAATAATGCCCAATGACGGCAATGCACCGGGAGAATAGGTGGCTAGCAGTTTGGTGGTGGCGATGCTGCTGCTGCTGCGTGCATATATGCTCAATGGCTGTTGGTGGGTGTTGGTGGTGGATTTGAAACGGAGAATAAGATAATAGCTTAACGGTGTGGTGATGACTGGGAGGGCGGTAACACTGACTATAATTAGCAGTTTGTACGATTGATACTTTATGACGACAAGACAGACATGATTAGTCAGGCGGCGAAACCGGACATGTTCATCGTCGGTCGGTCAGTTGATACGCCACGAAAATACCTTACAGAGTAATGCGTATGTGCACTATGCTCTCCATGCTAAGGATGCAGTTTGGTGAAGTATTAAATTTAAATTAATTTTCAATCCTCCTCTTGTCAAGCACACATACACAGTACATGTGTCATGAAACATGAAAAGGAAGAGATTGAAGTGCCCAGACATGGAAGCGGAGTCATCTTCAATGACCATCCGACCGACTGGCCATAAATCTAACAGCGTTCCGCGGAATCTCGGAATCCACGCCAGCTCCCTCGAGCCATTTTGCATCTTTTATTGGTTGCGCACATTGCATTAGGAAGAGTGGATGTGTCATCGTTTGACGTCCCTTGTGAACGTCAATAAAATCGATGCAATAAAATCGAGAAAATGGTACGGGGTAAGATGCGGTTGTTTATTAGAAATCCGGCACATTTCCTGACATTCATGCTTTGGTGGAGTGCTCTTAGCTAGTGCTGACGATGACGATTTTTGCGAATGGCCATTAGGTTTTGCACCTTTGATAGCCGGACCCCACTACAAATCAATCGTTTCCCTGCCGGCTGTACAACCGTTTCCTGCATTCATTCCACTGAGCGGGAATGAGCCCCTTTACACGCGCCATTTTAGGATCGCATCGCGCAACGATCGCGCTCCGCTAATGTTATTAAACAATTACCGTCAAGCACGGGTGCGATTCCCTTCTCCCCGGGTTTGGAGCGATTGACAGGCTCTACTACAGGCGGACATGGCTTCGAAATGCGAAAAACACTCATTCAATTATGGCCATTCTGGTCTGGTCCGCTGGCATCTTTACGGCGCGACAAACACACATACTTCTCGTCTTTATCGTTGTCGATCGGTCTCGCAAAAAGTGGGCTATGATGAAATAAATGGAAGCATTTAATCAAGCATCAAGACTTTAATTGTCTCCGATCGCCCGTACGCGCGCACGGAGTGAAGCATCTTGCCTTTTGGCAAGCATTTTACACGTCGCTCGTCGCTGCTGCTGCTGCTGATGCCGAAAGCGATGCCTCTCCGTTTGATCGAAACCACCGCGATCATGCGAACGAACGGAGATGAAGCTCGTAGGAGGTTTGGATTTTAATTAAAATCGATGCTCAACTTCAAATCGCGAGACTTGTGGTCTTAATAGCATGGGTGGCGGTAGGAATTATGTTGAAATACTTTGCAATGCACATCGGTTCAGCCTTCTACCTATACCGAACTAGCATCTCCTTATAGGAAGCATAAATGGTACGTATCTTAGGAAAAACTATTTACCAACCGTTTCTGCCTGACATTCTTTTTGGTAGATCGATCCACATGCTAATATGAAGCGTGGCTTATGAAAAATGCATAGCAGCTCAGTGCATGCATGGATACGCTTGAGGTCCAGTCGTTGGGATTTCTTTAGTTGGAGTGAGTTGGATGCTTCTATTTTGAATTATTCATCATTGTGCACGGCAATCGCTGGTAGCAAATTGCATTTATATGGTCAAATCGATTGCGAGAATCTATGCGTCGGTAGAGTTCCAAGTTCTAAGAAGCCAATAAGCAGCATCCTACAATGTGTCGTGTTTGTGTGGTGCAGCTATACGCAGCTAAATGGTTTGGAGACAACTTTGTTTCACAAATAATATGTTCAAGTTCTACGTTAACGACATATTTTTAACGCGTTGTTTCGCTAATGTAGCTAAGCCTAACGTTACTCAAACGAATAGTTCTATAAAATACTCTTTTTGCTCAAGATTATAATATTATAGAGATAGTAGAAACAATGCATTAAGCCGGGGATACATGAAGCGTAAACTCAAGCGTAAATATTAAATTAATTTACACTTGAACATGCTTACATGACCGGGTTGAGACGCGTAATCCGAATTACACTGAACTTTTATCGACTTTTGTGAGAAAAATAGGATCTTTCTTCCGAAGAAAAAGATTTAAAACGCTAGTAATGATCACTAACTATGAATGCAAACCACAAACAGGAAATATAGTGAGGCAAATCGCTTGCA
>NC_064878.1:20801595-20804095 GCF_943734665.1 Anopheles aquasalis
CCGCGAGATGGCCACGCAGCTACTTTCGATTCCGACCAAAACGGTAAGCGATTGTTGCCTCCTCACACTTTCCAGCGTGAAACGTTCAAGAATCTAGAAATCTAATCTGCTGTCCTTTTTCTGTTCTCTTTTTTTTCCCTTCGCTTCTCGCTGTAGGTCGGAGCACCGGGGTTGCTGTATGTTTGTCAGCGGGAAATGGCGGCTGTCGCGCCACATGATCGAAATGTGAACATTATCGGTTCGGACGATGCCACCACATGCATCATTGTCGTCGTGCGGCACTCAGGTGAGGGAAGGCAAGGGGGTTTTCGGAGAAAGAGGCGCTGAAAGATTCATGATTGTTAATTCTTGTTGTTGTTATGTTGTTCACCAGAGGTTCATAACGCACAACACTATTCAAACATGAGTCTTTTTGTAATTCGTTTTATTATCATCAAACTATTGACTAGCTATGACTTTGTCAAGCAAATTTAGTTACCATTCCACCGTTTTTCATGTTTACTCTTTAATTGTTCATCAAAAGTGGAAACTTTTACCGACAACTGCTTTCAACATTTGAACAACACTCAACATAAGGCATAATCTTAGGTCACTTACCAATAGTTGATTGTATTTGAAATAGAGCAGTTCTAGATTAATTTCAAATGAAAGCTCTCTGAGTAGGTTGAAAAGTAATACACAGTACGTACTAATGATGGTTACCTATAAAGGGAATGCGTAAATAATCCGGGAAACCGGTCAAAACCACATAAAATCATGAAAGCACAATGCAGAAGATTCAGAATATTGATCGAATATCATCAACTTGTTTCTAATTATCCGATAAAATCAAATAAGATGATACCTTCGATGTTATATTAATTCTTGACAAAAATGCAATCCTAATTAGTGCAATTGCCTTAACCGCAAATGCTTTTTATCATACGGCAAAGTTTCGATAATTATACGCTCGCCTTCCTTCGTTACAGGTTCCGGCGCAATTGCGTTAGCACATCTCGATGGAAGTGGCACCGATGAAGCCGTTTCGGCGATGGTCACCCGGGTCCAGGAGCTTGCCTTCGGCTATCCGGAGGGACGTATCGAGCTGCAGCTGATCGGTGGCTTCAGTGATCCGCAGGGCTACGCCGAAGATCTCTTCGGTACCATTATGCGTAAGTATCCCACTCGTCGCGAATGAATCGCAATGATACTTATACCCCCGGGGCACGATGCAAACAAACTAATAGAAATCGAAGGTGTTGGTCACACAACGACGCGTCGGTTGATTTATTTCGTGACCAAATCTTACATCACGACGCGCGACGTCTCTTTCCTCATTATGCCGCCATTGCCGCGAGCCGCAAAGAGTTATCGTTTGGCCGGTCAGAGGCCGCACTCGGGTTGACGGTTGTAGGCAAGTGACCGTAAAACTTTATTGCCAACCCCGGGCCCAGCAAGGGCGAATCATCTTCTCTTCGATCTTCCGAAAAGTGTGATTCACTTGCTCCCCTCAATGGTTCATTACGACCGCGGTGCGATAGTCAAAGTGCCGCTGGCAGAAATGGCGAAATCGGAACTCGGATTGAATATGGTGGATTGAGGCACCACGCTCCATGCAGCACCACGGTACACGCCTTACTTTCGCCACGAAGCCGTTTCCAAGCCGCAATCATCATTCTTTCTTCGCCATCACGACAGCACATCTCATCTTCACATGCTCGTCTATGAGAAGTAGGGCTACATGACCATAAATGTGGTTAGCTAGTTTCTGCAACAACAACAGCATTAAAAAAAAAGAAAAGAAACGCCGAAGCCTTTACATGTTGGTGAGACGTCCTAATGCTGAATATCTGCTACGAGACCTTTTTGTGATCTGTCTAAGGCGCATCCCTGCTAGCTCCTTACCAGTCCGTACCATTTCGCACCTGCTCCTCCGGCTGCGAACCATACTGTGCTCGATCATTTAATAGATGGTTCAGTTTGTGGGTTTCTACTCTCATCTCTTGGGAGAAAGAGAAAGAGTAGGAGGTACAGGTAAAAAATCGAAGATTTATTAGCGAGCAATGAAAATTTATTAACAAATAAAACATGCTGACGTGGCCCGTCCGAGGGCGCGCGATAGTCCGTGAAGCGTTCGTTCCCGGGGAGAAGAAAAATGGCTCCGGGGCTAAATGAAGCTTGCGAAAACATGCACATCGGTTAGGGGTTGGTGCATCTTTACGGAAGAGATTTCACCCTTCATCTCAGCCGCCCGGCCTCAGCAGCTGGTTGGAAGCAAAAGAGAAGAGACGACCATCGAAACGTACCGGCGCAATGTATCCTCTCATAACCCCTTTTTGCGACTCGATGTGAACGAGCGAAAGAGTGAGGATAGAGTGGGATAGTCCAACTCGCCTATGGTCACCCGAATCGATCCTCCTTCTGCCCCTACCGCAGCCACAAAATCAATCTCCTCCTCATAATGCTTGGTCAAATTTTAATGATGAGACAAAGGTCTGGCACGGTTCCCATAACTATCTCG
>NC_064878.1:20811595-20824095 GCF_943734665.1 Anopheles aquasalis
GGCAATGTTTTTTTTAAATAATTTTCTAGAACTCACTACGGAAAATCAAAGTTTAAAAACTGGTTTATTATTATATTTAAACAAAAAAGGCCAAGACGAATTGTTCCCTCATAAAAATACTCAAAAATCCACAAGAAATTATTCTGTTTCTGACCCGAATTAACGTAAACCCTCCCCCTTAAACCAATGTTGCAAGTCATGTGTTCCCGTATATCCTTACATGCCACACTTGAACAAGTTAGTCCCTCATCCGCAAATGATTGTCCTTTAAAAATGGATGCGAAAAGAAGCTATTATCATCTTGCACGAGCGAACAACGCACACAAATTCCAAGAAATCCCGCGAACAACCTTGAGAGATGGTGGCGACCAGGCTGCTCCATTGCATTACCATGATGTCATCTGTGGCGGCCGCTATTCGCTTTTCCTCCACAATACGCGCGCTCCCAGCTGTCTGTATGTGTGTTTTCCACTTCCACTAACTGCCAACTTTAAAAATACATAATCCGCAAATCGGTTGGGAAAACCTCTCGCCTGGTCTGTTTCCACTTATTTCATCATTCTTTGGCCACGGAAGGAGACAACCCCATACCATGCCAACGGTAGACACGCTCGTTGCCAACGTGCTTCTGGCGTTTCTCGCCATTTTCTTCGCGCGCTGAGGATGGCACGAGGCCGCGAAGGAACTGTCTCCTCGCCGCAAGTCAGCTGATTCAAAGGGGGGGCTAAAAAGGGGGCCCTCACCACCGCCGCATCAGAGCGAAGTGACGAAAGGGCACACCAACGGGCTACTAATGGGCCGAACAGGATGATTTACAAGGAGCCCAACCGGAAGTGTGGGGGGGCCAGGGTTGAACGGGTTGCGGTAGTAGCGAAGGAAGGAATTAAGGTCACGCAAACGCGCCTCGTTAATCGTCGATCCAATTCCGAAGCTCTAGCGACCACACGCCTTCATTTCTTCCTCCATCTTTCCGGCGACCAGAACGTCATAAATCTAATTTCAAACATGATTGACGTCGTTCGCATCAGCGGCCACCGATTGGCCATCCTGGGGAGTGGTCAGCCTAGAGTGGACCCCGGTGGAACTGTTGCTTCTGGTTAAGGCTCATCAATTTACGCAAATCACCAGAGGTCCTTGCGGTGGTCCCTAAGGAAAAGTAGCTACCGTCGGTGGTCACTTGAAAGGCAGTGACTTATTACCTGGAATGTCTACTAACTGGGTGGATTTGATCCATTAGAAGAGTGTCTAGTACGGGAGCTACTACCTACATCACTGCTAGCGGACTAGCAACGGTTGCCAATAATGGCGCAGTGCGAAGCAGACCAAACAGTCATTAATCATGCACCCAATTGGACATGCCGTTCCGCTTCAGTTGCATGTGGGTTGAGTAGATGAGATGCAGCTCGAGTGCAACCAACCAAACCTCAATAATCGATAGTTCCAGATCAAAATTGAACAGACCTCCCCAAGGTACCACTACCTTCTAGGGAGCTCTATATCTCTGGATTGCACGATCTCTCGATCGCTGGTCTGTTTGTGCGAGTGAGTACGGGAATGTGTTGGGTGAAGGGAATTTTCTAAAAATATCTGCCACCTACATCGAGAGCCGCGACAGTCGACGACGACCATTCCAAACCATCTTCCGGTCAAAGACACATCGCCAAATGGTTGTTGCAGGCAACCTAGGCAACAACACGCGCCTCCCTGGGGCGGGAAAATGGTGCCTAGTGCCAATATTTTCGGCACATCGTTCCAGTCAGCGGGTGAGCGTGTTGGGTGCGGGTTGTGTCGCGCAGTGTTCCGCGCGTGCGGCTTCGCAGATTCGTGTTTTCAGAATTTTTATTTATTTGACTTTTCCTACCACGGGTGGCAAGGAGGACCATGATGGAAATAGCCCATTACGGAGCGCGAATTGGGCGGCCGTTGAGCTCACCAGAGTGAAGAGCTGTTTCGCTGCCGTTTCTATCATTAATGCACTTTGACATCGAGGTTATTCACTGTTGATGGCATTTTACTTTGACTCTTTGAATCTTAATTAAGCTGTGGAGTTGTTATCTTTTCTTTTAAAATTGTTTACTGCTACCTGAATGCGTTTGAAAAATGAAAATGAAAAGTACCGAATACTTATGAATTAGTGCTCTGCTCCCTTTTAAAGAGGTCTCCCATCTTTAATCATGTTTTTATTTACAGTTGCTGGTGGTTTAAAAAAAACAATCAGTTACTAATTTCCAACTAAGACCAAAATAAAACGAGAGTTTGCAATAGAATTGCTATCTTGAAGTTGTAGAAAATCTGAAATGCGAAAAATGATTTCAGGAAAAGCTGAAACAATTAACATCACGACAAAAAAAACAACAATTTAAAATTGTAGCTTTTCATGCCATTTTTTCGTAAATGATAAACTTTTCCAGGATGAGGAAAGGACAAGGATATAAACAGAACATTTCATTGTTTTGGATGATTTTTCCCAAAATTAAAGCATTCAAAGATGATTATCATCGTAGCTACTACAAAAACTACTAAAACGATCCGTTAGGAAATTTGAACACTTCATCAGCACATCATTTACACGGAAGAACACTCATGTTTTTTTTTATCATATTTGTTAATATTTTTGGATTAGATAGAGTAAATCCAATTTTTCATGGCTCCTGTGTCAGTCTGTTCACGAGCTATCTTGTCTCCGTCATCAAATCAAGATCCTTATTTATGCTGCGCGCTGATAAAAAAAACCATAATGGCTAACATGAACCACGAAAGCACTAATCCTTTACGAAAGTGTTAAATTATCAAACAACTTTGGCGGCCCCACCAACTGATTCATGACTGAGCAAGAATGACCTTATCCTTGGCATAGCTTTGCGATTCAAAAATCGACCCCCCCAAAAACGCCCATTCATTCATCATTTTAACGAGAATTTATGCCAAGTTCTGTTCACCACACGGGATGTTTGGTGGAGCAATTTTTAAAAATGTTCTCCCTTCTCAACCCGCCCAAGGATATGATCTAACGAAGGGCGATCTCGTTCATCATTTCAGGGCCGTGTAACCGTGCTCACACCGCCTGGTAGCCAATATGGCGTTCAGCGAACCCATGCCGTGGGCAAGGTTTTATGTTTTCCCTCATTTCCTTCCCCAACCCTTCCTGGGGGATGGCCTTCCACTGTGTCAACATCATCGATGCTATCGGGTCCCGGGTCCACGCACGCACACACCGGCAGACAGATGATCGGAAGCGGTACCGAAAAATGTCCGAACGGACGGACGAACGGACGGACAGTGCTGCTTCAAATTACCTTGCAGGAAAAGGAGTACTAATCCGGTTTTAAAAATAAGTCCCCGTCGCTTATCCATCGCTGAGTCGCTGCCGGTGTCCGGATGATCCTCAAAAGGGGAGGAAGCTCTGCAGCTGTCACTAGGTGTCTGACGCGTCGGTTTGTTGCCGAAAAACCAATAGAGAGATCCTTCCTTCTCTCTGCCCCTCCCCGGGGTACTATAATCCGCCACTAACTGTCAATCCGTCGTCTGCCCTCGTCACACTACTAGTTAACTATCTCGACTGCTGCTGCTGCTGCTGCTGCTCGCGCTGGTGTTTATGGCTGATCCCCGCGCTGCACGGGTTAATGCTTATTTTGTTTACTTTATCACTAGCGACACACACCGACACACAAATCACACCCACCACACTACACACCGCCGATGGTGATGGGTTTATTGTTGACTTTTCCCGTGACTTCTCGGTCTCGGTGACCTCACTGTGCGCCCTTATGCTGTCACGCTGTTTGTCGAAGAAGGCAAATGTGATCTCATCGAAGGCCAATTATGTACGGTACCACCCTGGCGCGAATCCGGAATTATGTTTTTTTTCTTCCACCGCTTTTCCGCTTTTCTGCGCGACTTGCTGGCTGCCTTGGGGGGGGTGGTTAGCGAAGATGGCAGAGTATCCGTCCGTCCGTTGGCGCGTTTATTGAATTTCACGACCGCGATCCGCGGTTTTGTGGGAGGGAAGTTCCCAAAATAACACACATCAATAAAACGTCATCGGGGACGTAGGGGGAAGGGCAGCCGTTGTCCTGTTTCCTCGAACTGTGTTTCCGTCGTCTCACCGACCTGCCTCTCCGCGTTTGCCACGCTTGGTAATGTGAAACTTCTATTTACTATCCGCTCAATCTTCGTCCGTGGCGTGTAGCTTCTCCGTTTCCTTGATTTTCCCTTCCCGTCGCACAGTGGGAATTTTCACTATTCACTATTCACTCGAATTCACAAACCAAGCGCCGGTTAAAGGATAACACTGCTGAAAAGTGAGATAAAATAATATTGAAAACACCTTATCTACCAGCTTGGCAACATAACCTCAAAAAAAAAAAGGGTGCACAGTACACTAAAGATGCCGCCTGGTGGTGGTTTGGTGGGCAAATTTTGCATTAAAAATAGGAACACATAAAACCCGACGTGATGACTTATGACGATGAGGACCAAAACAACACTCGGCACACAATCTACACGCCACGCACGCAAGTAATAACCACGAAACAGATAGTAAGAAAGAGAGAGTGAGAGCGCGCGCAATGGCGACGACGGCGAGGACGATCGCGTCTTTTGATATTTTTAGTCACCACCTCGACACTACGCCGACGGTGTTGGCACTTGTTGGCTTATGAAAACTGGGAAAATTCGCGAAAAACCGTCAACAGCAGCAGCAGCAGCAGCCGCAGCCGCAGTGGTGCGTCTCCATCGACGGAGAAGTGGCGCGATCTGCAGTTGCACCACCTCGACGACCACCGAAGACGATCACGGCATGGCAGGGGTGTGCGTGGTGCGCCTTCACGAGCACCATCGAGCGACGGACGGGAGGTGATAATGAAGATGTCGTGCGATCATCACCATCAGGCGGTCCCTAGACAGATGCACCATAGCCCCAAAGTGGTCCCAAATAATTCCGTTTCGTCCTTCGTGGATTCAACCACACAAAAGATCACGATCAGTATTCAACGCACACTCTTGAAGGCACAATGCAACCAAAAAAAAAAAACAAAGGGGCGTGCAATATGATCAGCGTCACGGATCACGGAGGATGTTCAGCGCTCGGAGTTCACTTTCGGTCTCACCATACACGCGCTCGCGCGTCTTATCCGTTCAAACTCCGTCAAGCAACTGGTAGTAACTGCTGAAGGAAGGAACCATAACGTCTACGGACACGGTACGGCACACCGTAACCTGGCCTGCGAGTGTCTCTCTCTCTCTCTCTCTCTCTCTCTCTCTCTCTCTCTCTCTCTCTCTGTCTATCGCTCTTCCAAGTCCTCGTCCCCCGTATCGCGCACTCTCTCACATACTCCGTCACACATACACGGCCAGCGGGAGCACAACGTGGGGTTTGTCATTACAATTCTTGCTCCACGGTGCACCAGCACGGTGGTCTGTGGACAGGGAATGGTGGCGGTGTGGGGTGCGCAGTTCGGAAGGAAATCATCCGCCACCAGCGCGCGGAACCGCTTCAACCGTGAAGGCGAGCCGCCAACCAACAACAACAACAACGACCCACCACCCATCGCAACCACCCCCAGCCCTGCTTCCGGAGCATCGGGAAGAGATGGGCCTGACGAGATAGAGAGAACAAGAGAGAAAGAGAGAGAGAGAGACAGAGAGAGCCTGGTGGAGAGATAATGCTCGAGCTCACAGGCGGTCACGATCCGAGACGGTTGGGTTGGTCGGACGGTCGGTCGGTCACTTGACTTTTCGTGTGGGGAAGGAAACCTTCCGTCGCCCGCCCCTCGTTCCCAAGCTTTTCCTTCCTTCCTTCCGGCCACTCCCGACCCGGACCTGGTGGTTCGGTTCGGATGGGTGGATGACGTCGTCGGTGGACTCTAATCTGCCTAACGGGTTGGTTGGTTGGTTGGTTGCTGTTCATCAAAATTGTGTTTTTGAATTCCTTCCAATCACTTTAGCTTACGATGGGTTGCGTGTTGTGCCCGTGTGTGTTTGTGGTGCGTAGGTGTGCCAAGATAGTTCCTGACGGTCATTTGTTCGCCGCGGGATCGGATCGGAGTAACAATTTTCCGCAACTCATAGCCGCAGATCGTCCGGGAGCGCATCGATGGTTTAGAGACGAGGACACCTAGGAGGTGAGGTAGGTTTTTCCGCCCAAACGGAAAATGGATACCGTAAGCCATTCTTAGCTTCTTGGTGTGCTGATGAGGTCACAAAAGACCGTGGCCGAGTAAGGGGAGCAAGGGGAGAACGTTGAATGAATTCATTTATATATTTACGAACTCGAACTCGGACGCATTCTGGTGCGGTGCAGTTTGCGATGTCCTTGCAGCGAATGGCACGATACTATGTTACAAGCACGCACGCAGAGAGTAATATTCAAATTGGTCTGTGGTGTGTTAAGATAGTTTATTGTTTCTATAGGGCGAGTAGATAAGTAGGATGGTCTTTGAGTAAATTTAATATATATTTTCTACTTTGTACTTTTTTATACATTAAAAGAAAATGTTTAGTTGATGTTTAGTCACAGGAGATGTTTCCCATTTAATTTACCTTTTGAGTAGTTCAAACCGGATAGGAAAACCTGAATATAACGTACACAAAACGGAGATACTTATGTAAAATAATCTAACAGGATTAGATTATTGTAGTAAGGAATTATTACAGTAAGTTTTTTTTTATGATATTACGCTGCATGATATGAAAGAGTGAACGCAGAGTCAGTAAACGGCAATCTAATTGATCACAAATTATGTTTAAAAATATCAATTACTCCCAACAACTCTAATCATTGTTTTGTAGTCGCCCATACACTGTTGTTGTATTTTATTTTTTTTTTAATAAAACCAGTCGCTAAATGTGAGTATTTGATAAACGAATAAATTCTGTCTTCTAGACTTTTATCACACCGTCGTGCTTAGCAAAACGATTTTCCATCAATAATTTTCTCTTCTACTTTTCGTTTTAAAAATGATCACGATTTAGGCCTTTTTTCAAACACCAAAATTGAGCGAACTGTTTGCTTTAAAAGGTTTACCAGTAACCAGTTTAAAAGGCAAGCATTTAAGGACATTCTCCAAATTGTTCCGCTCGTAGTATCTAACCAAATACACGAACCACCTGTTGCTGCCACTTTTTGCACCTATGTTGACCACCCGGGCCCGCTGGTTCGCACACAATTGATTGATGATGATCGTGCAAAAGGGGGTGCCCTGAAAAAATCGTATCTTCAAAGCATGTTTTTCCCTGCATTCCCGCACGCCAAGATGCTGCAAACTGCTTTATCAAAATAAATCAAACCGAACCCGTGAGGCAGGGGCCCCACACTTGTTGCTTCGTCACTTGATCCGTGCCACGATCGCTCTATCGCTTTCTCACCAAACACGTGCCTTCGTCGAGTGCTCGTTGGATCACGGAAGGGGGGAACGATACGCGTCGGTCGCAAATTAAACGGCGACGACGTAGATTTGTGGCCAGTGCCGTCGCGCGGCTCGCGATAGACGCAATGCACTTGCCCTGTTCCTCGAAGAATTGAACGAGAGAGGTTTAGGTGCGTAAAGGCAGCCGTGTACGGGACCACACATTCATAAAGCACCCCGGAGGAAGCGCCGGGCCGTGTGGCAATCGAACCGTGACGGACCGAGATCGCCCCCTCCGAGGGCCCCTTGTCGCTGGTGCGTGTCCGAGAGTGTGATGTGTGCTGGTGATGGATTTCAATTTCATGTTTCCGAGGAATGTGGCTATCAGTTTTGGGTTGGGATTGATTGTAGCCAAGTAGAGATTGGAAAACTTCTCTTTCTTGGGATTCCTCAGAGCAATAAACCACAAGGAAATGTCCCATTTAATCGTGTGTACGTGTCAAGACCTGCGGAAATTCTGGCAAGCGTCTTTCTGCATTACATTCGGCTTAAAACAACAAACTGTACCACAAAACATGGCACTGCTACGCTTAGTATACTTCCAAGTGCTGACAGTACTAGCTGCAAACATCTGAATCCGTTAGAAACAATATACCTCTCCATGCTCGCCACATTTGATCGGGCCTTCAACCCTGCAACAAACCCAGAACCCATGCCCCGGGACCAAAGGAAACCTCCAAAGTGGCCTGTTGTGTGCGCTACAGAATGTAAAGACAATAAAGACCCATGACCAGATCATCCAGCGCGTCACACCGCTAACACCGTCGCATCGTCCCATCTTCGCCGGATTCAGCGATGCGAACCGCTGCTCTCGGGTAAGAAAACCGAAACCCGTCAACCCGTAAAAAGCCCCGATACGCGCCGTCGCGTAGTCAGCCAAGTCGGCCGCTCCGTTAGGCCCCCCGAGGTCAAACACTAGCTGCTGGTACACTGCTCGATCCGGCTTATAGCTGCCATGTGGCGTGTTTGATGTCTGTATTTTCGAATCAACAACAACACATCGGACCCAGTAGCTAGACCAGAGGTAGATCTAGTCCATGTGTACTGTACTTTAACCCAACCCGAAAGTCCAAGATTCAGCATTCAGAGGGTATCTGCCGGACTGAAATGATGTCACTGGGGTTGGAAGGGCCCCAAACTGCTTTAGAAACTCTATTTGTTTTACTTGAAACCTGGGAAAGGTGATCGCCCTTGTACGATCGCGACGCGCACGCACATTCCACCTGTGAGCTCATCGTTTGTCGATCGTTCATTTGCATTTCGATAAGAAGCCAAGAAGTAACACGTACGCACCGCTCGTTTACGCACCTGTCACCTCACCTCATAATGTATGCATGGTTCTCCAGAACGCCAAAAACCTTGGGGACAATTCCTTCAAATAAAACGAAACACATTGAACGGGACACGCGGAATCTAACCAACCCCTAAATGGAGATTTTGCCTGTCCAAATGGTACATTCTTGAGTGTGATGATGAACAGTAAAGTTTGGCAAAGGTTTCACCAGCCAGGAACTGTACTGTAAACAGTCCAACAGCGACACCGGATGGTCCGGAGAGTTCGGAACAAACAGTTCAGCTATTTATTTATGTACGCGGCAGCCCGCTATACTCCTGGCGTGACTGTAATGATCAAAGAGTGACACAATCTGGGAGTCGTGAAGTGGATAAAGTGCTGCGGACGTTCTATTGCCAAAGTCCAACTTCCAAGTCAGCATTAGAGGAGGATTTTGGGGGTGGGGACGGTGATCTATCCTTTACACTTTTTGTTTACCCGATTACGACATTCTGCTCACGGTTGATGACTTATTGTGATTCGATTGATTCATCAATTTTTCGGGAATTTTGACGGTGTGGAATCTAGAAATAGATTACTCGTCACTCAAATTCGTACATTTGATGTAAAGATCTCCTATTTTTTAAAGCGTAAAACAGGTTTAATAGCAAAGACAAAATGTTATTCAATTTAAAATCTTTTAAAAATAAATTTTATATGAAGCTAAAGTTGAAATGTTTATGCAACAACGGAAATAACGTTTGATCTACCAAATACATTCTCGATGTATTGTAAACCATGCTCCATCTGTGTCTGGCCTCCTATCAGTTGTTGTGGTAGCTGGAATTTATGGTGTTATTTTCAAACCCATAAAGGGCCATCCTAAAACACCGATCGCAGGAACAGAACAGTGAGTCAAGTTCCGCCATACAGCTTTATCAGTAGGTATATTCCAGGTCACGAAGCTATCTGCATCTCTCCTTCACCCTGTCCCCGAATGTGCTCAAACCCTGCTTGGTAGATTTCAATACCAGTAGCAATCAATTTATTTAAAAGTGATAGCGTCGCCTCCGCTTCTTCGTTCTCCGTAATGTAGCAAACCGATGATCGAAACACTATTCTTGATGACATCACATTTGTCTTGCCGGCTACAACCGTGCCATGGTCCCTGTTCCATTCCCGTTCGATTATTAACTTCTTGTCGTGACAACAAACATGCGAACTTAAAATAGGGACAAGCAGCATGATGCAGAAAAAAAATCTTAGCATCACTCAGCAGGTTAGTTCGTTGTGTATAGAATGTAATGTTTGGCACTTTATCTTTCTACAACGTCGTGATTTGTGCCAAAAAGATGAACCGATTCAAAACGATGGCACGTAGAAGAGGCGGAACGAAATGTCCCAAAATAAAGAATCACCGCTCCACAAGGGTAGGCGCGCGTAGCTTTCTCAATGTCAAAGTCAAACTAGGGCCCTGGGACCTCCCTAGGACGCCGCCCTGTCGTCGACAACACGTGGTAGTTCCATTCGTGCACACGGAAATACGCGCCAAAAAACGCGATTCCACTTACATTGCGCAGACAGGCGGCTCGCTAGGTATGATCGATCTGGCATTTTGTCACTCACTTGGCCCCCGGTGTGGAGTGCCGTGGAGCCAAGTTAACATGCGCCTGGCGCGATCGCGAGTGGTTGGAGGAGCTGTGGAAATGTTTGGGATATATTTTTAGATCCTTCCCGCACGGAATGGTGCTCGTGATCTCCAACTCGTCTGCACAGCTGCGCCGGAGACGTAATCGATAAAAAAATCCAAAAGAAAACACATCATCGCGCTCAAGACGGCTGAGCTAATGTGATCTTTCTTATGCGAGGAAACAGCACATGACCGTATCCATTGCGTCACTCATTTTCAAACTCAATCAAATTGAAATGAATGAATTGGATTCGGCTGCCTAAGACCAAATACTAATGCGATTAAAATATGATTTAAGATGAGATTAAGCTCAAATTACTAGCCCACTATTTAACATAATGCTTTGTTGCTTTATGGTTTTTTTTGGAATGCAGCATAAATTGCTCATACCGCCAAGGAATGCGCAAAGTGTATGAAGTGATGAAACGTGTAACGGGCAATAAACATTCACCATTTCTACTGCTCAAATCTAGCTGTGCTGCCGAGGAAATGTATGTTGTGTGATAAATATTACCCAATTCTGCCCAGACCACGGGGAGATGGGATTTGGTGGCCGTTTCTTGATTCTAAATATTTTCATCTCGCCATCGAGCCCTCGTCTTATTGGCGCTGTTGTGCATAAACAGGCGGTTCGGCGCTGGAAAGGTATGATGAAATGTTTAGTGGCAAATAAACGTTCGGCACGCCACGAAGATGGCCGAGTTTTGGCCATTTGAAATGAGGTAATCATCATCAAGAAGCTAGGATATGGATTTGATGTTTTTTTGATAGGATGAGCTGTTTATCATTTTTTAAAACCTGCATGTGAGTAGAGTTGAGCAAGTATTTCTGGGTGAACATAGAGTATACCATTTTAAGCCTGGGAAACCCAAAACCCCATTTTTTATATTTTAAAACAAAACGAATCTCAAATAATCCAAATAGTGTTGATTTCAGTACTTAAACTGTCTTGTACAATTTGTTTAGATTGATTACCTTCAAATTTTCTTCATTCGTTTAATTTCTTTTATTTTCTTTTTATCCTTCTTTATTTTTTAATTTGATTTTCATGCATATCTCGTGAAAGCCTAATAGCTTCGCTCTATTGAACTGTCGAAGGAAGTTCTTGGTTTACATTTAAGCATACAATCAGCACTGCGCTCTGTTTAGTTCGGTTCTTCTGTTATTCACCCTGAAAATGAAGCCGTGTGCGTTAATCCGGTTTATGCTTATCGTCATCCACTTATGTTTCAATGCTGTATTTGTGAACACCCACACACACAGCGTGTCTTGAAGGCCAACAATTATCAATGCCCTTTAAAAATTCGCTTAATGTGAGCTTTAACGCGGTTAATTTTCGTAAAAAAATCCCGTGAACGCCATTAGGCTCACAATTGCTACCTCGTCCGAGTACAAGCCCCAGAATCCTGCAAACCAACAGCTATCACGTTACGGATCTCAAATTTAGCCTGGGGACACCAATCCACGATGAGCACTCCGCATCTGGTTACGACTCTTCTTCATTCATCTGTCGTCAGTATCGTCCAAGCCAGGCGATAATGCGTCGCGAACAAACCCGTCAGCCAGCATCCGAATGGCCATTAAAATTCATTCACCAAGGTTAACCGTCTACGCATACTGGCGAACGGGATTCGCAACAATAGGGAAATATAATCCACCTACAATGGTCGTTGTGAGCGAGAAACCATAGAAGCGTTCTGGCAGCTTGTGATTCCATGCTGTCGCTTGTCGCCGTCCCCCTAGAGGTAATTGTACTTGAGAAACATTAGCATTCTTGTATAAGTAAAAAAGACTAGAAACTTATGTTGATGAATATAAAAAAAAATTGACTCTTCTCAACAACTGAAACTTTTTTATGATAGAACAAACTTTTGATACAAAACAGATTACAACAAAAATCGATTCACTTTCTAACAAAAAAGACATTCCAGAGATCAAAATCGTAATCAACCAACTTTACTTCAAGGGTAGAGTTATCAATACCCCTTCCTATCGCATAGCCTGTAGTGAGCATAGGTCAGTAACACCGCTGGACGTTGGCCACACGATGCCCCAGTTCGAAATTAGTACCGACCAGCGACCAGCGTGGTGTAGTGCGTGTCTCTGGACGTTGGCTCCGTTCAATAAGATT
>NC_064878.1:20829095-20841595 GCF_943734665.1 Anopheles aquasalis
AACTTGTTGAGTGTGGCTTGTACTTCCCCGAGCAGTGCAGCGACCTTTTCGTTGCTCGTCACTTCTTCCTGCGTACTGATTTCACTCACTACCGTTTGGTAGAATCCGATTTCACGGCCAATTTCCGCTCCCTTCTTGTAGCCGTAATCGTGCGCCTCCACGACGGACTCCTGCTGTTGGCCGTCCTCGAGCCCTTGGTGAAAACTTTCCTCGACGATACGCTCTTCGGTCAGAAAGATATCCTCAAACACATCGTTGATATCGTGGCCGGTGTCCTCTGATTGCTCTGAAACGGGGCAGGAACCGGGCATGATGAACTAGGGACGGCGGATCACCTGAATCCGAGAGCACGTGCGGCGAGAAATCTGCATTTTTAGCCGAGCAAGCGAAACGTAAACAAAGGCGGCTACGTCGATCTGTCACTTTCGAATGTTTGTTTGAAAATGGAATGTTCGGTCGTTTGGAAAGGATCTGTGAAAATCCTTTAAAATGATCAATTAATGGATACTGCGTTTTATTATCTAGAAATATTCCCTCCCCGATCAATAAACCGCGCGGTAAGCCGCCCCGGTACACCCCTAATGTCCCTAATAACTCCAAATGCTATCAAAGACAAATATCATCCGCCCATCGCCGACCGCAACCAGCTGCTTGGCATTCGCATCGATCGAACGGATGGCGTGGCGTTGCTTCAGGATGCGTGTCAGGCACTTGACCAGCTGCTGGAAGGTGATGCTGCTGCCCTCCCATTGCTGCTCATCGAATTGCCACTGGCAGACGTCTCCATCGTCCGACGCGCTGATCATGGTGCTCGCCGAATAGGTTGGGAAGCACAGTTCGGTCACTGCACCTGTGTGGCCCTCCATACTCTGTGTCACGCCGTTTGGATTCCGCAGGTCCCATCCCATGATTGTGCCACTGTCAAGTCCGGCAAATACCTAGCGAAAAGTAACGTACAGTTGGCGTAAGAAATCGGGGCGCTAGTAACTAGAAACGCGGTTCTGTTGGGATCAATACGTACGAACTCTTCCCGACCCAGCATCGGGCAGATACAGACGGCACACGACGAACCCTTGGACTCATCCTTCTCTTCGCCCGTGTACAGTGAGAACGAGGGCCGTTCCGATGGATCGCGCAGATCGTAGCAATGGAGCAGATCGTTACTACTGCCCACGAGCACCTTGTTGGAGTCAAGTAGCTTCAAGCAGCGGTAACTAGACCCATTGGCATCTTGATACTCGCGCAACGGTGTTGTGTCCTGCAGTGACCGGTAAAGATAGAGGCGGCCGTCTTCGCCTACGGTCGTTACCATCGTGTCGTACACCGATAGCCCCGTACAGCTGGCCTCTTCCCCATCGCCGAACGTGTGCCTACCCCGGAACCAGTGGTTTAGCTGCAGTCGATGCTCACCCAGCACTTCCTCCATCTTTAACACACAGCATAGGCCTGAAAAAAGGGCAACAGACGTGCATTAGAAAAGGATATCAAAGGACGATGCGGTGCACCGACCTTCGGAGGTTGCGGCAACGAGTGTTCCGCTGGGACCGGCCTCCAGCGCCGTAATGTCCCCCTGGATGGATGATTCAGCCAAGCGCTTCGGTACCTTGTGTTCCTCCTCGTAGTCACCATCAGCGAGATTCCCTGGGGTGGACATCTGCCACCAGGCGAGCACATTCGATACATCCCCATACGAACCGGTGACGAACGATCCTTGCGTGCCGCGACCATCGTTGACCCAGCGCACACACGACATCTGATCCGCCACGGCCTCACACGTAATCACCGACGAATCTTCCAGTGTTGATACCATTTTCGGCCTCTGATTTTCTTTTCTTGGCCACAACGAATATTAACCGGCGAGCAAGGACGCGGCGCGCGCTCCTCAGAAATAAGGTGCATAGAAATCGATGTCCAAATATATGAACCTTGGCCGCATGTCGGATTTTGACAGCTGCGACATGCGATATTTTTTTCTCTGTTTTCTTGTGGTCCGCAAAATCAAGAGCCCCTTCGCGAGAGTTAAAGAAATTGCGCGAAGTTCCTGTTTGCGATTCAGTATTTGGAGAAGCCAAATTCCAATCTTGTGAAACAAAGTGCTACCGAACGACGGAGATAACCACTCAATCATCATTCCCCTTCCGCGACCTGGGAAGAAAGATAGCCCAAGCTGGTGTGTGTTGATAAGGAAAAACAAGGAAGAATCGTCCGCCGGTAACTTATCGGCAGCTGATGGGCAAAATCGAAAGTGATTTCGCTGCCAGTCTCCCCCGATAAGGCCACCGGTTCGCGGGTGTGTTTCAGTCTTCACCCGAAAGAGGGTTACTTCGATCGAACGAACCAAATCGTCAGAACGTAAAGCCAAAATGGCAAAATATTATGAAAATTCCACCGTCTTCAACTATTCGTGGGAGCAAGTGACGCAGGGCTTCTGGAATCGTTACCCAAATCCCTTTAGGTAAGTGCAAAATGCAAAATGAATCGCTGACTTGCGCAAAGGCGAACATCCGATCCGAAGTGCACTACTGCTGCGGTGGTGTGGTGCGGTGGCTTCTCGATGGCTCTCGAGGTTCTGTGTTTAGCGAGAAAATAGCTCCGCTGATTGAGGTTGCGGTCCGCGCCAAACCAACTGACGGCGGACCATCAACAGCGACGTGGTCTAAGGCCATCGCAGAGCACGCATTATGTAATGTGCATTGCATGCGGGCGGGATGCGGACCGCAGCCGCCGGCTGTGAACCGTGATCGTGCACGTTTCGTTCTATTTTTGTACCCGTCTGTGATCTGTGACGTTGCCGGTGGCGCTGTGGCCTATCGGAGGCCACCATTGCTTGCACCACACCCTTACTAAATGCCAATGATGACCATCTGTTGTTCCCGGTACACCGCAGCTCGCACGTCCTGTCGGAGGATACGGTCAGCCGGGAGATACGGAACGGGAAGCTGCACAGCAAGCGGCTACTGACGAAGACGAACCGTGTCCCGAAGTGGGGCGAACGCTTCTTCAAGGCAAAGTCGGTCAACATCGTCGAGGAGTCGGTCGTGGATCCCAAGGAACGAACTCTCGTGACGTACACGCGTAACATTGGATTTAACAAAATAATGGTAAGAACCGGACGGTAATGGGGAACCGGAGGAGAGCGACCCAATCTAATTCCTTTGTTTTTTTTTTCATTCCTCACGCGGCGACTAGAGTGTCGTCGAGCAGGTGGTCTACAAATCGCTTCCGGATCATCCGGGAAAAACGATCGCTATACGATCGGCATGGATCGACTCGTCGGTGTACGGATTCGGGACGGCAATTCGTGCGTTTGGGCTCGATCGGTTCAAGAAGAACTGCGCCAAAACGGTGGACGGGTTTAACTTTGTGCTGCAGCACATGTTCCCGAACCATCCGGCAGCGTTGGCGGCAGCCGCGAGCACCACGGCCAAAGATCACCACGGTTCGAAGGCACAGAAGTTGCGTGAAGCGGCCAAGCACGCTTCGGATCAAATGAAAGCAAAGGCCGAACACTTGGTACAAAATCTGTCCGTTAAGGGTTAAAAGAAGAGTGGCTGCCGTTCGTGTGATGCTCGAAAGGACGCTTGATGCGTACGGTCGATCGACACAGGCACAGGCAGCCGTCCATTCCGGTTCCGCTCCGTGAGCTGTTTTACGCGCTTTAGACGGTAGAGTCAGTAACAGGCCATACGCTACGCCATCGCTTCTGTGGGTCACACAGTATTCCCTTGCGTACACACCGTTTGTTCGTACTACCGATTCCGTTGCGTCGTATCGATCATCATTCCACGTGTTCTGCTTCAATGATAAATTAACACAAATTCCTCTGGTAGAAGCAACCCCGCTAGCGGATCAGTGCGATGGCGTGTACCCATTGTTAGCATTCTACTAAAGACATGGCGAACCGATTACCGACCGAGTGGCCAGATGAGTGGCCAATGAGTTGATTAAGTTATGTTGGTACCCTTCTAAGACGAACAGACGACGGAGCTCGTAATAAGAGAGTGACCATTTCCTGTGCGTTTCCGGCACAAGGGTTCAGGTGATTGTGCAAAACAGATAAGGATTAGGGTTTAGCTGATTAAATTAGAATATTCAATTGTACATTAGAATAAAGAAAAATCATCCATGCGAAGCTAAAGAAAAGGTGTTTCCTTACGACACGACGAGTTCCGTTTACTTGTACTTAACAACTATAGATATAAAGAGATAACACACATCGCTGATAACGTTCAAATAGATTGTTCTTTCTTAAAAGGGTTCTCAAGCGAACCAAGTGCCTAGTTATGCATCTGTTCCACTGATTGTCCAGCATTTTATCCCTGTAGCGGATGTGCCCCATGAGCGCAATGGGAGTTACCGTTTGGCTGAGGTGCACTGTTCACAGTGATTGCATTTCTATGCAGATTACCCAATTGTCCTTCGAACAGAACGTGATTAATGAATTTTTTAGCAAACAATTGCTGATCTGGCCTCATTTTATCGTAATCTACAAGTCACGATTTAACAAGGAGCTCGGTTTCTGTGGGCGAGTTTGTAAGCCGTTTGCTGGCCAAAGACAATAACTTGGCCCTTTTAGATTCTTCTCTTTCCGTCGAGGATTCATGTATCATCGGTTATTGATTGTACGTTTGCTGCAAGCTGGATACATGCTGGGACGCTTGAGAACTGGCTTCATCGATCTGCAACAAAATCAGTGGAAACATCTGTGTAACCTCAAAAGTCCTTATTATACATTAGAAATCGGAATGAAATAAAACTGCACCTCGGTTTCGTCACTTTCTTCGCTAAACTCTGTGTCTGATTATTGTACCGCATATCCGAAGGGGTTTTGTGATTCCTCAGGAAACTCATGGCGTCGTAGTAAACCCAAATTGGCACATGTTCCTCGCCTGTACGTCGGGCAGAATTTACTTTACGCAACTCTCGTCGGTAGGTAGAACGTAGAGCATTGATTTTGGTACAAACACCTGCCTTGTCCGCAAATTCCTTCATTTTTTCAATGAGTATTTCGTATGAAGCTTCCTTTTTGTTTTTATCGGTGTACCCGTTGCGTTTCTTCTTACATAAATCAGGAAGACGACGGTACATCTCAATAAACTCTTTCCAAAACTCCCGCTCTTCATCTTTTCTGCTCTTGTAGTTTGCCATATTGCGGACGAGAACACAGCAACACCAGCTAAAAAGGTAGGAGACGATCAAATTATTAATTGAACATTCAGTCCGTCTAATCCGTTGTTGCGAGTTTTGTTTGCCAATTTATGGATGATAAGGACAATTATAAAAACACACTTTTATATGTATTTTTTATGTTTCTCCCAAACGGTTATCTTATTTATTTTAATAGTAAGGTTGTCTTATTACAGATATTTGCTTTTGTCAATGCAGCCACACCGCACGGTGCTTATCTCTAAACACGAATGCACGTACGCAACAACAAATGCTCTCCTCTATCCGCTGGCCGCAGACGTTTCTACTGCTTCTTGAAGCTCTTCAGGATCGGATAGATGTTCTCAAAAGCATCGTAGATCTCCTGTCGCACCTTGGCCCCGGTCAGTACCACCTTGCCGGACACGAAAATCAGCAACACGATACGGGGCTTCACCATACGGTAGATGAGCCCGGGAAACAGTTCCGGTTCGTACGAGCTGAACCGGCCGTGTGTCAACACCAACCCTTCCAACCGAATCGGAAACCGTACATCGCAGCTACCGACCATGTTTTGTACTTTAAAGTCAAGAAACTTTGCCTGGAACGAGGAAAAAATCAAAATCATCGATTAGACCGATTCCTGCGTACCGGTAATGCCCAGCTCCCGGATGACTTACCGTAAAGCCCAGCTTCTGAATGATCCGAGCGTACTTGCGAGCCGCTAGCCGTGAATCTTCTTCACTTTTCGCTCCAGTACAGACCATTTTACCGGAGGAGAAGATGAGGGCCGTCGTGCGCGGTTCCCGGATGCGCATGATAACGGCGGCGAAACGTTTCGGATTGTACTCGGCGTTACGGGCGTGCAGGGCAATCTTCTTGAGGTCCAGCTTGCAGCTCAGGTTCACCGTCGAGACGATGTTCTGCAGCTGTGGCAGGATGGCCGATTCGCTCGGTGTCATGGGCGTCATCGGAGTGGCCGGTCCCATGGTCTGATGGATGTTAACACTGCCGATGTTCTCCGGATCACGGACGCTACTACCGCTGCTCGCATGATCAGCCCGGGGAGTAGCAGCTGCCTTCGATTCCGTCATCGGTACCATCGGGGACATGAGACTTTGCTGGAAGTGTCGCGACAAGGACACGGTGAAGAGGTCAATCATATGATACCCAATGCAGCCCACTCCATTCTGCCAGATTACTTACCGGTGTTTGGGGTTGGATCATGTTCTGTGGTGTAGAGAAGCTCGGAGCGTAAGTGTGCATGCTTTTGCCGGAACCGGATGGTGTGCCGATGGCCGGCATTCCCATGCTGTAATTGCTCGAGCTGAGCCCACCCATCGGTGTCATGTGTGGCATCGACTGTTGCTGCTGGTAGGCATGCGGTAAAATCTGCTGATCCTCCTCGGGCTGATGCAGCGGTGTACCGATGCTGGGGATCGAAAACCCCGGACTCGGTAGCATTTGATCCATCCTGGCGTTCGGTGTTGTGCTTGCCGGGTTCTAAACTGCTCCTTCTCTCAGCTAACACACTCCAGTACGTCTCCACACGATAAACTATCACTTCCGGAACCTCTTTGGCGCCGAATCTCGATACAATATTGTCGCCGAACCGACCACCACAGCTTCATGAAAACAACAAATCTTCGCGTCTTCAACCTTGCAGCTGTCACGATGAAAAAGACTATGCGCAACGGTTTGGCCATTTAGGGGCTTTATATTGCCAATGCTACTGTTGTGATTCTCTTTTGAGTTTCAACAGCAAACAGTGTGCAAATCAAGTGATGAAAATATATTTATTAAAAACGGTTTTAATTGTGGTTGGATCACTTACGAACGATTACGAGTCGGTTGATTTAATTTACGTTGATTTGATTTATTTATATCACAATTTAAAAGGGATTTCTTGTTATTTTTTTACAACAAATCGGAATCATAAGAAAATGCGTACAATAATATTAACCTGCACATCAGATGAGAAAGATTAGCTAGAAATCGCAATGTTGAGCAAACAGGCTTTTACAGAGTTGCGTCATTGTCGCGGTTGACGCCGACTACCGCTTTGCACATCGTCCAACCGGCGGTTCGCATCAAACAGGATTGATCGCTTCCGACTCTGCTTTTTGCTGCCTGCCGATTGTGAGCCACCGTTAGTACACCTCGGGGCCGGGTTCGGTGGGCGATCGGTCGGATCTTCATTATTCTGTTGTCGATTGTTTAAAACCATCGTGATAGCTTCCCGCAAAACATTGACCGTCATATCCCTCATCGGATGTGAGCTTCTGGAATCCTCGATATTTGCACCAGTCGGTGTGTCCTAAGGTGGTGATTAACATCGTCAAGAAAAGTTTAACAAGAAAAGTTTAGACTTAACGCGAACATCGTTCTGAGCTAAACCTAGTCATGAGTCTCAACGCCTATCGACGTTGGAAGTAAGGAGATAAAGCCACTGCCCTGAATTACCTCATTGTGTTGGCTCAAAATACAAAGCAGATTCGATGAACTGAGCAATTGATTTTGTATGCCAGGCGTTTTCGTTGCACCAGTCTTAACGCCAGTGCTGAGGGGTTTGCCTTTGTGGCTGCTGGTAGCTACCGAAGACGAACCGGTTGGTTTTACGTTCCTAACTTTATCCTTGTGCTGGTCCGACGTTTTGTTTTTCGGTTCCCCAATGTTGTGCTGCATTCATTTGGAATAACAAGAGAAACGCAATTTGTTGAATCAACTCTAAAAAAACCATGTGATTTTAGCGCCTACCGTTGTATCACTTGAGACCATCTCGCACTCCGAGTACAGCGCCGTATAGTTGGTGCGCAGATGTGGCAGTACCATTGAGTTACGTTGCATTAGCTCCGAGTTGGAAATTTGGCTTCCACTTGGCAAACCACACCGGCCGTTTTGTAGATCCGCAAGATATGCAGCGGTAAACAGCTCAGGCTCTTCGCTCTCTTTTTTAATATTTGCTGCGGCTAAACGAAGTGATTAGATTCGAGGTGGGGCATTTGTAATTATTTTTGCGTTTTTATACTTACGAGGGCATACTTGCTGCGGTGCATTTGCCTTAATAAGTTCCACTTCTATAGAATCACATTTACATGTTTGTTGCGGCGCATTCTCATTTTTACGCTCCTCCAGCGCCAATTGTTCTTGCAGTAGCTCCTGTAAAGATTTTTCAGGAAGCAAATGATTATAAAACAGAAACGAAAATTTCGAAAAAGGTCTCGAAAGTGCATGTTTTTAGAAACAATTAACTTCAAACGGAGAATATGGTATTACGAAACCAAAATATGGTATTAAGAAACCATATTTTTTATGGGGTATGCATATCTCAGATCTTCCTGTATCCATTTGACGAAGCTATTCGTTTTATAGGCGATAGCTATCGGAAAATGGTGTCATTTGCCAAACAAACTACGTACCATGCGTTCTTTCATTTTGTCCATATTTTCTTCGCAAATCGCTCTTGCTTCCCGTTTCTCCAAGTCACATTGCTCCAGAATCGCCCCCATTTCTTGCTTCATCTTTTCATTCTCAAGCCGTGCCATGTAAAGCTTAGCCGCGAGGACTTCGGAACTGTACTGGCATTGGTCGAGTTTGGTTTGCTGTTCCCGTACCGCTTTGGTTAGCGCTTGTACGACCGAATCCGTCGATTGATCGCTCTGTGCCAGCTTGCACAAGACCTCCTGATGGGCAACGTTCAGCTCGGCAAGTAAATCTTCTGTATCCTTCAGCTTTTCACGCATGATCGCTAGGGAAGAACATTTTTGCGTTTTATCGGCGAGATCGACTTGCTGCGCTGAATATCGCCGTTGTAGATCGTGCAGTTCTGATTTTGTTTTCGCCAGCACATCATTGCAGGCTGCCATCTCGCTGTGCAGCGCCAGACACTCCTCATCGGCATCCTTGTACCGCTTTCGTAGCCAGTGGGTTTGTTTTTCCATTTCCTTCATTGTGACTAATCTGCTCCGTATATATTCATTTTCCTTGCTGAGGCTGGCATTTTCCGACCGAGCCGTTTCGAGCTGCTGGTTGAGATCTTTAAGCTTGTGCTTCACTTCACGCAATTGGCTGCTGGAATCGTCATCTTTCCACGGATGCTGCGAACTGGGAGCCGCGGAACGGACAGCACTTCCGATCGCGTTCCCTACGAACCAACGGTTGATTTTGTTCGTCGTTAGAAAGCACTCCAGGAAGCCTTTCACTATTCGCTGCTCATGGCTGGCGAATTGCTTACATACGTCCTGCAGGCGAGGGATGGGATGAAGCAAGCAGGAGAAATACAGAAGCAGCGAGTACACAAGGATGCAATCGACCTCCGTCATCTCCCCTTCAATCGTTAACGCTAGCTCAAAGTCCGGGAACTGTGATTGCAGGAACTCCACCAAGGAGGTCTCTTTGAGCGGTACTGCCGATAGGCTGAGCTCGAAGAATGTATCGTAAAACCAACACGGATCAATAACATCATCGGTCTGGATCGAGCAAGCACACTTAACCTGTTCGAGGATTGCAGTAAGTTTTAGTGATCGGCTTAGTGATTGCTTAGTGAAACCAAGCGATTTGTGTCACACGATTGGCCTTATAGATTCACCGAAAACGTCGTAAACACTTGCCCAAATATCCGTTATTTTTCGCCACTGCATCAAATCCTGTAGCGTCGCTTGATTGCTGGCTACTGATGTCATTTTACTGAGGTTTTAGAAACGACGATACGCAAAATACACACGCAATAAAAATGATAATAAACTAACACTGTACCGTAAAAACCTTCGCACTTACTAACAAATGGCCCAGCTCATGGACGTTAAATCGTAAAACTCAACAACCTTCCTCTAGGAGCAGAAAAAGATAACCATCGGAGTCTCTGTCTCGCTTCATCTTCAGCCCCACTTTAGACTACATGAGATATGAAGGTGCTGTGCCACTAAAGAGAGTATTTTTGTCGAAGTACTTTTTTTAATTTACAAATTATCTAACCAGCTTAATTATTTATTAGGCGCTACAACTGACAAAAAGGACGCTCAGTAAGTGGACAAAAAACATCGGTATCGAAATAAATGATTCGTAAGGCGAAGAAATAAATTTAATGAAATCCACTCCGTACTCCAAGAAGAATCGGTTCGACATCGCATCAAACATACAAGCGCATACAAAATGCAAAAAAAATCCGTTCATTTGGTTTTAAATTAATTCTTTATTTCAAAATACATATAATTTTTCGCTACTATGATACAATGATTTTGAAAATCTCCATTTATGAGATAGATTTAGAGTTTTCTACTGTCGAAGAATGCAATCCTTGTAAATAACTTAAAAACTCCTCTGCCTCTCTCAATCCGATAACCTGGACGTATTGAAGCATTGGTATATTGGGTTCTATTGGTAGCATACCATTCAGAATGGATTCTAGACAGGGCAGCTCGCTGACATCTATTTCATCTAATGAGTGGCCAAGTTCGTACTCGAGTAGGGCTTTCGAAAGTTCGTAGTTATCGCAAAGCAGGGAAAGAAACACAATTTCTTCATCTTCGATCTTGGTGATCCCTTTGATGCCCTTCTCGATGGCATAGTTGAGCAGCTGTCTCGCAAAGTCGACATGCTTGTACAGTATAGCGGTGGCGAGGGGTGTCAGTTGTGCTCTCACCGTAAGCTTTGGTTCAAACTTTAACAATTCACTGAGTAATTCGAGAGAATTCAACTTTGCGGCATAGTGCAGCAAGGTGTAACCCATAGGGTTCAGTACATCAAGCATCGATGAATCGTATTCCAGCAGCATCCGAACAACCTTTACGCAATGATGTACTGCCGTACCGGCGGCTAGATGTACAGCCGTCACACCGATACTATTAACGGCCGATGCGTCAACATTTAATCGAATCAATCGCTCAATAATATCACGCCGTCCGGTCATTACAGCCGTATGAAGCAACCTATTTCCTCCATTTCCATCATCAAGCTCCAACAGTGAAGCTCCTTTCGAGTTGCGCAGATCGCGGGCAATACATTCATCGAACAGATAGCGCCCTACGTTAAAGTCCGATGAGTTGAGCAACGCTAGATGGATTGGGGCCATCCCGGATGCATCTGCCTGCAAAGGATTAGCTCCATTGTCCACGAGCAACTTCACCATCGACAGGCTACCATCGGGGAAACATTTATGGAGCGGTGTTTCATTTGAATCATCACCGAAACGCATGGTAACTGCTAGATCGATGGAGCTATCAGGTGGTAGAATTTCGTAGACACAAGCGGCGTCTTCAATCTGCCAGAAATGACGTGTGGCACCGTTCTGCAAACCGAAGGTTGCATGCACAACGGGACAATCGTTGAAGAAACGATCCGTAACTTTCTGAAGAGCCGTTAGAGTGTCTATCAATGATGAAGTAACTCCCATTTTATTATCCCCTTTATCGATCCCTGATAGTTCCAGCGGAAGTCCCAGTGGAAGAAGGACTCTAAATGTGACATTAATTCCAATGTCAAGGGTATACTCGGTCCAGTTCATGTCCTCTAGCAGGGTACAGCCGTCAATTCTTTTAATCATATCCTGACATGCTTCATGTGTCGCCAACTTGATAGTTTGTTGTCTGTTGCCAAAGCTAACAACCGTTGATTCGATAGCGAAAGCGATACCAGCCAGCACTCCAACTCCTTCGATCACACGTGCCTTTCGTGCGTGATCCAATATTGCTTGAACTATCTTATAGCTACCGCAGTAATGAGTGGCGTTATCGAATCCAATAGCTCCATGACGATGAGGTTCTGTTAGGCCAGTGTCTTGAAACGGCGACCATCGAAACGATTCTAGAGTTTGGGAAGAGGCATAGGGAGTCTTCGGCTCATATTTGTGTGTGAAGCTGGCCGCGTTGCGATCAATATACAAGCGTCAGCGATTATCATTGTAGGAGTTTGTTTGTAGGAGGGCAGACTATCACCTGAAAACTAATCGCGTGACTGAGTCACATTTCGCGAGGTTATTGTTTTCCGGGGACGCTTCGTTTGTCCACATGATTTGAGGGTGCATGGCTTTATTAAGCTTGCTTCTTCCAACAAAATGCCATACCGAGAGAGCCAAAACTGATCACCATGCCGGAAATACGAAATGATTTAGCACCGTTGCCGAAAATCCTATGGTGGAGGCGCCAGGTAACCGGTACTTTCAGGGGTTTGTAATCGAAAATGAAATCATGTTGAAAAAATGTTTCTTCACTCAATTTTTCGAACACTGCTGTCATTGCAGACACATCAATTTGATACTATTGATGACCAAACACAACATAATTACTTAACAACCAAACTTAACAAATATTGCTACTTTTAAAGGCATTAGTCATTCCACGTTGGTGATCTTCTTTAAG
>NC_064878.1:20849095-20934095 GCF_943734665.1 Anopheles aquasalis
GCTACATCTGCTGCAGGCCAAGGCACAAAGGTCAACCAGAATCGCATGCAACACGCACCCGCGATGCCAGCGCAATTCATCATCCTTAAACGATGCCTCGCCACCAACGATTATCATCAGCAAAACAGTGCAAACTTTGCCTTCACTGCAGCAGAGTGGTAGATTTTCATTTTGATCTTTATGAAGTTTCACGCGCCAACAAACCTCACCAAATATGCATCCTAACCGCATCGGCTCGCAAACTGACATCATCACTGACCTTCCGTAATTTTAACTTTTCCGCACGGGTTGCAGAGTTGCACGGCGACTGGGCGGGACACGTGGCGTAGAGACCGTCGTCGCCCATGTAAAGGACCTCTCTCCCGCTTCACGGAGCTCACTCTTCTTCTGGACGCTTTGAACCTTTTGAAGTACAACATACAGGCCACCTTCCCCCCCTCTAAACCCGCGGAATGAGAAAGTGGGATGTACAAACAATTGTGAACACATCAAAGCGCTTTCCACGCCATACCACGAATGGCCTCTCCAGCAACCATCACTATCAGCGATGATGGTGGCAAGCGAAGAAAAGGAATTTGGATGGCGGCAATGTCAAGAAATGATTGAAATGTGCCTTTCTCATCATCGCTCTGAAGGGCCTCACCCCAAAAGGCACCCGTGCCGAGAAGCAGGGTCAAAGGTTCTCGAACGTTACACAAAATCGTGCAGCAGCAGCAGCTACACCAAAAGCCCATCCACCGACCGCAGAAACACTCAATTTTCCCAACAAAAAAAAGAATAAGTCCAAACCCTTATTCCGTGGCCATGGTGCAGGACCAGAATTTGGGCGAGGCGAAGGAAAAGGTGGCGCCTTGTGGTCGATGGGCAGTTACGGGCGCAGGCTGAGTGTGCCAGCCATCGGATCAAACGTCATTGTCGTAAGAGGCCTTGTTTCTTCTTCTTGTGGCCGGGACAGGACACAATGTCGAACCCGAATAAGGTCCCGGGTGCTGAAGGGCCACCCGCGTAAAGGGCCACAAGCAGCAGCAACTCCTCAGCACACGAGCATGACCCTGACACGGCGTATGGCGGCGACGGTGCTCCGAGCGCACTTTTGATGGCGCAGTATCATTCCCTTTTGGAGACGACGAACGACGCTCGAATGGCAAAAGTCAGGGCAGGTGTTGTGCTCGAATCATCTCCTCCCCCTCTTCTCTATCGATCAAACAGAGCCAATTGATTTACGCCCGCATAAAATAGGTGAAGGCGTTGTTCTCCCTCTCGGCGCTCTCTCTCTCTCTTTGTCGTTCACACCCATTCCTCCGGGAATCACGGGAGGTCACTGTTTCCTTTTCTGCGGCGCTATGTTCCGTGGAACCGTGAAGCACCTGTCTACAAGAAAATAAAACAGGAAACGAAGGCACACACGCGATCCAAGACATTCTTTTGTAGGAAAACATTTTTTTTCCTCGCTTCAGGAAAAATCCAAAACGTTCAAACGGAGGCCGCCACCGTAGGGCCCCAACCAGATGGAGGGAGAAAAGACTTACCTTCATAATTAACCTGGCCATCTCCATCAATGTCCGCCTCGCGGATCATCTCATCTACCTCCTCGTCTGTTAGCTTCTCGCCGAGATTAGTCATGACGTGGCGCAGCTCGGCGGCCGAGATAAAACCGTTGCCATCCTTGTCGAAGACTCGGAATGCCTCCCGGATTTCCTCTTCACTATCGGTGTCCTTCATTTTGCGAGCCATCATTGTGAGAAACTCGGGGAAATCGATCGTGCCGTTGCCTGTAAGGAGTGAGGAGAGAAAGAAACACGGTTAATATTATTCGAATTATTGCTTTTTTTTGGCTATCCCGCTATAACCAGCGAAAAAAAAGGTCAAAGAAACACAAGTGACGCAACGGACAAACACTAGCGGAGCAGCGGGGAGTGACGAACGCGCAGCTGGTGGTGTAGAGCAATATGAAGAAGCTCCACAACATAGATGGCAAGAATTTTCGCAGAAACACAATGCCAATGCCCCAAGAACCTCCCCATTTACCTCCAGACCCACCAGGCAGAATGGATCCGGATTCCACAAATTCAACATTTTCTAAATTGCTTTCCGTCGGTCTGCCCGCCCGTGGTTGTGCCGTTCCGTCGGTCTTCTAGTTCGCGCTCGACAGCATTCCTGGCGCGTCATCGTTAATATGAAAACAGTTCTCGCTAATTCCATTGCGAAACGTTTCGCCGAAACATCTTTCAATCATAAATAGGAGCAGCACGCGCTTCTCCCTCTGAACTCCTGAAAATACCCCGCGTGTTGATGGACGTTCGGTGCTTTTGGGCCATTTCTAATAACTAATTCCACAGACATTTTGTAATCCTGTAGCGCAAAATCCAGGAGCACAATCGGAAAGACAATGCCCCCTGTACAAATACACCTCAAGCAGTACGAGAAGTGATAGCTCGTTGCTCTACGCTTTGCTTTACCTCCTCAAAAGAACAGATCCGTCCATGTTTACACAATTTCACAGAGCTCCAAGGAAAGGAGGATTCTTCGGATCATCAAAACGTTGCAACAAACTGAAGAGAAGAAAGGGAGGATCAGCATTTTGCACTTGAAATGGAAAAGCACAAATACGCATGTTTATTTGATAAGCAGGCAGGGCAAGGCCGATCCGAAAACGACGCGGCCATTGGCAATATTTTCCCCTGACAAACTCGGCAAAGCGTATTACATATTTTATGAATCGCCGAGAATCATGCTCAGGCACACAACAGCAACGAGCGCAGCCCCATAGAGAGGCCTTGGGAGCTCGATTTCCCTGATGCCTGCCTGCGCCTGAAGCAACCGTCTCCAGTGAGACCCATGAGTAAAATGAGGACACCGTGGGCCTTTCTAATATCCGGTGGTGCCGCCGCCGCCACCGCCGCTGTGCGTGCATTATATGCGTGCTCGGGGGGTTTGCCCATAAATAAATGAAAATTATGTGAATTCCCCGCAGTGCCAGCGCCGAAGCCGAGAGCCTAAGCGGACATCAACAGGATAAGCACAGATAAGAACCCACGCTGGAGAAGAAGCTGGGACCCCAGCGCAAAAGGGAGATGCTTCTTTGTGGCTAAAGTAATCGAAGTATATTCAGATGTTATTGTGAAGGACACCATACAACACACAACAGCGCAGCGGCAACCGACGAGGACCGACAGGACTGTCCGTGAAAGTTAAACCAACAACACGACGATGCCAACATGCTGCTGCTGTGTCTTTCTTCCGTGCTAACCCTGTACACCTCTCGTCGTAGCGTGTAGCAGAAGCAACGGGTGTACAAGTTTCTTCAACACCTGAGGCGTTCTCTCGCCTGAATTATTAATCAAAGGCCGATGGAAAGCCTGATTGAACACCTTTTCCTAACCACTCTCTCCTTTTTTCTCTCTCCGTGTCAGTCTCTCTGTTGCTCTCACTCCCCTCTGTGATGTCGCCGTCTCTTGCCTGAGTTCCTGCTGCTATTCATCCCGCGCCAAGGGGCGCTGTTGTTTTCTTGCATGATTTTATTTCTTGATCCGATTGGTGGCGCTATGTTTCACCATCCTTTATTCATTATGGCAACGAACGACCACTCCGCCGCACCGGCCATCCATCTAATCAATAATGCGCTAGTGCCGAGGTGCTGTGGGAGTTTGTCAAGGCTGGCCACCATACTCGCACTTCATATAGCAGAATGGAGAATGGAGAACCTCAACCATCGGCATACATTTCCATATTAAAAATTTACTTTATTGGATCTAACACTGAGCTGGAGTTTGATTTATGATTTCCAATCAACTAATATTGATAACCAGAACCTAATCGTACATGTTTTCTGTGTTGCAACCCATCTCAACCACAACATAAATCACACCAAACTTATGTTCGTCCCATTTGCCGAGCGCAACGAGAGCGAGAGAGAGAACAGAGCTAATGACTTGTGACCACAAAGCTGTACAAAGCAGAAAATTCTTAATTAGTTCTCAGTTCCATGTGCAAGAATGAATGGACCGCTAAAGGAAGGGGAAAAATTGTAGCAAAAAGTAAGCAACCGCTACACACCAAAGCCCACACATACTGCTAATCGGGAAACCTTGATCCTCTCATCCAGTAGTTAGGACGCAAAAAGTCGGAAACAACCCGGGATCAAGCACTCTTACCCTTCTCCTGCTCCACCAAACAATCTAATCAGCTCCGCGCCCAGTAAAAGCTTGGGCAACATAACTTCAATTGCTTCCTGGTGCCACCGCCACCACAAAACCGCAGTCATCGGGAGTAGTGGCGGGGGTTAGCAGAGTCTAAGGACACTCTGCTGGTTGTACATGGGCGGTCTAGGAGAAGCTTTTCACATTCATCCTTGATTGGCAGATCCTCGACAATATCTCATGGTAGAGGTGGACGAGTTGTAGCGTTGGTGAGCCGCTTTCTTTCCAAACCAAACTTTATCCATTATCTAGACCGCCGCTAAAGCATCTCCTACTCCTCCTCCTCCTCCTGTTGGTGGTGGTTAGTTTCCCAAGCTCCCCTCTCTTAAGGACATTCATAGCGCACCCTCTTGATTCCGTTAGCAAGCACACAACACTATTCGAGACTCCTTCTTGGGGATGATGTGTCCGAAATTGAACCACTTTCAGACACATTCGTCCCCTTTCGCTCTCTCCACCTCCCTCTGCAAGAGTCTAGAAAGAGGCCAACGGAAATCATAATAGTTTTACCCTTCCCCATTCGCTCGGGAAGAGTATGGTGGAGGGGGCAGACGCACAAATGAATGTGGTTTTCGTGGCAAGCCTCTTATGCGCTGGCTCACCCACTATTCAACCCAAACTAAAGGTCAAAGCTTTGGGGGCCAAAGGACGAGAGAGAGAGAGAGAGGGAGAGTGAGAGGATCACAAATTTATTGTAATGTGTTGTATGCGTGTGTTAGGATGTAGCGGGCACCGGAAGTGGGATGGAGGGTGAGGAGACCACATTTTATGGCAAACTAGCGTGATTGCCACATCGGAACTTTCCGTCATCCATGCGTATGCGTGTGCCCGGCATCGGTGGTATTGTGGTGCGCGATCGGTTGGTCGGATAGTAATAGTAAGTGTCATTTGCTGAAGGACGCCGATACTAACGGGAGGCCTGGAATGTCCCCATTTTCCACTCGACTCGTTTCGATGCCGCAAACACTCTCCTCTCTCTGATGTCATCACCGAAAGGCGCTCTTCGCTTCGCCAATTGGGCGTCAACCAGTCGTCAGCAATAAGTGTGGAGGCGGGGGGGGGGGGGGGGGGGGGGGGCACAAGAGGAACAGCAGAAATGCGACAGAAAATCCAATGTCACCGCCATCGAGGATGAACAATGATCGTCGGCGCGTCGCTCGTAAGACCACCACAAAAAAAAATGTTAAATGTCATCCGGCGGTGCGAGGGACGCGTCGGTTGCGATGGAAATCCGCGATAAAAAGAGTTTGTTTGGTGGGAAAGACCTTCGAAACCATAAAACAGGCGCTCCCTCCAACTGCTACACATGCCGAAAAGTTATGCTAGACACAGTGACTTTGCGTATTCATCGCGGCACAAACATAACATGGAAAGGGGACGGGATGGTGGTGAAGAGGGATGACAGAGACACATAGTTCTCCGAGCAAGCATTCTTTCGCTTGCCACAAAACAACCAACAGAACAAAATGTAAGCAATTCGATGCGTAAAAAAGCTCGATGCCTTGGAGGCGGGCAATAAATATACATTTCCATTCGGAATCCATTCGGCATCGCATGTCCATGGGCGGCGGATAAAATCGATTACAAACTCGTTGGTAGTGGAGGTGGTCCACGATAAATATGAATTTCAAATCCAAGGGAATCCCCACTCATATCAAGCGGTGGCAGCGGCGGCGGCGGCGACGGTGACACGTAAACTTATCACCAACTTTTTAGATTTACGAACACCGCGCGGAGGAATACCAGGATTATGATGCCGTGTGCGGCAAGGAAAGGTTGGTCGTGGTAGTGTCTACTAGCAGCTACTACGATGTTTTCTCACCAAAGACAGTCCAAACTACACACGCGCGCACACGGACCAAATAATCGTTTCATAAAACGTCTCATAAAACCCTTTTAGCATGCCACCGCGGGCTGGCCACGGAGGGAGCGCGTTGTAGCTCTCCTTCGCGTCCTGCTAATGCCATCATAAATCTCACTGTTATCCTTTTTATGTGTTGACTCTCTCGGCGTGTCTGCTAGGGATATTATTTATGGATGGTTCATAAAGGGAAGGAAAGAAAAATGTGCGAAGCGGCTCTATTCTTGCGGTTTCGTGACAGTCTAGGACAAATGCACAGGTAATAGGTGCTACCCTTCGATTTGGGACGCCCAGTAAAACATATGGTATCTCCTCCCAAGGCTAAAGGGCAATAACGGTTCACCCTGGCAAAGGCGATACATTAAAATAAGGATCGTGACTCCTGTCCGGTGGCAGGACTATCAGTAATAGATGTCTATTGCTATGAAGAAGCGTCTCTATAAGGCGACCTTGAGCGAATCTCGGAGATTAATCGTGATTCTGCTTCCAAGATAATAAAAGATAAATCAACTGGCATCCGGGAGCGTGCAAGTTGGCACAAGGATCTGGATCCATGTGAAGGTTGGTTATTTGAATGCAAATTTTGGTTTACTGCTAGAGCAAGCTAGCAAGAAGTATAAATCAACATTTCGCAGCGAATGTGAAAAGTGACTTAAAAGAACAAACAGTTCGACCAACTGCACAACAGTTCCAAGTTAAACTTTAAAGTAGTTATTGCTCTCTTCTCCATGATGCTTTTCGCAGCGAACGAGAAAAACTTTACCAACGAGTCTGGATAGCTGGCGCGCTCCTCTTCGAGTGCACAACAGCTCTTTTGCCTTATACATTTGTTTTTTCGTTGGACTACAAAAAGGGGAATTCGATTGCGGCCATCGCGGGTTATGAGTGGAAAATTGAATTCCATCATCATTGCTTTACTGACCTCGTTCAACCTGCACCCGCGATACTCCGTGCTGGTGGCAAGAGACGAAGGAATTCGCTTGAACGGCAGGCAACTTTAGCCAAAGGCAAACACTCCTCTTTTTCGTTTTCTCTCTTTGAAAGCGCAATAATAGCGATAGCTAAAGAAAAATACCAACGGAATATTATTATGGACACAAGACTAGACCACTCGATCTGGATGGAGTTTATTTGCCCTCCCCCCACCTCAAACATTGCACTTTGACCTCTTATCGCCCCGCAATTGAAGTAAGCAATTCAGAAAAAATACGATTGATAAAGGAACTATTGCCCGCCGATGGGAAAGGGAAAACTCTTTTCCATATTGCTTAAGAACGAAAGGAGTTCGTTTCGTGCTTGGATGGACAGCGATGTCTATCGCAGCCTTTAAACTTGAAGCTCCTTTCATCTACTTTGTATTGTCCGTGGGTGGAATGGCTGGATGAAAATGGAGGTACTACTTATTGGAAAGAACCATTTGAATGCAAATAAAAATCTTATCATAGATTGAATTGAAAATTGAAAAATGTTGGATTTCAAATTCCATTCATACTCAATTTAAATGCATTATCGTTCATTGTGAAACGTACATTTGTTAATCAATAGCTCGAAATAGTAATTGGTTGACTACTGGTCAAATATTATCTCTTCCCTTTCGTTTGTAACCAGTTCTCAGACAGAACGAAGCTACGCCCTCTCTAGTTGACACAACAGACCTTCAAAGATGCTGGATACTGGACTTGTTCGTGCGCAATAGATAACGCTACAAACGCTGGAAGATCTTGTAGCGTTGGGCTAGTGTGAGCGAGAGCAAGAACCCAAAAAATGTGGCAGATATAGGCAAACAAGAACAGCAAATCATTAAAACCAACAGACCACACTGCCACAGCCAGCGTCACCGCCTAGAACCGTGGCCATGCATTGACGTAATCGTCAGCGAACGGACTTGTGTTCGAGCATTGTGTGATACCAATGCATTGGGGGGTAAGGAGACGCAAGCAAGCAAGGGCGCAAAATTCCATTTACGACATTGCGGGGAACACCCCGGAGTTGGTGTATTTTACCTTTCTATGGACTAGGCAAAATATTTCATTTTTTTAGAAAGAAATTCTTAAAGTTTGAATGCTGTAAGCTAAGTTCCATGCCATGAGTTTCATAAAATGAAGGAAAATGTACATCATTCCATTAATTTTTCATGTTTTTAATGGTGTCTTTAACGGCAGTAGACACATTGCCAAGGTTTTTAAAAACTCCAGAAAACCCGTGGCCAAAGGCCCGTCATATCACGATCAACCTACAACAACGTCTACTGCTGCTGCTGTTGCTGCTACTGACAGGCGAACAAGCATCCCTTTGGCTGTCTAGGGGAGTCTCGCCAGCGCTGCATCATTTGCTGACCCCTTGTGGTGTGCGTGAAACCCCTGAGACGGGATAGACTGTCACGAACAGTATATCTCATGCCGAGGCCAGGTGAATACCGAAGGACGCCTTCAACAAACCAACCGGCCGTCTGGGCATCGGCAAATAATGCTGGCCTGATCGCAGGGCGGCAGATCTCGAGAGGGTATCAGCAAGGAACCGGCAACTGCCACCTCCGTCGCCATCACCAGCATTATTATCCGTACGTGACAGTTACTCGTGGCACGGATTTCTCCGGACGCTCCGGGTCGCACATACGCACCGCACCCCCACCGGCACATATATACGCGTAACTCGGAGAAAAAAGGAAAGAGGGACACATAGTGCTATAACCAATCCCTTTCTTACCCCTCGAGGGAATAGAAAGGTTACGTGTGTCGTCATCCAAACGAGGGTAAGGCGACCGCATATCATGGCCACCACACCACAACAACAACACCACCAGCAACAGCAAACTGGTTGGAGACTGGGCACAGTCCTGCTGCTCCCTTGCTACCAACTTATTGGGGCATCAGGATCAGCATCAACGACAGCAGAGCCTTGTTGTTGTCAAGGCTCTAACGGCTATCACTTTACACTGGCCTGTTGTTGATGATTCTTTATATTTTTGCGTAATCAACACAGGAAAACAGACCTCAGGCGAAAGGGTGTGATGGTGATGAGGTGGTCAACACATTCCACACACGGTTCCAGTCTCTCCTCTGCTGATCATCCCGATTAGGCACAGAAAGAGGTGGTTGGTGTGATGGTATGCTCTTTTTCTGTGCTACTGCAGAAAACGCCTCATACATTACCAACGGAAGTGGACACTTTTCCATATTTGTCCGGGAGCTCATCGTGCGGAAATTCTTATCCTGCGAGCACATCATCTCCCGAGCACAGTGAACGTGCTTGGAATGCCTGATAAGAGCTTTTGCTGCCAAACCGTGCTTGTGCGCTCCCCACCCCACTCCGTCGCCTTCAATCCAAAAAGCAGAAGCCGAAAGGCGCTTAGGAGGAGTTGAAATTCATTTTATGACCCAAAAGCACCAGTTGGTACGAGAGATTATCACTTACCCGACCGACCGACCCATCATCACATTAATGACTAGAGATAATTATTAAAACGCATAAAATGTTACGTCCCGCCTCCCACGGTTGCCAGACTTATGCGAACCAATTACTCGACCAATAAAGGCGTGGTATATCCTGGTTGCTGTTGCTGGTGCTGCCGCTACTTGCAAAAACCGAAAACCAATCCCACGGCCAGGCCAAAAGTTATGAAACATCATAAAAAGTCATCTCCGTGCGCATCCTTCTCACAAAAACCGTTCCGGTTTCCGGGTATCCAAGCGTGCACACGAAAAACAGGAAGCACCGCGGGGTACACGGCGGTACACTCCATGATTAAAATTATCCAACCAACAAAAACGTCCAACCCAACTCTCCTCTTCGTGCTTCCGGGGGGTTCGAAAGTTTCATCCCAACGTACGGAGTGTGATGGAGTCGCCTGGTATACCCCACAGCACAGCAGCACAGCAGCAGCAGCATACAACAGAGAGCGAGTCCAGGTTTTCGGCAGTTGGCTCCTCCTTGTTGTTGATGGCAGCAGCGGTAAATCGAGTTGTCGAAGCCATCCCGCCGTAGCATCACCTCATATAAAACTGCATTCAACTGCGTTCCGGAGGAGAAAAAGTGAGAGAAATCCATCCTTCTCTTACATACATCAATGCGCTGTTGCTGCTGCTGCTGCTGCTGCTGCTGCTGCTGCTACGTTCCTGCACTCCATTGTCTACGGAAACTACTTCCGGAAAATGTGGACGCCACTCTGGCATGTGCATACAAGTGCATCCCGCCGCTTTTTCCTCTTCCTTTTGTATTATTTCCAGCCAGTAGCTCATTTAGTAGCTTGCTCTGCAGCAGCCAGCAAAATGCAAAGCCATTTCTCTCCGCCTTTCAAATATCCCAGAGCCCAGAGCCGGAGTGTGTCTGTACTATCCAGGCCAGATCCTTCGTATCTTTATTGCGTCACTAGCAAAGCGAACAAACGAGCGATTGCTGAGGGACGACGAGAAGACGGAAGTCACGAATGGTCTCTTCTCTACAAGCTAAAACATAGGAGGGAAGAGTGCAGACAAACTAGACTCGCTAGGTATTACACTCCTCCGCTCCTTACGTAAGTTGTAAATTACTTCATTTCGACAGCGGACCGGAGAACATCCATCGTAAATAACCGTTGACTACACTACACGTCCACGGCAACAAACATCTTGGCCTCCGAAACCGGAAGAGAAGGAGTGGAAGCCAAAGCCGGACCGAAAAGTTCGTGATAAAAGATCGACTTAACCGAAAGCTCATACGCTGGATGTGTCCCCCGTGACTATCTGTCCCCGGAGGATCCCACGGACCGTATCCGTGCTGCTGCTGACCGTGTCGGTTACGGTACGTACGGGCATCGCATGGCGCTTCCTCTATATATGGTAACAAATCGCAGCCCTGTGCGCCCGGCAATGGAGGGCGGCTAGATGATGGGGACGTTCCCATTTTATGTTCGTGCGCTCCCAAGCGACTCACTACGATAATCCACTTCGGCTCTTCACTACCAGCTATACGGTTTTTTTTTATTTTGCTTTCGAATCGTTTTTCGCTTCCCCAACACTTACTCTCTCGGCACCAAGGCCAAGCACAGCTCGTTTTTCAAAGTTCCATCGTCACTGGCGGCGTGGCTGTGGTACGGGGGGGATTGCGTGTTCGCAAATGACTTTCCATTTACACATGCTGATAAGACAAGAAAAAATCCGTCTTTAACGATGCGACATAACGGTGCGGAGGCACGCACACAGCTAAAACCGGGGACCCAGCATAAACTACCGGTAACCAGTCCCTTTTGGAGACTGGGTAGAGGAAGGGAGAGCGATGTGACAAATTGTGGCTTCCGACAAATTGGACCTCCAATATAAAACGTCAAACTGATCGATGATGTGTCCCTTTTCCCTTTTTTTTTCTATCGCTAACCAGCAAGATAACAGCACTGCTCGACCGCGAGAAAACTCATGTCCATGGAATTTGGATAGCGAACATCCTAAAAAATCAATAGAGCATTAAGGACAGCCGAGCGAGCGACTGATGTGGCAAAAGCAAATAGATTCCTCCAAGGTGTGGTGCTGCTGCTGTCTGTGCTTGTCTTCCTGTGAGCAACCGTTCACCTTTTGCCTTCATCATCCGCCTCCATAAATTAAATCCATCCAATCCAGCGAAGAAAATGGAGAACGTTTGCTGGGTATGTGAGAAAGAATTGGTAAGAATGTTTAGTTTTTCTATTCCTCAACTCATTATCGTAATGCGAGGTCTCTCTTGCCCCCTATAGGACGGGGGCATTATTTTCGTCCAAACATTAGTCGCTGCCATCGAACGAATACACACAGCGAGCCTTGCGCTAGACCGGGACCATTTTATCGACCCAAACAAGGGACGCAAGCGGCCTCCTCCAGTGTTGGTGTTCGGTGTGCGCGTCCAAGGATCCCCAACAAACCAGCCCAAAACCCCGACCAAGACGACACGTTGGTAATGACGACCCTGGCTGGAGTCGTGAAGCAGGCCACAGCACCGAGCGAGCTACGTCTCAAAAGGAGAAAATTAGGCCGTTGTCATGAAGGTGGCGGTGGTCCAAGAGTGAGGGTGTATGATAGTTGGCGCTCAACAAGATGGACGGCACCGGAACCCGGGAGACAGTCCGAACTCTGCTGGGGATTCGAGGAGCCAGGCAGTGCCACACAAACGCCTTTCGGGGAAGGTTTTCTGGGGCAACAAACAAATGAAAACAATGTGTTCATCCATTGCCCGCTCCTGCCCCCTTTTTTTTGCAACATTTTCTTTTCGCGGAAAACGGACAGCGCGCAACAATGAACAATTTTAGGTCGTGTTCCATTTTTCATCCCTTCTTTTGTGGCCGGTTTTTTGATTGTTTCCCAAAATACTATAAACATTCTTGCTACAATTTACCGTTCGCGGAAGGACCTCGAACGCTTTTGATTCCATCACGGTTGGGGAAAACCACGAAAAAAACACTACACCCCCGCCCCAGGGTTGGGGGGGGGGGGGCACCCTATCCTCCGCCCCGCTTATCATTCTGGAACGAACGAAGTAATGAAAACGAATTCCTATTGACCAACGGCACATTGTGTGGTAAACGACGTGGTCGCTGACGTCCGAATCCATGAGCAAACGTCAGTGACGTACGTGAAAAATACGTGAGGATCGCGATGGAGGCGCCCAACTGCGCACGGAAGAGAAGCTTGTGCTATTCAGCCAAATACACATAACGCAACAATGAGACGGCAAATGAATGAACTGTGCAACAGAAAAAAAGAGGTTTTTCATCACTCATTCATTCCATAAATCCATCAACTTAACTTATTCGCCCTAGCCCAATTTTGTGCGTAAAAAATCGGGAAAATTCTAATCAAAGGCTGGTGATCCGTTTACGTGTGCAGCACAATTATATCGCAAACAGACGCAATATATGAGGAATTTCCATTTCAAAAGAAAAACTCATCTGCGGCCCAGAGCATTGATTTGAAGCTCGTAGGCCTTGCCGCAGAAAAGAAGGCGACCAAGCGATGGCGACGACGATTGGTCTCCTCTCCGTGCTCGAATCGGTTTCGAGAAGTCATCAAAACGTCAACAACGTGAGAGGTGGACTTCTATTTCATTTTTTTATCGGAAGAACGTGCCTTTCCCGTGTATGGACGCTTCGCGACCGGCCACCATTCAAAGGCCTTTCGCCATGTTCGCCTCCAAATGCAGCAGAGTGCGCCGCGCCATATTGCGCAGCTACAGCAACGCGCACAAACACTGACGAGGATTATGACTGGTGTAAGGTCCGGCGAGGGTCCACACAGTGGGAGGACAGCTAGTGAGAGTGAGCACCAGAGAACCAAACTCCAGGGATGCCAGACCTTCGCTGCGATTAGCGAACCAGCCTGTCGACGAACCAAACCAGGTGTGCCCGCCCGCGCCTGGCAATGCAGAAAGCTTTTCCCAATCCCGGATACCAACACACACGCTCTCCGGTGTTATGTGTATGATGTCTTCTGTGTGTTTGCTATCACCATAAATTGTTGCTGCTTAGATAAAGCAGAGTATACCCTGGGAGAGAGAGAGCGAGCCCAGGTTGTATGTGATGGACGGCTACACACAGCACAGGCAGAAGTGTGTGTTTTTGTGTTCCGTGATTTGCATTTGCAAGTAAACACCGAGATTTGCCTCGGTCGCAACAGACGCATACAAGCGAAACCGGAGCTTCGCTACTAATTACACGCTAGTATCCTATCAGGTAGGTAAAGAGAGCTTTTAGGTCAGCGCATCCTCTCTCATCCTGCAGACCACCACCCTAGGGTCCCCCTCTCACGCTCTCAGAACCATTCTACTGCCGATTGTGGTCGGATCCTCCGGTTTGTGTTGGTGCAGCCAGGGCACTACTGCTGTGGCTGTGGCTACTACCATAGCAGCGATGGGCGTGCGCACTACAAACGCCGAACACGCTCTCTTTCTCCAGAGCTCAGCAGCGCCCAGAGTAGCGTGTAGCTGTGCTACTGTTGCTGCTACCTTTTTCGGAATTGCTGCTACCGTTCCGGGCAGGTTGATAGCGGGAGGAAGGTGGAAGCGTACGAAGAGGGGAGCGCGATCGATATTCGCCCCTCCAACCCCCTTTCCTGCTGCTGAACCACATCGTGTCTTACCTTTTCGAGGACACACTGTTGCGCTTTGCTTTAGAACAATGTAATGTGAGCACGATGATACTAACACATTCTCCCTAGTATCGAACACCGTTGCACATCCGCCATCGCTCTAATTTTGTTGCCGAGCAAAGAAGTTCAAGAAAAGTTTTGCAAATATCATCCCCGAAAAAGTTAAATACGGGTCCCATGGAATGTCAAGCAACCGCGAAACCGTATCGGATAGCTGTGGGGCTAACATCCAACAAACGTCTAGCAGTAACCAGCAGAACACGTTGGAATTGAAAAAAAAAAGGATTGACACACAACCACCCACAGAAGCAATGTACTGGTAAAGTCATGATGGAGTTCTCGAAGTTCTCGAGACAACCAACATTTCCATCCATCATATGTCCACGACGTCGAAAGGGCGTCTCCATTAGGGACTGGCCCCCCTTCACTGGTCCTCTCTCACCATCCAATCAATACATCTCCCCAGTGTGTGTGTATAGGGCGGTGGCTTCAAATCCTGTGTGTGGTTCCGTTTTCGAAACTGGAAAATCCCTCTCGGCCTCTCGGAAGTTCTCCTTCTTCATGGGTGTGTGTTTTGTACAGGGATAATGTTACAGCTCTCAAAAGCACCAGTCAGCGCGCCTGCAGCACCACTACCAAATAAGCAAACGAGCCCAGACCATGGCTCTGCTTTGCATGTAACACACCTTTGCATCGTGGTGTGGTGTAACGATGGCACAGCCAGCCAGCAAAGGGCCTTGGCTCGCGCTTCCGAGAGGGAAACCCAGAGCGAGATTCATTCCTTCCACCAGGTGCTGAATTCCAGAACGTTCCAAGTAACGTTATTTCATGCCTTTTTGATGCGACAAACAGATTGTGTTTGCCTTTGGGGATTCGTTGATGCGTTGAAGTTGTAGCGCTGTAGCAAACCGTAGAGGATAATACCTTTTTGGTGGGAAATAAAGCAAATGTTTCTAGTCCAGGCGAGGGATTAAGCCGATGTCCTAGATATAATGTGTAAGTCATGTTTCGTTTTCTTCTAGGGAGTTGGAATGTTCCGTCGGCTGGTTGACGTAACTGAAGCTACTGCTCTTCGTTCAAGAAAAGCCTCAACATCGGATCAATGGCGAAGGGATCAAGTATAATGAAAATAAGGAATCCGACAATTACTCCGCAAAAAACCAACACGGAACCAAAGTGCCAACACACAATGAGATGGCAACTGTAACGAATTGCCTCTGCCTGCCCTACCTCCCTTGCCCACGACGGTCCGGTGGCCTCAGGCTAGGTTAACTCGAGCCTTCGAAATTAATGAGAACAAATTGATCTCATTTATTTTCTCTCCTTGAAGGATGATCCGGAATAGACACCGCAGCGAAGACACCAAACCATTCAGCCAGCAGCGTCGACCTTCCACCACCAGCGGCATTCGGTTTGGCCAGCTGCACAATACCAGGGGGAGGAGCATGGAAAACACTCCTCTGGCTACCGGTTGCACGAAAAAGAAAATGAAACTAATTTCTTATCTTTCGGTATCATGAATAAACTTTGGCAAAACAGAGATAACGACCCACCGGTTGGGCGGGCGGGAAAGTGAGGACCTTGAGGGCTGCTGCTGCTGCTACTACTACTGCTGCATGGGCGAGGCATGAAAAATGATATCGTCATTAAGGTATTAGTAGCGGAGGACACAATTAGCGGATCCTACACCGGACACAGCGCTTGTGGATCAAGGGATTAGAAAGAGAGACAGAATAAACAATCCGGAGATCATTACACACAGCCGTGACTGCTACATAATCAACTTTCTTCTGTTAATGTGATCATGCATTTATGATAAACTCCGTAAAATACAAAAGGACTTCTCTTCTAGGTTGATTTTCGTTTTTTTCCCTCGAGATTATCAATCAAAAATGAAATTAAAGTTATGACCAGGGCGCTCTGGTCGGCTGTTTGAATGGAAAAACCAGTAATTAAAACCCTTGCCCATCTCACACCACTTCAGAGTTCATCGATTGATCCAATTTTCCTCCCAGCGCCAAAGGCACAAATCTCCCTTGGAAAAGCAATTCTATCCGGGAACGGTGTAAACGAGCACACATCACACCTCGGACCAGAAGAGAGGTTCGTCAACACATTCATTTCGTCCTTCCTTCACGTGTCTACACGCCATCCAGAAGGTTCGTGCATAAATCCATTTTCTCCCGGTTTGGCTTCGCCGTAAATCCTCCCGGGCCACATCATCAGCATGGAGGAGAGGCGGGCAACATTCCAGGGCACACCCTTCCACATTCCGTGGTAATCCAATTAATGCCCCATGCCGTATCTTCAGCCAAATGCTCCCTTTTTCTTGCTCTCTCACTTACCCTCTCTCAGTTTCCCAGTTCCCATCTTCCTCTCTTTGCTGGTTGGGACGGACTTCATTTGAATTCACTAGCACCTTTCATCAACGCCAGCTCTTTCGCAAAAGATCGTTACTTTGTAGTTAGGTTGTGACAGGAATAAACCTTCGTTTATAACCGACTCCCCGGTCCTCCTACACTTCGTCCCACTCTTCCTTCTTCCATTGAGACGCCCTTAAGGGATTGCGATTGCTTTCCCGTACAAGCCCGGGCGGGGTTTTTTGTGACTTTTCTCACACGAAAGGGCGCGCCCCCATCGTCCTTACATTACCATTCCAAGCAAAGGATCGTAACGAGGGGTAAAACACATGTAAAGCAGGTCAAAGTTGGTAAAGTGAACACCCACCACGTGCCCCCTGGGGATCCCTCCCCCTAACCAGTGGAGTTGATCAAAGTTACACAAGAATCCAAGCAGAGCGTTTCGTACACCAAAGGGATGGAAGGGAAGGACCAGAAGGTAGACAGGCCACGCTTTACACGGTAGCACGGCTTGACCTTTCCCATAAAACCTTTAGCCCAAAAATGGAACCAATCCTGATTAGGCGGGTGGTTGCGGTGAAGGTGGTGGGTGCTGGTGAACCCCGCACTATCGAAGGTCGCCATCAACATCAACATCACCCATGGTCATCGCACACCACCCACCAATCAACCTCACTCTTCTGCTGTTTTCGCCTCATCACCGTCATCATCATCATTTTAGTGCAACGGTAGCACTAGAATACCGCGGCAGTATCAGTATGATGTACAAACATCCACCTAAAACTATGATCGAAAAGAAAGGTAATTTGAATCTGATTGCCGTGGGGGGTGTGATGATTAATGTTTCGTTAGCATGTAACGCAACCAACTAGCCGAACTGTAGGGTATCCCCTTGGGCAATAGTTCGTGGCAAGAGTTTCAGTGGCAAGGGCACTGTGTATAGGGCTTCTGCACTGTTAGTGAGCCGTCGTTGTTTTGCTTCCTACAACCAAACCGCCTAAACTTCAAAAAGGTTATTGATCGTCTTACATTTCCGGAAAATCGCATTCGGAACGTAAGGAACGCTAATCGATCAAATTACAGCAGCCTAACTCTTGCTTCCCAAGGACTTTCAAGGAGGAGGTTTATTATGAAGATTGTTTTCATCAAGGAGAACCCTTTTAAGACCATAAAAAAGGAAAATTAATGAGCGGCGCCGTCATCATTTGTCCATCTATTTCCATTAAATCTCAGCAAACTGCCATGACAAGAAAAAAGCAATCTCATTTTTTAAGCCATTGGAAAGGTTATCGTCCCCTTGCTATTTGTAATTTTAATTGTGATAACCAAACTCAGCACATAATTGGCGAGACTTCAAAGAATGCAAATTGGAAGAAATACCTTCCTAATACGGTTCAAGCGAAAGCGATTCCAACAATATTAAGAAGGAAGACATGACATTGAATACAGTGTAGAAGAAATATTGCTCGGACACAGCGCGCTAATTACCCAGCCGCGATGACACGACGCGAAGATAAAATAAAACAAGAAGCTGTGTCTCTTCTGCACATCCTACCGTCCCAACCAACCAAGCAAAGCTACAACACACTTACCGTCCGCGTCGACTTCGTTGATCATGTCTTGCAGTTCGGCTTCTGTGGGGTTCTGGCCTAGCGATCGCATCACGGTGCCTAACTCCTTGGTCGTGATTGTGCCATCACCGTCCTTGTCGAACAGCGAGAACGCTTCTTTGAATTCGGCAATCTGTTCTTCCGTAAGTTGATCGGCCTGGAAAGAGAAGAAGTAGCGCGTGAGAAAACACATCAACGGAGAGCAGCACCAACAAATGAAAATGGATTACATAATAATACATTCTTTAAAAAAAAAAACGATCCCAGTATAGTATTGATTGATGGCGCACCTAATAGCGTACCGACCACCGAGCGGACGGTGGCTGTGGTGAATTGGATTCCTTCGGTCTCATCAATCACGTGGCCACCAACGAATTGGCTGGCACATGAAGGATGATTTCGTTTATCCGTAGCGTACGCTGATCGGCTCTTGTGCATTATCAGCAAAACTCTAATCGCCTTACAATTAACAAGCCGATAAACGACCGATACCGCACGCCGCCAGACAAACGGTGTTCCACCGAGCAATCGCCGAGATTCATCATTGACCTCGACGGGCATCTGGTTTTGCTCCGAAATTGGTTCTCAACCATGTAATCGTGGTGCTTGTGTTTGCGTGATGGGTATCATAAACATAATTCACACATTTTCCTACCATGTTTGAGTTGGGCGTCTAAGACCAATGATGGTAGAAGAGAGGCAATCAATCTGCACATCGATGGCGCACTCATTTAACTTCCGGATATTAAGGGGGTGCTGCTGCGCAGAACCTGCCAACACAGAGCGCTCCGGACCCATGTGGTGACCCCGCCCCGCCAATGGTGTATGCGCGCTTCCAAGCGTACACAAATTGAAAGCAGATTTATAGCGTCGAGATGTTTTCGCTCTTACTCCCCCCGCGAAAGCACCAGGAAAGGCCAAAGCCACAGTGTCAATGCTCGGTGGTGGTGGCGATGGTGGTGGAGAGACCGAGTGGAGGCATTCGTTTACCACTTTCGGGGCCAACAAACGATGTCATCAATCAAAAACCACGAAATTGTACCGCGTTTCTTTGGCAGGAAACCGACATTTCCCATGCAGTAGCAGTAGCGGCACCAGAAGGCGGTCGCCAAAGGTGCGCCGTCACCACGATACGACGCGATCCTCAATGTCTACGGGCAACATTTTATTCGCACTCTCTTCGGCTCCCTTCGTAACGAATATGTGGGATGGGGTGAAGAAAGGCGGCCAACGGGCAACATCCTCCATGCGAAATACCATCCAAAGCACGCACACCAGCCGATCACACCTAGCGGGCAGCAGCAGCAGCAGCAGTGTACCGTTACGCTGCGACAAGTTATTTGAGAATCATTAAACATTATTTATATGCATGTCTCATCTCTTCCTCTACCGGTCATCACTGGCCCGCCATCGAGCCATCCAAAGGCAGATAGGCGTGCGCGTACGTGCGCGCGCCCGGGGTATAGTGACGGTTCGGTGACCGAGTGTCGATCGTCGTGCTACTGATGCTACTGCTGTTGTGCCACATATTTTCCATCAACCTTCAGCAGGCCACATGTGTCCGGCACCTTCGATGGTGCTGCTGCTGGTGAATCGAGGTACCAGACCGGAACATCAATAAAAGTTTCACTCCTCCCTGACGCATTGCGATCCCACCCGGGGGGCAACGGGAAGCGATGCAACACAATGTGGGGATTAACTTTTCCTATCAATCAATCCATGTTACTCCTCTCTGGGTCTAGGAGATTCTTTGGAAGGAAGTAAACGTATTACAAAACATCAAGGTTGCTTCTCCTGGAGGATATAGTAAATCATCATTTAAAGATTGATGTGACTTAACGAAGCCACCTTGGTCCATCATTTACCAATAGACAATCGGTAAGGTCGTCTAATATTGACGTTGGTGTTGTCGGTGAAAGACATTGGAATATTTGACATGATTTCACCGAGCCACGTATACAACATGTGGCGAGTGTACGCGAGCTGCTGCTGATGGCGCTCTACCAGTCATCGAATTCTCCACCGTATTCTTTTCTCACCTTTCAATCCCTTGTGACCACACCATCGACCGGCGGTGGTGGTGGTGGCGCCAGTGTTTCTTTGAAAAATAGCAACAACAAAAAACACACCAGCACCAACCACACGCTTTCGGAAGGGTGGAACACGGCCACTGTCGATGCTTGTCACGGTTTTAAGTGACAGGTTCGACCACACATTGCTTGTACACACATGACTCTCGGACCGAGGCATAGCGGTAAGCTCTCCGTCGTCGTCGTCGTCGTCGTCGTCGTCGTCGTGGTTGTCGGACACCAATACACGATTGGCGGAGGATAAAAACGTGCATCAGCAACTGGCTCACTACCACGCTCTGAGAGTTGGTGTGTCGCGGAAAAGGTTCTCGTATTGCAACGATATAGAAGACAAACTTCTGGCCGCTGGATAGCGTAGAACGCAACCACCAACACCCAAACGGCGGTGATGATGATGATGGCCACGGGGGGGCGCACTCTTCTCGAGCGTTGCGCGGAATACTATCTTTGATGTCATGCATCAGGAAGCAGCAGCGCTTGTGACTCACGCGAACTGCCATACCACCACCACATACATACGGCAGCTTCATTGTTGTTGATAAACCAACAACAAAGCTTATCGCCGCGCGTTCCCTTGGCGTTGAAGGTGATGGAAACAGGGGGGCGGGAAACGAATGAGGTCCCGATAAACATTCAAATCCGAATGTAACTCCTTTTTCACGTGCATCATTCATGACAATAGCGCTAACGGTGGTGGTGGAGGTGGTAGGGGGTTGTGATAAGCACACGCAGCAGCTGGTGATGCGACCAAGCGAATGTCACACAAATACAGTGGATGATCCTGAAGTTGTCGCGCCGCTTGCACACTTATCTTATCTCATGCGATCAGCCGCCACCGTCACCACCAGACCAGCGGTGGCCATCACCTGAACAACCAGAGCGCGGTTGGTCGGTCGGATTGCACCGGATCCACCGGAAACGTGCAAAGTGGGCAAGGGTGGTGGCTTGGCTTGGCTGGAAGGTGGAAATCAATATGACCATAAGAGGCCATCCATTGCTGGCCCGTGTCTTACGGTACGGTACTCTAATCCAACATTATTATGGCGTGCCCACAGGGTGGCCACCCATCATTGAACATGCCAACTCGTCCGCACCTCCCCCTTGGAGGTACATCATTAGATCAGTGCGCCTGACACTTGATATCGGCAAAGCAGACAAGCGCGAACAGAAGAGAAGGCCTCATTAGCAATCGATACCGACGTTGGAGAACGTTGTGGGGTTGCTGCACCCTCTTCTAACCCTCTCTTCTATCAGATAACTCCCAATAACCGTACTTGTCTCTAGCTCGAAACATGCAATCATTTTCGGCTGCCGTACAAACACAGGCACAGGTGGTTTTATCTCGGTCTATTCGTGCGGATTTAAGGGGGTTATAAAGCGCAACCCTTCCCTTCCACCAAATCAGGCCAGCAGGAACTATAAAAAAAAGAAAAACGTGCAACTTGCTGTGTGTATCGCCAGAGCGCATGGAGAAGAGCCGAAAGACGAACAGTACACATAAACATGCTACCGTCGCAGCCCGTTTTCTACACTTTTCCGGTTGTTGCGCGCATTCAACCAGGAAAAACAAACCCGCACACACCGGCGGCCCCAGAGATCAGAGTGGCGAGAGAGGCAACAGAGCGGCAGGCCGGCTAGCAGTGAGGACACGGACACGGTGGTGGTACACGAGGTACTACATCGGCCGGCGAAAAATCGAAAATACATTTCACCCAACCAGAGCAGCAACAGTGACCACCATCACCGGCACCGGCACCTGACACAACCGGCGCACGCATCTTCTTCTACTTCTCTTTTTCTCCGCTCTCGTCTTGCAGGCTAACTACTCCACCGCTGCTGCTGCTGCTGCTGCTGCTGCTGCTGCACCGAGTGGATGCAGCAAGAAGTTGTCGTCCCAAAAATAACACTCCAACACATAACATGCCACTGCACCTCCGGTGCAGGACGCAGCACAGGTGAAGGGAGGGGTTGAGGGTGTCGCGCCAACTGCTACAGGCTGGGTGGGGAGGAGGTGTTGTTGGTGTTGGCTGGCTGGCTGACTGCTGGTCGCACAAATCGCGTGCAAATGGTCCAAGAAGTAGTACAACACCGGTCGCCAATGGATGGGTTTTGGTGAGCACAAATGCAATCACTGCGGTGTGTACGCACACATACACGCACGTGGGTGTTCGTTCATTGAATGCAGGCAAAAGGTACTACCTTAAATTTGCCGGCCATGTGCGAAGGCATGCGCTCTTTCAATTTCAATTACTTCAACTTACAACAGGAGACTCTAGAAAGTCATAATCAACATTTAACTGGAGTAACGTTGCTCCATCTATTTGAGATTTTTTTCCTACTTGAGATATTCTAATTTCATTGTTAGTCTGTTATCAGTTTCATACACTTCTTATTCAATTTAGACAACAAGATTGAGAATTTATGCTTCATAAGAATGGGCAAGAATTGTGATATTTACTGAAATAATATCGAAAACAATAATTGAAATATTTATGCTTCATCATAATAATGAAATGCTCTAAAAAAAATCCAACTTTCCCAGAGAATTGAATAAATTTAGCATACAAATGGTAAAAGTTATTAAAACTCCTCGAAGCATTGGATTAAGCTGACTGTAGAATCTCTTCCTGATGTGTGATGAACGAACCAAATGCTCCTGCTCTGCACATAGGATAATGAATTCCTTGGTTCGTATATACACCATTTACCCCCGTCAGCCGTATGTAGGTCATTCATCGATCCTTTCTTGGCCACCAGGACGACTACGCCCATTCTACTGGCGAGCTGCTGGATGGAACCTTCCACCCTCAAGGATATAAATGGGGTGGTTCCCCAAAAATCAAAGCTCCACAATTTCCAGGTACCATCGAGGGACCTACACATAACGCCCCGGGGAGGGCTGAGGCCTAAAATGAGGCTTCCTTCCGTCGCTAAACCAATTTCATGTCCACGGTAACCAGTCCTCCACCTCTTTCGGCGCCCTGTGCAAAGGGATGTGGTGTCCAGCAGCAACAGCAGCAGCAGCACACATATGCTGCTTCTCATATGTTGCTACCGTCGTTCTAATTGGATTTTGAACCACTCGCTGGTGGTAGCCCCACAGGTGTGTTCCCTGCCTGCTGTGTGTTCCAACCTTTCCTCTCTTGTTGGTAATTGTCAAAGCAGCAGCACCAGCATCTGCTGCTCCTGCTATAGGACTGCAGAATGGCGAATGACGTTCCACACCACGCACCATCAGAGGCCAGAATGGCGCCCCCGCCGGGTGACGACGGTTCTCTGTCGTCATTCCTCTTCCATTCGGTTGGGTTTCGGGCCAACTTTTCGCCTTTAGAATGGCATAATTGTAATCTAATTTACACCCGGACCCGGAACCATGGGAGTGCCCCCCACCTTTGGTACTTCCATGGGAAAGCGGAACCTTCAACTGGAACACAGAGAATGGAGAGAGCCGCAGTGAAGGTGGCTAGAAGAAATTGGTTTCCATTTTCCATTTGGCAGCTTGGTGGGATCGGTGAAAAAATAGGAGAGAGATCTCCAATGGAAAGCCTTTGGACCTCTGGTGCGCGGCTTGGGTGCGGTCAGAAACCACAGCTCGTGGGTTTTTAGGCAGCTTTTACACACCCACATAAAACAATAAAGTGAAATTCCTCGTTTTGTTAAACTTTAATCAGGTGAATCAAATTAACCTCCAAGTGAGGCGCTTCTTCTTCACTTCATGAGTTGATGATAAGGAGTTTGAAAGCTTTAACTCGTGAATCAATTGTTTCGCAAGCTGTTGGTGTCACAAAAGTACAGAATACTTGGGATTATTGCTCAAATATTACTTTTTGCGTAAGTGCTTTGACCACACCATCGTCCATAATGCGTTTTTGCTACCGTTGGCGATGCTGACGACTCCACCATTATTGCGCTTCCTCCATTGCTTTCGAAAATGCTCTCAAGCGTCCCCCCATTCGAGGAGGAAGTCGCCACCGTCGTCGTGGTCGTCGTGGTTCGAAAATTTGATCCACCGTCACCATCGCCGCCCGCACACCAAACGGGTTAACGAATGCCGGCTGGCCGTGCATCATCATACGAACGAACACACATTATTGCAGGTATAGGCCCCTGCGCGTATGTGTGCCGTCGCCGTCCGTATCTTGGGGCCGCTCTAACCCCCCCCCCCCCCCCCCCCCCCCCAAGAGGGCCCATCACCACCCCTTTCCTGGTTTAGAAAACCACGTTCCACCGCTAAAACCGATCTGAACCGGTGGTCATGATGGTGCTGCTGATGTTGGTGGTCCTCTCCTCGCTCTCTCTCTCGCTCATCATCGTTTTGGGGAATTTTGGAGCGCGCTAGGAACGCGGCGGAGTCAACACGTAGCACACACCCGCCCCTCTTCTTTGGAGGGCGATGAAAAGAAAGGAGATTTTGATCAGAACATCAAGGTGGCACAGGTCCGGGAGCCACAATTTCATTCCCCGCAGTATAGGAATGCCGGCGGCGGCGGCGGCGCCATCATCGAATCTCGTTGGATCTCTCGAGAGGCCGCAAAGATGGTTACATTTTTCGCAACACTCCCTCCTCCCCGGTGCTGCTGCTGATGATTCCTCATTCAACGCATTCACATACACACCCGCAGCAACTGTGTTCTTACACACCATACACACAAACAGCGAGTCGGAGAGAGAGAGAATCTCGCTCCCAAGACGCAAAATCCGCAATGCGGTAAAAAGCAATCTCGCGAGAAACGCGCGAACCCGTCGACCAGTGAGCAATGGGTGAGAGTGAACATTCTCTCTCCACGAGCGCGCGCACAAAAGAGCGAGAGAGAGAGAGAGAGAGTGCGGACGAGTTTAACCGCCGCTGCCGCTGCGTTGCGTGTTGCTGAGCCACCGGGGTTTACGTTTGTGTGCGTGCGTGCGAAAAAAAAAGGGGAGAGCGAGAGGGATCATTGCGCACGCAGGCTTTTCTCTCTCTCTCTGTCAAGCGGTGCTACGCCTTTCAAGGGGCTTGATTGCAAGTTTCCGTTACCGGAATCAAAAGCGGCAACGACGAATGGACCAGGGGCCAAACTAGATAAACCCCAATCCGCGACAAAAAAAACTGGCCACTACTCTGCTAAAACTGGCTACTGAGCGGACTTTTGCTCTAATCGCATCCAAGCAAGCCGTAAGGGGGGAAGGGAGAGCTCGATGATTCACACCTCCGCGGGGACAACTCTTGGGAGGGCGCTGGTGACATTGCACCCGGTAAAAGTAAACGTCACCACACACCAGCTCGTGGCCACTGTCACACAAACACGCACACGTACGCAGCAGCGCGGCAGATGGTAGCCGCGTGAGGCAAAAGGCATCGCTGAACCTCGCCCAACGCCCCAAAAATGGCCAACAATCCCCGATTCCCCCCGCACACAGCAACGACGACGACAACGGGGGCCACCATCATCATCATGATGATGATGGTGGACGGTGAACAACTTTTACGCACACTCAAGGTAGGCAAGAAGCCTCTAACGGCCGCAGCGACGACGACCCCGGGAAGCACATCTCATCTCAAATCGAGAAGCACACGATTCGCACGACCTTGTGTGCCTCGCACTAGGGGAGCAGTAGAGGGGGAAAAGAGGCGGGGGGGGGGGGGGGGGGGCCAGTAAAGAAGAACGAACAAAAGGGAACAGCGGAACAGGACGCCGCCATATCCCTGTCTATGGCGCGCGCCACGGGGATTTTTTTCCCCTTTTCGTGTGTGAACCGGAAACGATGGAAACCCCCCCCCCTCCCGCTTCGAAAAAGGCCACTTCTCTCTTCCCTTCTCTGTCTTACACATGGGACGCAGCGCGATTGCAAAATTCACTTCGATCTCTTCTAGCACACAGCACCGGAGATCATCGATGATGATGATGATGATGGTGGCGCTGATGAAAAGTGTAGAGAGCGCGCGGCTACACATCATCACACCACACTCGGGCACGCACGCACACGCGAAAAGCAACAAAAAAAACCGTTGCGAATCCTAGAGATAAAGATAACGAGCACCCCCGGCGGGGCGGGTGGGTGGATGCACACTTTTGGCGAAAGGATAGTTACCATTTTTGCTGCTAAAAGTGGTTGTTGGTGTCTGGTGAGAAGTGGTGCGCGCGGTGGATTCGCTGTGTCGACTGGACTGGCTGGCTGGTTGCTGCTGCTGCTTCTGCTGCGGCTACTCCACCTCTAGGATCACGGCGCTGCCTGTGTGAACTGCGACGACGGCTGCTAACTACTGCGGCGGCTGTGACGGCTGCGGCGGCTCCTCGTTACTGGCTCGGCAACGGCTGCTGCTGGGACTCTCTCTCTCTCACTTGGCTCTCTCTTCACAGAAGCCGCTCTCTCTCTCTCTCACCGCTCACACGCAACCACGGAACGGTGAACACCAACACACACGCGTACGACGACGACGAACACACGCACACCAAACCGCGAGCTAAAAAAACGAGCACCCGTGGGGGGAAACAAAAGGGTAAAGAAGAATGAAGAAGGGTGCGAGAGAGAGAGAGAGAGAGAAGAGCGGGTTATGATTCGAAAAAACACGCTAAAAACTGCACGGGATTCGCGTGCGTGTGTACCAGATTAGCACCGCCGAATGGCGCTTCTAGATTTGGAATAGATAAAAGATTGACGATTTCGCGAGGGAGCGGTGCGGAGAGAGATCAAAAATGGAATCAAAGAAGAATGTTCTTTTCTTTCTGCTGCCTGCCTGCTTGCCTGTCTGCCCGCCCGCTTCGTTCAGAGTCCCCCGGGCGGTAGCGGCAGATTTTTCACTTCTTTTCTCTTCCTCTTCCAGATGTCTCGAACCGCTATCTCTTTACTTCGCTTAATTGTTGGCTACGCTGCTTCTCACTGTGCTTTTACTGCGAGGAAATTGCGATGCGATTTATGAGGTGAAACGTCCGGCGCACAGAAAGCACAGCAACCTAGCAACTGCCCAGAGCGAAAATGTCCAAAATGTTTCTTTGCCGATTTTGCCTTTCGAAATGCGATTGAAAAACGCCTGAAATTGGGCCCAAACACTCTACACCAAGGGAGTCCTTTGGCGTACAACAACAAGGGGGACCACCCAAGGAAAGGAGACTCACACGAGACTTGGGAACCGTACGACTGGCGGGACTTTTCACTCACAGAACCGATTTCCACGGCGACACAAGTTCAACTGCTCTCGAGAAAAGCGTTCCTTAGCTCATAGACAACTAGGATCTAGAACCGCGGTCGTCGTCGTTGTCGTCGTCGTCGCCGATTTCGATCGTCTCGTCAAACTCGGGCGCTCTCTCGCGCAGTGCCAGTCATCCGGCCCGATCCGATCCGATCCGGGAGCGAAAGCTCCGGGAGCAAAATGTCCGCAGAGTTTTGCCTTTCCACTGTGGCCGTGGAAAACTCTGCGGAAAATTCCGGCCCACCCATACACACAGCACACTGTGTCGTGTCGACGCTCTCTCGTGTCTCCGCGGTGCCGCGCCCTCCACCCGGGGAAAACGCAACAGGAAAAGCTTCCCTCATTAAACATGGAACCATACAGCGAGAGAACGTTTGGTTCAGAGAGAGCGAGAGCGAGTTTTTCCGACGAACCCGACGACGAGAAATCCTGCTGCGCCCCAGCCAAACATTCCCGGGTGGCAACGGTCGGTGGTGGCGAGTGGATGGTGGACTTTGCGCGTCATAATGCTGTCCTAGCCGCGGTGGTGCTGCTGATGCAAGACACTCTCTGGTGTTGGCGTGTAAGTATGCGTACCGCAGGACATGCCACGATGGCTACAGCAGCAGCAGCAGCAGCGCCCTGGCTCCAGCGTATTACTGCGCAGAACTGTCGCAATGCATAAAAAAGTTCGCTTCCTTCTTTACATATTCGATAAAACAACGACAACGACGACGACGACGACGGGCCTGTTTTTGGGGCTCGTCCCGCTCATGTGATCGACCTCATGGAGCTCGGGGTGGGGGGGGGAGAATGATCCGGCAGAGGGACGTCGGAGACAAGAGAGCTTGGAGAGTACGCACGCCTCCCCGTATCGTAATTCCACGTAGGCATGTAGAGGCCCCACGGCACCACCTTTGCACGTGTGCCCGGGAAATTTAACGAGAAAATGCTTCCAAAATGCTCCCATCCTCTTCAGCCGATCCTTCGCCGGTACTGCACCATTAAGCGCGATAACGCTCGTTGCGCTGAGCTCGCACGCATCCACACGGAGGATGGTCCGGTTCATCTCTGTTGACCTGTGCCAGTACGCTGCAGTAGTTAGTGGCCCCGGCTTGACAGACTTTTGCTCTTTTGCAACTCTCCGCACGCTCGATCATCTTGACACACATACTGACCGCGTGGTCACCAGCGATGGCCACGGCGACGATGATGATGGCGACGCTAGGGCGCGCACCTTTGCAGCAGCACTGCTGTGGCTTCCCGCGTCACTTCGTTTCGAGGTTATGCGCGCTGGCAAAAGCTTCTGTGGCACAATAAGCCCTTCCTTCCCGCTGCAATGTGGTCCCGCGACCGACCCTGCTACTTTTGACCCTTCATGGTCATTATGTTGGTCGCGTCTGCTGCTGCTGCTGCTGCATCGAACACTGCAGCATGATGTTGCAACGCGTGTTCGCTTTCTACATTCGTTGGTGCATCATCATATGATGCAGAACTGGGCAAGGCACTGAATGGGGTTCGGTGTCGAATTACCTAAAAGAAAGGCAACGGCGGAAGGCTTTTCCATTAGAATAATCAATTCGCAAATGTAATCTAAAAGTGCACAGGGTTGCTTGCGAAAAGGCTTGCGATCAGTTGGAGTGCTTCATCTATGCGAGACGTAATTGGGAATTTTCTTAAGCGAAATGTTATATTACATGACAAATTACAAGACACAGCACTGAGCAAGAAAGTGTTCAAGGAGTTCAGAATCTTTAGTGTAATTTACAGAAAAAGAGACAGAAAGCTGCTCATAATAAAGGAACTGATAAAAAGGCGAAAAGGAGCAAACTCACCCATGTGAGACATCTAATTCAGCTCAAAGTAAAGTTAATTAAAAAAAATTAATGCACAGGATGCCGCATGTGGGCCATCGAATGGCAAATTACTACCCCTATTGATAGAATGCAACATCAACACGGAATGATTTTTTTTTGAGAATTTAAAAGGAAGTAGTTAGTAACGTGTTGTTCTTAAAGCTTTCTGACATTTTTGGAGAAAATTTACACAATTTCTTCACTAGTAATGCCATTAAATGAGTTTAAATCCTGAAATGCTGGAATCTAAACTCCTCCTTAAATTGGATGCGGAATTTCGCCTAGATTTTTAAGTGAAATTGTAAATTTATCATAATAAAAATCAACATACTTTTGAACGGTGTAGCAATACTAATAAAAAAAAACCCCTGTAAAGGATCTCTTATTGATCTACCATCATCAACTAGGCATGATCATTCTCTTACCACTTAGTCATTCATAACCGATCGGAAAAAAATAAATCATTTCCAGAATGTGCAATATGCACCACTTCCTAACCTAATTAGATTCGTTAGCGGAATGCACACGGAACGTGGGCATTCTTCGCCTAAGCACGCTCGCGCCCTGGTGCTGGCCGGTCGTAACTGTTCCGTGTTCTCATTCAAAGCAAACAAACAAACCATTTGCATGTAAACTGTATGGAATGTTGAGCCAGTGGGACTGGCACTAACATTAATATTATTATTATTGCCACCCGGTGCTGCTTGCATTTCGTAATGATCTCCCGACAACCCGATTGCTCGCCTCCCCTGCTAGGGTTCCTGCCGCCAACGGATGGCACCATCAACGACCAACCGAGGGCTGTCAGGAGCAGCAGCAGGAGCAGCAAATTGCGGTACTCGGGACCCGCAAACAAACCGATAACGATAAGAAGCGAGGTGTCGTGTGCGTGGTGTGCTGGCTAGGCCGAGCTGGCCGATTGGCCGATAACGAGCGAACACCAGTCACCACCATCATCATCATCATCACCATCGGCCTTTGGGGCCGGGTGCTCGAATTAGATTCCAATCAATTAGCTAATGGTGCTTGTGACCGACCTGACCGACGTCATGTGAGCTCGCGCCATGGTGTTGACAAGAGATTTTTCCTCCGATGCAAACCCGCGGGGAAAGAAAATTGGAAAACCAAATGAGGGACAAACGTCACGCGTCACGCAGAAACAACGCGGCACGACAGCCGGTTTGATGAGGTTTGGATTCTGATTTTCGCTTTTTCGAAGGTAACTCGCCGGCACGCAACCAGCTCACACCAAGGGACGACTTCCAGGATCCCAATTATAATCCCGACCTGGCCGAGTGACACTTGACGCTGACTTGACTCTCGTTCTCTCTCGCTCGAGAGCACTGGCGGAGTGGTGATATCGATCACACATCAACACCTACACACCCGGTGGAACGCAGATCGAGAAGGATAGGACTGGAATGGTGGGATTGGTCTGCCAGTAACGTCGAACGGAATCGTCCTTGCAATGCCGCAGCAAAGGTAGGTGGTAAAGAGGGAGCAGGAGGTTGATTCGAAAGATTCGTTAGTGTGGATCAACCTGGACGGAGCTGACGATGGCACTTCGCAACCGATGCTATTGGCCTCGTCCACTCCGTTTGCTTTGCACTTCAGAATGGACCTGAGATAGTGGAACTATCGGTAAAGAGATATTGGTCCTCGGGGGAGCTTTAGTAACGAAACTCGTATAGACGAAGGTTTTTTCGCGATAGAAAATTATGAAACTTTCAAGAGTTTATCAAACCGTTGATGGCAAAAATAAACTCACTAACTAATAAGGTTAATATAAAATGAAAAACAATTTTAATAACATCACTACGATAAAGAGTATGCTGGTCGCCAGTGGCAACATTATTGGCATTAACCCTTTTTTGATGGACAGCGGATGGGTGCAACATTGATGATGCTGATGAGTGGAATATGATAACAAAGTTAGCGGTTGAACATTACCGGACCAGTGCGAGCGATAGAGCATTAGCGGCGAGTTGCTGTATGGTTGACATTGCAGCTAAATTGCCTTCGGTTGGCTGATGCTGAACGATAAATATGTAAAGAGGATCCAACAAATTATGAATAAATTATGATATACTTTTATGACATTGACATGGCAAAGTGAGTACTGCTTTCGGAAGCATCGCAATGAACGATGAAATGAAATTATAAAATTTCAAAGGGATGCAATCACATAAATGGACCGGTCGGATAATGTAATGTAAGCTGCTAATGGGAAACTGTTGTAAATTTAATTGTAATTTGTTGTTTGACTATCAAACCATTGGTGAGAGAAGTAAAGCTATCAACTTGGGAAATATTAACGGAGAAGTTATATAGTTGATTGCAGATTTGTGTTCCCCATTTTCGTTCGTTTTATTTTATACTTGCAAGTGTTGGTTTTGATTGTTATTGCTTTTAAAATTGTATAATTAAGTAACAAATATGGAAAAAGCTTAATATGAAATGAAAATTATGTATTCAAAATTTATATATTTGTTGCTGCAATGGACATCGTTGGTGAATCGTCTATATTTTAATCAGTTTTTCTTAGGATATTAAAAAATAAACAAAAAAATTAATAAAATAAAGGTAAAAAAATCGAATCGCCCCTTAAAATGACTTGTTACAAATTAATGTGTATGTGTTTGATCTCATGTGATGCAACGACCGCTGATGGTGAATACCTTATCAACAATTATCCAGGGAGGTATATTGAACGTAAAGCATATCAATCCCGGCTCTAAACAATAGAGACCACCACACAAAGGCAAGAGTATGGCGCCATTTGGTCCAGCTCCAGGCATTCCCTATCACCAATGGGTGCTTTAGGACAATATCGTGAATCAAGCTTGTGTTTCCTCATAAACTTTCCAATAATAATTTCAACATTCTCTCATGCCCTCCTCTCTCAGTTCCTAATCAAGCTATGGTACCGCTTGAAAAATAAAAGCAACATCATCTTTAAGCCTCTACTCTACGAGCAGAGATATTGTCATTGACTTCAAAGTAACGCACAACCCCCCACTAGACCACTACTATCATCTGAAGTCAATGAATGCGCTCTATGCGCTTATCAGAAGCGAACACCAATCGTTCCAGGTGTTTCGTCGTTCACCATCACCGTCCCGGGTCCATTGGCGATATTGGACGACGACCGGAACAACAAGCCGGCAATCGTCGTTTCCAATCCAACGAACGATGGAAAACGAACACTTTATGGCGACACTAATTGAAGTTTTACATTTGCAGCCGTCTGCCGGAGGTTCCGTCTTCACCCGTTGCAGTCCAGGAAAGGAAAGGCAAAGCGGAAGCGAAGAAGAGAGTGGTAAACGAGCTGGCAAAATCGCCCCACCCCGTGGACAATCTTTTATTGGAGCGCATTCCGTTGCTAACCTCATTTCCTTCGTCACAACATAAGAAACGGTAAAAAAACGGAAGTAACTCATCTCGGGAGAGATCGAGAGAGGGGTACGCATTTACTGCTTCAACGGGTGCAGCGTTCCGAAAAAAAAGAAATGTCCAGAGAAATGACGTCTGCATGTCTGCTGCTGGCCTGCGAAAATATTGAACCGGCTCCGTGAGGTTTCGTGAGAAGGTTGTGTCCGCCCCTCGCGAGCGCAACCTTGCGACAGGTCATGACGATGGTGATGATGGCGATGATGATGCTGCGGCGTTCCGTCGAACTCTTGAGCCTCCTCGACAAGTTAATATTCGCAGGCCACTTTGCACAAGTGGCCCAACATAGCGCGTGCAGCGTGCGAAGCAAGTGATATGACACTCGATCCCTCGGCCTTCCGCCGTTCCTCCGTTGCCGGTCCTTTTCTTCTTTTGCAAACCCTCCGAACCCGGACCGGCCGACGGATGGCCTCGGTTCGGCTCTCCAAGGTAATGAGAACCGGCCCCCGTGCGGTCGTGTGCGAAACGTGGTGATGGTACGCGCGTGAGAAGAATGCCAATGAAATCCGTTGCGCCGGGCGAGTAGCCATCGTCGTCGTTGGCCATGGCGTTGGTTTCAACCAGAAGAGGTGATCTCACCATTTATCATGCATTTTGTGGGCAGTGTGGTGCACATCCGGGGGGACACACCTACACGCCGCCACCGCCGTGCCAGTGCCAATTGGTGCTCTCTCAATCGGTCTGCGAGCGTCTACGGTGTGACAGATCCGTCTCCATAGTCACCGCGGTCGTCGTCATCATTGCCATCGTTAGGCTCACTGCGACGACTCACTCTTGGATTCGGATGCTGGGCAACCGAGAACTGCTTACTAAGACGCTTGCTGCTGCTGCTGCTGCTGCTGCTGCTACCGTTCCGCTTAGTCATCTGCTCGGTTGGTAAAGGGGGGATCGAGAGCGACGCTCACGAGAATTGCGTGAGTAACAGTTTCCTATCCACCGACACTGGGCCCTGTTGGGGTCCGGCAAGGAGTGCGGCGAGGTGACAATCGGCGGTGATGGTGTTGGTGGCGACCGATTAGTTAGTACACTCGCCCACCCGCTCAGAGGGGGGGGGGGGGTGCTAAGTAGTAGTAAGTGTGTTACAACTGATGGGGAACAGCGTGTCAGGCGCGCTGTTTACTGGCACACATGGCGCCTCCACCAGCCCGGGCGCGCTACCCCGTTCGTTCGGCGATTCTCGGAACAAACGACGACAACGACATCATTGCGGCGGTGCGCTTGGTGTGTGCGCGCGCGCGCGCGCGCGCCAGTCAACCTCCTCCCGGCGAAGGGTGATGGTGGTGGCCACCATCCGGCGGGTGGCGATGGGAGTCCGGGTTGCGTCCGGGAAACGGCCCCCGGGGTGCGTACGGCCATGTGTTGGTGACGTCGAATGGAGCGCGTTGATTGGCCCAGCAGCACCTGCAATGCGAAAAACGGAGTGCCGACCCTGGCACGCAAACAGTGGTGCGGGCGCGAACAACACTCACCGCGAGACACCGACTCCGACGTTGTTGTCGTTGTTGTTGCTGTTGCCATCAACAATGTGCAATGGGAGGACAGATGTGTTGTTGCACCTTTCCCACGGATGGAACAGGTGGTGAAGCTGAGGGGGGGGAACTGGTATCACTGGTCACCTTCGTGTGATGATATGCAAAAGGATGCCTCTGTCTGCGTGTGCTATTGTGACTGATAATCGGATTGCAGATCCTTGGCATCGTTAGAACGCGGTCAGTGGATGCTGCACACCAGTAGCAATGTGGTCCGGGGGCCTCTCGCACACATCCGTACGAATACGAAGCCCCGAGAGTTCCGAGTAGTATCTGCTCGAGCTCATCATCGGTCTAGTAAACAACTCCACTGTCAGTCGACGGGCCGCCGCATCATTGTCTGCACGATTCTGATGCTGCAGCGAAAAAAAACTTCCATAACAAACGGAAAATGGTACGAAAAATGGCAATTTTTTCATTATAATAAAAATGGAATTTCCCTCGCGGTGTCTCCCGGCTGTCGCTCTTATCGCGCCCAGAGGCCTCCTTATCGGTCGCTTACGTAGCACGCCCCCCGCGCTCCCTGGCTTTTTATCGCAATCGATCAGCAAATGATACGCGAAGACACCGTCTCATTGCAATGTAATTGAACCATAAATGATTCCAGTACCTGGTTCCACCTCCGGGTATCGCCCACCAGTCGCAACAACAATCGCAATCACGCGCGCGTCAATCCGATGGAGGCGCCCAGCCCCCACCGACGGGAGCAACGGACGCGTGTGCGTAAACACGCATCGCTGTCGCATCGTGGCCGCACATCTCGCCGGCGCATACCGCAACAGGTCGGACGGTATAAAACCGAAACTGCAGGGAAAACACCTCCGTTCGTTCGTTCGTTCGTTCGATCGTACGGCGCGAGCGCGTTACAAATTTTCGTAAGAAAAATACCAACATTCGTTCTCGTGTTCCTCAACCGTAGAGAGACGAGAGGGCCACCGGGAGAGCGAGAGAGAGAGATTTACGCTCGCCACAGGATTTTCAGGAAACGCGCTGCATGATAAGCTTATAATAGAATTCCAGGGCAATCCACCTCACCCCTCCACCTCGATTGGTCACAAAATATATTTTATCCGATGACATACATATACAGACGCACGTGCGGTTTGCCCTAAAAGCTCACACATCGCGACGGAGCATCATGAACCTGCTGTGCGGTGCAGCAGTCCGCAGCATCCGTCAACGATCGAGGGCTGGTGTGACGCTTGATTGCCCCCCCCCCCGGACAGCAGTAGATTGCAGTGCTCTCTCCTTCGTCCAACGTCCGCCGAATGGTGTGGACGGATCGTGACGTGAGCGGACTCGTTGATGCGAAGCGGGAAAATACAAAATGTAAACAATTTCCGTGCAATCAGCACTCGGCTGGGCTTGGTGGTTACGCTGTCTCCCGGGTGGCGGGCTGGAGGAAGCAGTTGGGAGTTAAGGAGATTAGTTTTTTGCTTCTATTAAAGTGTCCAAAGCGGGTGCCCTGTAGTACAGGAAATACGTCAAATGATTTGAATGCGAAGTGGACTTAATTCATCTTAAAATACAATCTTTTTGAGGATTACACTCTAAAGATAGGACAGCGGATGCCCCGTCGTAGTAAATGTTACTTCGAAGTTGTTTTATTTCGTATAAATTTATTCCAACAAAAAAGGTCTCATTTCTTGAAAGAGGGGTGCTTCGGTACTGAATAATTTTTGTGACACATATTTCTAACATTTTTCTCTGAATGCTGATTCTCTCAAGAACATTATGTCAAATTTTTGGATCGATCAAAGCAAAACTGACCAAGTTATAGATTTTTGAAAATCCGCGTTTCATACAAGGCTCCACGCAGCTCGCTATTTTGAAGAGCGTTTCCCAAAACCAACGTTTTTAAAGTCGGTGTCCATCGTACCGTAAAAACTACTGGACCGATCGATTTGAAATTTCTAACACATAATTTATACTATTTTTGTCAGGTAACCTCAACAAGATTTCATGAAAATTGTTGATATTTTTTTTTAAACAAATCTTTAAAAATCGTGTATTTTGGCAAAATGACAAAAAGCATCACTTTTTCAACTTCAAAAATCTGCCAAAAATCGAAAAATTGGAATATTAACAAAAACTTGACGGGACTACCTCGATAATCTTATAATCTTTCAAACGAGTATCGATATGTATTTTTCCGATAACCCATCACGTAGCTACGATGGGCACCGGCAAAAGTACCTTTACGAAGACACGTCTTGCTAAATTTGATGCCATGGATGAATTTGTTAATCAATCTTAACAAAAATAGTACAAAATATTCTTCAAAAGTTGCAGTTTTAAATGCCATTTACTTGATAAAATTAAGTTGAATGGTTACGTCACAAAAAATCGTCAAAAATGATCCTTTTTTTAGTCAGAAATTCCCGAAGCCCCCCTTAAAAGAAGAAGTTTCTTATTAGTTCCATAGCACTCTAGATGTAATGACGAACTCTTCACGTTTGAATTGATTGTTTCTCTTGCGTCGTGCATAGCCTACTACTACAATCCTGTTCTGTAATAAACTCTTACAAACAACAAACCCCAATAGATCACCATAATTCCTGATTGATGTATGATTCCAATGTCCTCCATTACAAAGCATCCGATACCGAGTTCACCTTGAGCTACACAGCCTGGCGATGAAGATGCACCAAACAGTAGTACGCGTTCCAGGAAGCAGAGCATAACACTCCCAGCGGTAGAGAGAGAGAGAGAGTGGTGCTGCGGCCCGGCGACTGATAGCATAATTTGATTAGTCGACACGGAACGCGTGCCAGCAAATAGTCATTTGTCGATTTAGCATACTGCCGATACTGGGCGTACTGCGTAACACTGCTGCGGCAATAATATCCCTGCAGCAGCGGTCCAAAAAGCCCGGGCAAACCCGGGGGCCCTTTGGCGCAATATGGCTACAGTGGTTCGCGTTCTCGGACTGCACATGTCCGACGACGCCATCGCAATGTGCCTCGTCGCTGTACTCGCTGCAGCCTGGCTGCCATTGCGGGAAAACATGCTGGCGAAGACAACTGCAAAGTCTGTCCGCCTCGTTCCTGCGGTCCTCCCCTCCGCAATCGGACGCAACCGATCCGACGACGTCGAGGACTCAGTAATATCTACGGAATACTACTGGTGCGGGGTGCGGCAAACGGGCAGTAGTAGCGTCCGTAGCAATTGTCATTGCAGTTCCAGCGGGTTCCTTGGCTTCCTTGCCAGATATTCGATGTCCACGGCCGTACTCCTGTAGTCTGTGTTGTCGCAGCGCAGTTTGGACGAGTGGTCGTGGCAATGGAATCGGCATGACCGTCGCACACACCAAAGCAACATTCCGCCACGAAGGCCGCGTTACGGCGTTGCGGCACTCCGACCGATCATGTATAGGGCTTCCTGCGGAGGGCGAGCTGGCTTTGAGCTTTCGCTCAGCACCTCGCAGGAGCGGCCACGCTGGAGCCAGCGCTGGAGAAATCCTCGTGAGAAATACGTCAAATTGGCGTTGGGCCGTAGCGAAGCGAAGAAGCATTGGTAGTGCTCTCGCGTCTCTCAGCAGAGTCTTGGGTGCACCGCGTAAAGGGCAAGTAAAGAGAGCGATGGACCGACCCTTTGGAGCGCAGTGCGTGGTGGTGGTACTATTTTTAGTGGCCTCCGGTGAGGTTTCTCGTACAGGAATTGCGGTACTTGGAATGCGAAGACGCAGGGTCACAGGCATAAAGCAGCGATGAGAGCAAGGCGGGAATGCGGGAATGTGGTCTCCAGGACCAGAAGTGGCAGCGCAGTAGCTGGCTGGGTGCCATATTCTCGGGATCGGACAGTTTGTGCGCATTCGTCTGGGTGCGCTAACGGAAGTGGACGCAGAGAGAGAGAGAGAGAAAGAGGAGAGATAGAGAGCGATCTCCGCTATGCTGTCGATGTCATGCGCATTTTCAATGTTCCGAAGGGTGGCCGCCATCCATCGGCCCCTTGCGACGCGTTCGCGCCCAAGATACGCCACTGCTAGGCCCAGGGACTTGTTGATTGTCGTAAGGGGGGCGCACTCGCTCCCACGCTGCAGAGGCAGATCGAAGGGAGGTAGCGAGTCCCTCCCGGGGGGCTCCTGGAAGACGCAGTCCTTTTAATGTTGGTGTGTACTAGCAGCGAGCAGTGTGTGCGCGTTTCAATGGAAGCTAAAGTAGTAGGAAAAGTCGTTACACAAGCAACTCGATGGTGCGGATACTCTCTGGATATATCCCGCCCCCCTTAGCGCGCGCAAGAATGGATGTGCAGTGTGGCGTCCGCGCTGTTGTTGTCGTCCTCGTCCTCGTCGTCGTCGTCGTAGTCGATGGCACAGCACATTTTACTGCATTGAACACCCGCGGACGCTAGGAACGAACGCGGACGTTGCGGCACTCATTGCGGGTATGCTGACGGCCCATCCCATATTAGCAAGAATTGGTGCCTGGCTGCTGCCCGCGGTTTGGCGAATAGCGAATGTGGGAATGGGTGAATATTCCGATCATTTGCCCGATTGCCAACGAGGATAAAAATGATTTACCAATATGAGGTGCTCCCGGTTGCAGACGTGGCGGGGAATTATGAATGTTAGTTTGTTGAAAAAGGGAAAACTCTTGAAACTTATTTACTTTAGCATTCTCATGTTTTTGCACACTTTGAATAATAAACAAGAATTTCATTTCATTAAACATGCTGGAGAAAAGATGCATATTCTATCTCCAATTTAATCCCTTTTTCATTTTAAAATACAATGTATTCTTTCATATTCAAAGCGGCCTAGTTCGCAAGCAATGTTACGACAAATCATCGCTGTCCGACTCTACTTTAAAACATTAAAATAAAACAATCAGCCAACTCCCTACAAAACCACGTGTTCATCCAGTTTTTTACGTTCCGGCTACGCGGCCGTTGAATTCAAACGTTTGTTTTCATGTTCGATCTGCTGGAAACTGCAAGAAATGGTTTGACAGAAGGGAACACTGCAAGAAAGGCCGCAAAAACAAAAGAAAAACAAAACACAGCGGCGGTGGATCGGAAAAATCCGTAAGATTTTCAGTTTTTCCACAAATTTCGCTCGGTGTCGATGCGGAGATGCACTCGGACAGTGTTTACCGGCTCGTGAGCGAGCTGGTCAAATCGATTGGCGACGAGTGCAACGCATCGGCGGACGTGAAAGTGTTGAAAAGATGCCGCTCCCTAACATTTGGTGTGCTGCTTGGCAAAGGGCACCAACAACCTTCATGTATCGGAATGCGGCCACAGCACCGAACACTAGCCGAGTGCGACGATTCCGTTGATCCGGTGGATGCGCTGGAATGCCATCACTTTGAGTTACTGATGACCTCCCGCTATCGGTATCAGATGGAACGGAACAAGCGATTTGAGCATCTGCTCGATCAGATGAAACTCGATCGCAAGCGGCAGGGCGATTCTGGCCACCCGAACGAATCCGATCGTACGCTGTTACAGTTTTTGTTGCTTTTAAAAAACCAATCCACCGATGATTGTCCTCCAACCGACCGGACGCAGGTAAGTGTGTGCCTCGGTTACACTCGTATCTAACGGATATTGATCAATTTCTAATCGATTCGATTTGCAGACATCATTTTTTGCCAACGAAAAAATGCCCGCCATCAGGTACGGACCGTATCCGATCTTCAAATCCGTCGACTTCCGGCTCAACCAGCGGCTTATCGAGTCGTGTTACGATGAGAAATCGAACCCGTACCTCTACCGTGCCACTCCGTCTTCCTGTAACGTCTTTACCGCACACCTTTCCAACATGCTCGCCCATGAGTCCGAACGAACCGGACCGCTTCCCGTTGACTGTTCTTACTTTAGTGATAATCTAGCCGCCGCGGCACACTACGATGGTCCGTTTCGTTATAATCTTCTGAAAAATGGCCAGAAATTGAGGAAAAGCCTCACAGCAGCCTTGTACAAACCACCGAATGATGCATTCAGTTGTCCGGAAGCCAAACAATCAAATCGTAGAATGATTTACGGAACGAACTGGGAGAACCTCGGTGAACGGTTCGTACCGGAGGAGAAATCATTCCTTTCCGAGTGCCAAGGATCACTGTTCCGGTTGCTGGCGGTAGAAGCTTCCACAAAGTCACCGAAAGAACAGCTAGACATTAAAGTTGTTCGTCAAAGTAACTTTCTGCGTGACATCAAGTTCCTGTTAAGTAAGTAGCGATCTCGAAATTCAACGCATTTGCTTCCGCCTGCTTTAATCGAGACACTTTTTTCTTTCTTGCAGTGGGTATTAGTTCCAGTGTTTTCCATTTTGATGAATCCAATCACTTCCTGGCAGTTCCCAATCTCACGCTCGCGGATGTACGGATTAGCTCGATGCAACCGCTGATCGATCGGGCACTAGAGATCGGTACCTGCTTCCGGCGGTTACAGATGATGACTCGCAAAAATCCGTACACCCTCGAGATGCTTCTGGAGGGTTTCGTGTTTCGAGCGTTCTGTGAAAGTGTTGCCAACTTCCTCTGCTGCTACCGGGTGCTGGTGAATGCGTACGAGGGCGGTTCGGTGTTGCAGTTGCTTAACACCTTAGCGCCAGCCAGTGATCAGCTACTGGCGATGGCTCGGCTGTGTGGTATTCATCCGCAGCATGAAAGTGATCGTGACTTTCCCACCGGTTCTCGGTTGCTTGATCATCTGTACCGGGAGTTACTGGAAGCCACGCGGCCATGTGTTAGTGCGTTCCTGCTGAGTACGCTGCGGCGTTGTAGCCTCGAGTATTTTGCCATCTTTCAGCGCTGGCTATTCGGTGGCCAGTTGCATGATCCTTCCGGGGAGCTGTTTGTGTATTTTGTGGATCATTATCGACCGAATACGAAGCACTTTTTCGATAAGGCGTATCTTATACGACGGCATAGCGTACCAGGGTTTCTGCGAGGCTTCGAGGAGGATGTCTTGCTGTGTGGAAAGTATGCGCAGCTACTGAAAGCCTTTCGGCCACTGGTAAGCATATAAAGGGGGCAAGCGATCGCGATGGCAACACTATAATCCGGATGTCTTTCTCTCTTCTAGCATCCTCTGTTTACGCTTCGTCAACCAGAGCTTACCGTCTGTCTATCGTTTGAAGCAGTCGATCAGCATCGAGTACGCTGGTTAAGATATGCGAAGCAAGCGCGGCAACTGTGTGGTCCCACCGTTTCAGTTCGTGAGCTGTATGAAGCCCAGGAACGTGCACACGAGGAACGATGCCGTCAGGTGGAGGAAGGCTTCCGTCTCATCATGGACAAGTGGCGCCAGGAGCAGACGGCCGAGGAGCAAGAACTGGAACGTAAAAAGAAGAAACAATTCGAGCTTCTCCTTGGCCAGTTAACCGAAGCGAGGGAAAATAAGCTAGCCGCAAAGCGGCGCGAGTTACTGCGTGAGGTGCAGGACGAGAACGATCGGATGGAGGTGGACAGTCGTCGGTTGCTTGATGAAAATTACGAACTGGTACAGCGAGTTGAAAAGTACACCGAGCTCAACCGACTGGCCGATAAGCAGCTGGAGCGCTTGAAGCTAGCAGAGCTAACCATCGTACCGGTGGTGACGGTATCGAGTGAACCGAACACGGAAGCGGACAGTGAGGCAGGGTTCCAGAGTTGCCGTGAAAGCTATGCCAGCGCCACGAGTCCTTCGATCTATGAGGATGCACAAAAGTCTCCGGTTTTCAGTAGCAACAGCAGTGGCAGCACCAGCACTAGCATCAGTAGTGCTCCCGGAAAAGATATGGATGCGTCCGGTTCCAGCGTTTCCGAAGATCTGCTCGAGGCCACCATCGTCGAGTGTCCGATTGTGCCGCAGATCGATAGCCTAGCAGCGGAAACGGATCGTCTTAACTGTAACCTACCAACGGTAGTGGTTGCCATGGAGACGAGTGAAGGGGAACGAAACCGTCAGAGGGTACTCGGTTCTACGCTCGCCTCTTACCTAAACGAGGATACGGCCAACGCAAACGTGACCGCACCACTGCTGGTCAGCGCTGGCCAGGGGGGTGGTATGAGCAAACTGACCGAAGCGCAGCGCAATAAGTTAAAAATCTTGTCCCAAGAGTTTGAAATCGCTCCGACGACGACGGCGACAACGGATGTGAATTGCAATCGCCTCGAAGAGTCACGCCGGAATCGTGAGAAAATTCTTATCAGTGATTACACTAACCGGCTGGAAGATGCACCGGGAGCGATTCCTCAACCACCAGCCGATCAGGAGCTAACGGAATTGCAACGGAATCGTAGAAAGATCATGAATCAAGAGTACAATCTGGTCCTTGGTGAGGATGAACGTGATGGACAGAGGGCAGTTCAAAAGGGAAAGATGTACTTGACGCTGGAGACGGATCGGGCACGTAATCGGCGCCGTGTCATGGATTCCGAGTACGCCATGGGGCCGGGAATGGCGAGAGTTGAGTCTAGCATTTACGCCGATACGCCCATGTCGGTCGATAGCGATACAATGGAGTCATCGGTGAGTCCTTCTGTGTTTCCCGGGCCAGGACCACAGCAGGAGCCACAGGATATTAATGCAAACCCACTGGAAACACCCGATGATGGGCCACTGAAACTGGATGTACAGGCGGCGGCTGAAGCAGCCGAAAGGTTTGGACGTGGCCAGCGCTTTGGTATTCCTGATACCGCTACTCTACAGCAGGAAACACCGGCCAGTGCCCTCAAAGAACGGGAGACGGTAGATGGGTTCGATTTTTCCAAAGCATTAACTTTAGAGTCAACGAAGAAAACGAGCGTTGCGGTTGATGTGGAAGATGATGAGATTTATCGTGAGTTTGTGCAAGCACTTCGGAAGCAGACCACCAATTTCTTCCGTCTGGCGATCCCTCCGGAAGAGGAAGTTGAGATTGCAGAGGAAAGTGATCGTACAATCCCCGATCCGGAGCTAAACAGTCTCGATCCACTGACCATCACACGGTTCCTGCAGTACTCACTCGTGATACCACTGCGCGCTCACATGGAGATCGTGAACAACGAGATACTGAAGATGTACCTGTACGATCTGGATCTGTTGAGCCACTTTGAGAGTCTGCGCAACTACTTCCTCCTAATGGATGGTGAATTCTCGGCCCACATCTGCGATAGTCTGTTTGGACGGCTCGAGACGGTTCATTCGCCCTATGAGCTCTTGAATTATCAAACTCTTCACGCGATCCTCGACGGTGCACTGTACTGCAGCAATGCGGGCAGTGATCCGAATGCGGAACGGCTTTCCTTCATCGTGTGCCAGGTACCGGACCAATTCGATCTCTACGCCCCGAATGCGATCAGTATGCTGAACCTTAGCTACCGGGTCGAGTGGCCACTGAATCTCATCCTAACGCCCGAAGCGATCGAACAGTACACGAACGTGTTCCGGTATCTGGTGAAGGTACGGCGCATCAGCTATGCGCTCGAGAATGCGTTCGAGTTGTTGAAAGATGCACGGAAACGCTTTGGTAGAGCGTTACTACAATCACCACAGTACGCCCGGGTGCAACTGATACGCCACAAGCTGTCACAACTGGTGAACGCACTGAAAACTTACCTGAGCAGCATGCTCAGTGCATCCTGGGAGACATTCCGGGCGGATCTGCAGGATGCGACGGAAACGATGGAAGATCTGTACCGCAAACACCGGACGTACGTCAAACGCATCATTTTCCTGTGTCTCTTAAACAAGCGTAGCATCGAACTGTACGACAATATTGAGCGGGTGTTCCGCGTTGTGCTGCGGTTCTACTGTCATCTACGGTCCAAAGATTGGAAGCTACAGTCGTCAGGTGCTCCGCAAGAGCGATACGAGCATCCACTGTACGATCAGATGCTGGTCGATGAGCTAAAGTTCGATAAACTCGTCAAGGGAACGCTACAGATCGGCAACAAACTCTACGATGAAGGTTATCTGAAGGAAATATTCGAATTTTTGCATCTCGTCAACATCAACGGATATTACGAGGGAATCGCGGGTTGAATGGTGGTCGCCCTTCATATCGGTGAAAGGTTGTTTTAGCTAGCGGATTGTTTGCTTTGTTTCGCCGTTCCTTTATTGTTAACCGATCAGTTTCGGTGAGCTGTTAAGGTGTTTCCTTCTTCCGCCAGGTTTTTCTGGGGTATTTTTTCTGATGTTTTTCGAAGAAAAATCTATGCGTTAGAAATGTTTTTTAATGTGTCGCCACGTGGCATCCGTTTAACTTATTTAAAATCTTAACCAATTCCATTCACTAGCTAGGTAGTTAAAGATCTCCGTTTCTCTTGCCCGGCTTGGGTCGAGTTTGTAAAGCAATCGTTTTATAAATGTTGTACATGTATAAATGCTTTACAATAGAATGAATACATAATCTCATGCAATGCAGGTACATTTATACTATACTAAATCATAAAAATGGAAAATAAATTATTTGTCTAACCTAAACATGTGCTGTTTCTTGCTTTCTTTGGTTTTCTAGCATGGGAAAGATCGCGTTAAAATTCCTCCCATTCCACCAAATCCCTTTTCCTTGGCAAGAGTGTTTTTTTTTAAATTCCATTTGCAATTGAATATTAATGTTATGCATTGCAATTTAACATAAGTAGCGGATTCCATTTGATTTATTTTTATTAAAATTAGGAAACAATTTGCAATCTAGAGTACAATGAAATAGTACGCTTCGATATGTTACGATGAAGATACTTTGAAAAGAATAGTGCGAGCTGTTTATCCATCAATGTGGTTGATCAATGTTGATTTCTAAATAGATAGATAAAATAGTATCAATTCTAAGTAGAAAAGTATCAAAGTTTAACGGGATTGGGCCTTTAAAATTAGAATACTATCTACTTCAAGAAACAGATGCAATTCTAATAACTAAATAACTAATTCCGGGCTAGAAAGAGGATAGCATAGCGCAGCATAGAAATATGCTACCGGTGAAGCCTCTATATTGTTTCGGCGAATTTCTCTTACAAAGAAAAAAAACGATAGCCTATCGTAGCACTTCTTACGAAAAAGCACTAACTTAACTTAAATTATTTGTATCAAAACAATTTTATGTTTTGTTTATTTTTCAGCTTCGCTGACGAATAAACACACCACACTTAATAGCCGTTGAGCATTTTTTAACAGATCCATATTCATAGTGCCAGGTAATATGTTACCAATAGTACACTGCCTTAGCTATGGCATGCAAATGAAATTTTAAAATGGTCTAAAAGTGATTCTTAAGTATTCTTAAGTATTCTTAGATCAACAGGACTGAGCGACAAATTCATGATATCAAATGAAAATATTGAAAACATAAAATGAAGAATTCAACATACAAATGTACTTAGAGACATCTCAATCGAGGCTTTACTAAGATTATTACACTCCCAGTAACTTCTCAAGACTTCCTTATTTGACATTTTCAATTATCTATGATTTTAGTAACTCATTAAGGATACGATCGCGTGATTTAAATACATGTTGCTACACTGCAGCTAAAATCATTCATCAGATACCGCTCTTATATCGAAGTCTCCAGCCAACTCCCCAAAGAACTTTCTATCCTATGCGATGGAAAGTGATAATTAAGCTTCGATGAGGCAATAATGATAAACCGTACCGCATAAAAGAATCTCCGTCTATCCGTCTCGACCAATTTACAGCTACACACTAGACTCGTTTCTGACTTCCACATCTGGCCCTCTCTCTCTCTCTATCAAACACTTTCGCTCGAGATGTCCCATGCATGTTCTGTCCCGGTCGTTGTTCTTTACACACCAGCTCCGAGGTCTCGCCCTGGCCACCTCACTCCGATCCCACCGTGGGTCTTCCAACTCAAGCTCGTCCGTCGATCATAAAAGCTCCCGCTGGAGGTGGTTACGCCATCAGAAAGTTAACGGTTTTTCGATCGATCGACGATAAGCCTCCCGGGGGACGAAAGAGGCAAACCTGTAGCCCGTAGTCGGTTCGTTCCCGTGTGCCCATGTGCCTATGACCTAACGGTTTTCGACCATTTAGCTCTCGCCTCTCTTCCACCTCCAGCCGCTGGTTTCACCTGCGGTGCGTTTCACTTTCTTCCGAGCGGGCATCGATGCGTCCATCCCGTTGCCACCAGAGAGGCCATGTTGGTGCTCTCGCTGCCGTTCGTTCGTTTGTTTCCATTTTATTCTCGCGATGACCGTGAACCAATGCGTCTAGCCGGTGGCCGGTGGCGTGGCTTTCCTTTCCGTCGAGCGGTCCCGTCGGTGGTTGCATTCCCTTTCGTTCATTGTCCCCCTTCTCGTGACGATCGTGACGTTGGGGAAGCTTCACTTTCGTGAAGATTGCGCCACCGAGGGGCAGCAGCAGCTAGATCGGCGACTCGTCTTGTCGGACAGGTTTGTCTGGCGTGGCCCTTTGGAAGGAGGAGGAGGAGGAGGAGTAGGAGACTATCCAAATTATCATCCGCCCCACCACGGACAGTACCGTTACGACGGTAGTTCCATCGTACCGGAACGCGTCGGTCTCTGACTCGGAGGTGGGCGATCGTTTTGTTTTGATTTTCATTTCTCCCGGTCCGGCCGCGCCGTTGGGGCAGAGTCGATGATCCGTGACGTGCCATGACCCAAGGGGACGTGCCTTCACCTTCTCCACGGGACAGTGACGATGAGGAGCAGACCTTCAACTTTATCCGAGAACAACTCACCTTCTCGTTGTTGGAATGGAAGAGGGTTGGGAACCGGGGAACGGCTGTCCATCTGTCTTGTCCGTTGTCTACTTTTTCTGAGGAAGGTTTGGAAGGTATTTCCCATGAATATGCACAAGCCACTAATGACAATTGTAGAGGAGATCTTCGGAAGTAGTTCTGTAAGTCTGGATACTCGATAATCACTCATGCAACGAAGTATTACTAACTATCTGTAGTGATGTTTAGTAGAATTTGGAGTTGTAAACAGCATGGAATCCGTTCCATTCCAATAAGTATCTAGTAACACACTTATCACCACCAGAAGATACCAGAAGTCACTTCCTATAACGACATTCCGTATGCTAGAGAGATCAGTCACTTGGGGGACCGTACAAGCTCCAAGACCACTTCACCGATAAGCCAACAGCAAACGCTAATATCGCGTCCATGCTATGTCGCCATACAGTTCTCCCTCTCGTATCAAAAACCTCCCTCCGTGTAGTTCCCAGCTAATTTTCTGACTTGCGTGGTGTTGTGGCCCCAGCATCGCGTCCGAAGAATGATTGTTGCTTTAGGGAGAGAACCCCCTGCCACGCCAATCTCCTCTACTATTATCTGCGTTCCGGTTTTTTTTTTAAATGGCGTAGTTTTTGGCCAACTTCCGCCACCGCGTTCCCTATCGCCGTCGCAGCTTCAGAAGGTCACACACGTTTGTTCCGTTCCGTTCCGTTCCGTTCCGTGTGTTTTTCTCTGACAACGGACATTGTTGTGTTGAGAATTGGTGTAAAATTGCGTTGCACCACAACGGGCGGATGGACGAATGACATTCTGATAAGCTTCTGGGAAGTACGCGTTAGTGAGAGAGAGAGAATGAGACAGACACCGAATGTGACGCCAATAACCCTTGTACGGCTAAATACAATACAGCGTGTGGGAATGTAAGGGGTTCTGTTGGTCGAGTGGTTGTAACACGCGAATCATATGCAACGCCGTGACGCTATGCCATGGCGATCAAGGGCGGGCATATGTTCGCAAACCTCATTAACGGAGCATAGCATCTAGTGGTCTTGGAGGTCCAAGCCAATTCCGTCTCCTAGACGGAATTGCATCACGATTGGCGTCTAGCGACCACCCCAGCGACAACAATGGCTACTTGGGTGATTTCATTTCATTAGGCGAGTCGTTTCCGCTCCTTACCTATCTCGACCTTATTTCATTAAATGCGGTTAAAGCTAAAAATGTTTTGCAAATGTGTACGATAGATAACATCATTCCAAATCATTCCGACAGTGTAGCATTTCCGCAATACGTCGCTATCAAAAGTATTTAGTATCCATTCCGGGGCACCAGGACCGTTGTCGTGGGAGGGATGACTGGTTTGAATGGGAGTCATCCTTCCTCTAATCGCGTCACTACAGCCTCGACTGATGTGGCGGTTAAACGCTCTGAACGGGGAATTTATTTCGAAGAGTAATACAGAAGAGCCAACGTCAACGGATGTACGTAGCTTCCTTTGTACAAGAATGACTGGCTGGTGACGTTCGGCGGTGGTAACTTCCGGTGAATGAATGGAGAATTCATACTTTGTAGAACGGTAGCATCTAGATGTATGAAGAACATATGAACTTGTATTTTAGCTTACAAATTGGCAAATGACATTAGTAACCCCTTTCTTTTCTATGATGAATATCGTACTGATAACGATCATAGATTACTGAATTTCGCTACAGATGATGCATTTTGAATTCATTTATTTTATAAAACAGAAAATAAGAAGTATAAATAAGGTCAATTGATGTATGAAGAACATATGAGAGGATCAGCGTATGAACTAAGAACCTTCCGGTCATGAACACTTGCGTTTTCAAACCACAACTGCAGATCGCTTACCACAGGAGCAGTTTACGGGCAATTTTATCGGCGTAAATGAACTAAAACCTTCCTATCGTATTCCCTCTATGATTGTTAAAGTCAAATTTGTCTCTAGGTGTTTATCAAAATGCAGTTTTACGTGTGATTCATCGTCCATCAAACTGCATGGTTTGAACTCGGTCAACAATTGTTCGTACGGCTTCCCTGCACGGATTTTGGCAATCAAGCGTTATTCTATGGCTAATTTTTTAACTATTTTTAAGCTTGATACGATCTCAAACCACCCCACAAAAATATTTGCCCAACTATGATTGCACCCGTCGTAAGTTGTTTGGCCAATTTGATTAAGTTTTATCCATAAAATCGGGCAGGAATTAAGCTTTATCGCCTGTTTTATTGTGCTGGATTCAAAGTAAGAGTCCCTCATTAACGTTTGAATATGGTATTTTGAGCTTTGTTGGAAATTTTGGTGATTTTCCTCCAGTAAAATCCTCCTAGTTTTCATAGTGAGTTTGCAGCCTTTTTTTCGCCTTTCGTGTTCTGTCGGCGATAACTTTTCAAGGTATCGCTCGATTTTAGCAAAAGCTTTTACCACTAAAAGAACAGGCTATGGTTAATAAAAAGAGATCAACAGAGTAGTAAAGTGACTACTAGAGGCGATCCAGTGAGAAAAAGTTTAAAGATTTTCCCTTAAAACTTGTAGAACAACGCGACCTACTCCATTCCTTCGTGGAAAGCTGGTGATGGCCGAGCTCTTGCAACGTCCGCCGCAATCCGCAATCATGCACACCGACCGCTAGTGAACAAAACGACATTTTCCAGCGAGCAGCATGTTTTGCAATCTGCTCCAAATTGTTTGTCAATCGGATAAATAGGCAACGCATTTGTGCTGCACGCGGCTTGGGCAGTTTTTATAAGGTGAAATCCCCTAGATCCAATCCAGCGGACGCGGTGCATTGAGGTACAGATTTCCGATTTCACGGAGTGCATCCATCCATCCTGCTGTTGTGGGCGCACCGATTTCAGGGCCCCCAACCGCCCGACACATGACACTCACATGTCCACATGTGCGGTGCTGTGCAGGACCGGAAAGCTCTCGCTGCATCGCTTTTCACGATCAACCGCACCGCGATCATCGGCATCATGTGTTTTCCCTTTCCGTCGACGGCGCTCTGATCGGCAGGTTTCGTAATTTGCGGTCTGCTGCTACATCATCACCATCATCATCATCATCATCATCAGCGTCATCAACGACGGTATGATCATCAACATGGCATTACATATGTACGGTGCGGATGGTGCGGATGGGCCAGAGCGGGAAGGGGAAAGTGGAGTATGTAATTCCCTACCTCGATGATGTGATCACTTTCGGAACGCGGATGGTGCGTCTGGTGGCATGGCGGTGAGGTGAGTGGTTCCTGTCGAGTTTTTCCAGCCAGCCAGTTATTGTATAATCATAATTTCTGCGCCACAAACGATGCAACAGTGCTGCTACTGTGTGGCTGTGACCTAGCCCTGGAGAGAGAGGGAGAGAGGAGGATGACAGCGATGGTTGGCCGGAAACACATGACACCGAGACCAGCACTGGGGGGAACTAAACAGAAACAGAGACAGAGAGAGAGAGAGTTGGAGCTGGAAAATGGAATTCATCCGTGAAGTGAAAAACAAAATTCCATGCCAGAAGCAGCTCCGCCACGCGTTGGTCACATCGTAGAGGCCTCCTCTTTCTCTGTGGAATGGACGGCGTTATTGGAGAAGCTGCATGAGCCAGCTGCATGATCATATGTAGACACAGCACAGCACATACCAAGCAGCATACGCGGACCGTTGAAGCCCTTTTTTCCCAGGAATTCCATTCATATCCGTTGCAAAACACCGCTTGTCACGTGTCGATCATGTTTACCATTTCTACGTCTTCATAGCGCTTCACGGAATCCCGGCATCTCGCGACTGTACATCACCACTCTCGAAGACGGAGCATAATATTATCAATATTCGAGCCAAGAGCGGGTTGCGTTCTCGGAACACACGCGAGTCCAGCGCCCAAGAGCAACTCAAAAACTGGAACGTAAATAAGGGGTGAATCGGTAAAGGGGTGAATGCAACTGTTAAGCTTCTCTTCCGGTCACGATAAGGCAGGGGCGCCAGGTAAATAAGATCTCGATGGTCAAGAGCTCCAAAACAGCAAGGGGGTCGATCACGCCTGGATCATAATATTTAACTTTCCATGACTTCTTATCGCAATCCCTCTGTCAATCGTCACAAACAAATCAGGAAGCATAAATCGAAAACATCTTTTTTTTTTCAAATCGATCAACTCGAATTTCGTGTGACCGTCAACGGTAGCGTTACAATGGGAGATTGATGAATGTTTTTCGACTCATTCGATGAGTCTCGACTCAGGCGATGAGAATTCGATTTATTAGAGTTCCAAATTATTCATTATATGATACGCACGATAGAAAAATTGAGGTCTTTGGAATATGTAATGGAACGAAAAATACATCTTTGCTACTCAATTTCTCGAACTGATTGGACCGATTATCTTGCATTTATCAGTTGGAAGAAACTATGGGCAGTCTGGCGGATTCTCTGTGCTTCCAGCAAGATCATAACGGGCAAAGTTAACGATTGTTGATTTGTTGTGAACAGGTTCGTGTTTTACTAACAGTTGCAATTTCGTTGGTTTTTGTTGCATTTGTTTGCAAGATTTTCGATAATAAAAAACAAGTTTATGCTTGTTGAAAACATCTCTTGCTGTTGGTACTTCGGATGATCGTTAATGATCTGTAGGTATTGAACACTTTCGTGATGTGTTTTTTTCTTTAAAATAGTTACTGCCCTATACTAGTTTAGTTTTTTAAATATTGATAATTTATCGCTGGGTCTTTAACTATTTTATTATAAACTAACAAACTGTCCATCAGAATAATGGAATGTTGTTCTCAGTGCCAATAGTATTTGGTGGTTTCAAACGTAAGTGCCGAGGATCATTTTTTCTCTGAACTAGCATTGATTGCCTCTTTGAATAATATTGCAAATGTTGATGTTAAGAAAATCAAAACTTTCAAGAAAAATAATAATTGTCTAAATAAACATTTTGTAAGATTTATGGCCAAAGATCACTATACTTTGTTCGTTTGTGTAAATCTATTGAAACCGATCGTTTTGAGATCAGAGCGAGTTAGAGATCCAGTTTCCTCACAAACAATACAGGAAAACTGCGTACTTTGGAGTGTAGAAGGGTCATTTTCTCCAAGAATTGTGTTTAAACTTGATAATGGGAGTGATGCTGTAGCAAATTATGCATGCAGTATGTGCCATATAAAATCAAGGAATACGTATCGTGAATACGTGAATAGATTATTCTTTTAGTGGACCCAAGCTAATGTGTCATCGAAAGCAAGAAACTTGACCAAACCATTATGCTAATCGCTCTTTCTAGTCTCTATACTGCAGATAGAATTAAAAATCTATACTGCAGATCGTATTAGAAAATTGCTGGGCAAATAAAGGCAAACCTTTCAAAAAGCTTATGCAGACAGCAATGTATATGAGCTGGAAGTAGAATGGAAGTTTTCCAAAGCCAATAAAGGCATAAAGTAATGTTAATATTGGTCTTTTGTAAAGACAAAACCACTTCATTGAAAGCAATCTGCTTAACAAGAAAAAATAACCACAGAAAGCACACCTCAGGAGCCATTAAACAATACTTTCCAGCTGAAGATTTGAGCTGTTGAACCACCCTAGAGCCTTCAGCCTATGCTCAGAAGGGCTGCGGCAATAAAAAAAAGGAAAGAAAATAAATGTACTAGCAATGCCCAACCATTATACACCCCGAATGGCCAGGCCTCCCCCTTCGGTAAACGCCTATTGAATATTTATTGCAGCACATTACACGTCGAAATCTCGTCCAATTCATTCATGATTTTTTTATCTTCTGCGGCTGCCCACCCCCTCCTAGCTCTACTACGCGCACTATACTCATCATCAACCGTTCAGCAGCCCTACCCTTTACCCTCCCGCCGGAACTCGCAGTGAACTCTCGCATTTCGGGCGTACGCGAAGTTCAATTCAAATGCCATTCGGCCGACGGAATCCGGCCTTTTTTATGCCATCGGTTTATGTGTGTATTTAGCGTCCCACCCTTCTACCATCCCGCGCTGAACATGCAACAACAATCGCAGGAAGAAGGCGCTCGAAAAGAGGAAACAAATAAAACGATTAAAAGAAAGGCATTGAAATCATGAGTGATAGGGGAAGGGAGGGAGTGGGTGCAGTGCAGAAAGGGGGGGGGTTGTTGAGGGCGGAAGATGCAACAATACAACCACCACCCGAGCCACCCTCACATAATGGGAAGAAAGTAAAAGAAACAAGCAAGCAAGGGCCAAGGGTATGGACGAGATAAGAGCGCTGGCGGACTTCACTCTACATCCTCATCACTCTCTCTCTCTCTCTCCGTCTCTCCATTCGTTGTCTTCGTTCCACTCTTGGCGATCATTACAACCGGCTCCAATGATCGTGTTCGTCGTCTACTCTACTCGCTGCTGATCGATGCGGTCATCTATCTATGCGAAGCCAAGTCGAACAAGTCTTCCTCTTCTTCATCCTCTTCGTGAGGCATCTTCGCCTGTAATTGCTCGTTGCTGGCCCCGCAACAATTGCGAATGAAATCGAAAGGGATAGACCAGGGCCCACATACACGCGCACGCACGCATTCACCCCGGTATACGTCATCAGTAGGCGCCATCGCCATAGAGACGCGCGGCCCTATTTGAAGCATCACCAGACAGCCACACTCGCTAACGATCGTTCGTGAATCGCGAGCCAGAGAGAGAGAGAGAGAGAGAGAGAGGGATAATCGACGTAGCTCGCGACACTCTGCGGTCGCTTCCTGTTTTGCCTTAGTTGGCACTGGCACGATCAACGACAACCACGACCAACGACGACGACGACGACGCCATTGCAGCAGATAAAGAGTTGGAAAGATCGCAAAAAAGGCACACACAAACTAGTAGGGAGACTAGTGGGGAGAGAGGGGGAGAGAGCGAGAGTCATGGACAAGTTCCCGGGCCCGGCGGGTTGACAGCACGGTGCGGCGCACCTTCCGCCACGAGGTGGTTCCGGGCGCGTCCGTTTTTTTGTGCCTTTCTGCGCTTTTTTTATGCACGCCAATCGGAGTGTTGTGTGTGCTGTGTGGAGGGGTGAAGGAAGGCACCTCTGCCAGTGCTCCAGTTGCCACTCGCAGCGCCACACTCGCCCGGATGATCACGTCACGCGCTGTCCAGCGCCAATGAAAAGGAAAGTGATGCCCGCGGTGCCCCTGGGTGTCGCGAGGTGCTGTCATGGTTGTAGGTAGGGGACCGATCAGACCGTTCCCTCCCCGAACCGGTGTGGCCACCAGATGCCAGGTAAGCGCCGTAGCGTCGACGCTGCGGGCGACAACGAACGAACGCGACCCAACCTTGCGCCCGGTGAGTGGTGAGGTAAGAGTTGACATTTAGCGCGAGATGACATTAAAAACCACACACAAAATAACTTGCGCCAATATCGATCGCTGAGCGATTGGCAGAAGCAGACGCTCGAAAGATGAGTTTGAGGCCGATGGCGGTTGTAAGGGAAGTGCTGGTTGAAGCGAACAACGGTACAACTCCCACTCTGCTTGGGCCACGAGAACAACAGAAGTTCAGGGCGAGGAGCAACCGGAATGGAATCGAAACAAAAATGTTGGGATTGGGTTTGGGATGGCGTGATACAAAGAGGATGGTTGATGCTTTGGGGGTTATATGCAGCTAGCGATCAAAGCTGATCTTTTCGGAAGGTGGAGCAACCTTTGGTTGAGTTATTTTGTTCTTTAACAACACTAAAAGGCAGGAATCGATATATTGTTCTTCGGCCAAAAAAGGTTCTTCCAAAAACCACCTCTACAAAGTATCTAAAGAGTACGTATTTACATTTTCATTTAGTATCACAGAGAAAAATAAAATAAATACAAAATAAAGTGTCATCTTGAAAGGAATTAGGAATAAAAGATACAACAGACAAAAGTAAGAGAAATATACTGTGAATGACAACGGCTAGTAATCAAGTGATCATGGGACCATAAAAAGGACTTCATAGCGAATGATGCGCATTGGTCCTTTTTATGATCCCATGATCTGTACATGCCTAAAATCATTATTTGGTTTCAACTCCGCCTATCAAAAACATACACAATTGCGACAGAGTGACTAATTGCACAGTAAGTCAAAGAAATTTACAATATTGATCGTATTTAGCTTCCCAGTAGAGTGAAATAAGAGTAAGTGATCGCTACTGACTTTGAAGATAAAAGACTTAAGCAAATAAATCACATCTTTCAGGATTAATTGCTAAGAAAATTTTGTTTAAATCGGACGATCGCAATGGCGCAATGTTTGGAAGAACATAAACAGATTTGTAGAATTCTTTACCTGGAACTGAACAAATTGAATACATTTTCAAACAAGGAGTCCATTAATTGTAGCGGAAGTTATTATCTAAAGGATGTATCAATTCTTTAGAGAATGTTCCCTAGAAAGACATCTATGTTTGATATTGTGATGATTAGTACAGCGAGCAAAGCTATTGGTTTAGTCCAATGCTTAAAGTAATTAACTCTAAAATATACAGGGGTGCGTCAGCAGGTGGTTCACTATTTTAATGTTGAATAACTCTGACATTTTTCAACGCATTTGGACAAATAGGCCTGTTTCTGAAGTGTCAGTCTATGCCATGTTAGTAATGGATCACTTCACGTTAAAAGAGCGGACTGAAATTGCCACACTTTTTATTGAAAATAATCATTCATTTGTGAAAGCTACGGTCGTGCAATGGAGTGGTCTCCTCGATCACTGGGTTTGACGGCACCCGACTTTTCTCTGTGGGTCTATTTGAAAAGTAAGGCTTATGCCAACAAACCGAAGACTATGAAACAACATAAAGCAAATATTGGAGCTGAAATTACCAAAATAACTTCCGAAATTCAAATACTATTCAAATCGTCCGAAAAGGGCCACTTTTTGTAAGCCGAATGAAGGCGGTCATTTTATCGATATCATATTTTGAGTATGGCACAATAAATGGCATAGAATAACCTAAATGAAATTTGTTTATTTTCTAAAATTGGCTAAAAAATGACAGAGTTATTCAATTTTAAAATAGAGGACCACCTGATGGCGCACTCTGTAGAACATATAACATAACAAACCAGTGCAGAATTTTATGATGGTAATATTTTACTATACAGCAATCCCTCCACAGGTGCTCGTCACTAATTTCTAAACAAATAGACTACAAGGCATGGTTTAACAATAACGAGATTTACTACTGATGCCTCTTACATGATACTACTTCTCAAAGTGTTGTCAAAACTCGCCCTCAAAATGACTAAGAATAAGCTCTCCCGTACTGGGCTCTTCCATTCAAGAGTTAACGTGTCCGCCTGCCTCCCTTCTCATGCGCCAGTAAGCAATGAAATTGCAACATTATATGCTCTCGCCAATAGCCACAGCAGCCCTGCAAGCTGCAGGCAATTATTATCATTAATCTTGTTTTGCGAAAAGCACGCCCGTGCGCCCGAAACAGAGCCAGCGCGCGACACGCGGAATCGCTTTTAGATTTCTCCAGTGACAATTGTCACTTTCCTCCCCCGGCACTTTAAGCCTGCTGCATATGGTTTCGTAATTGTTTTGTTGGCTTGCAGTTTCGCCGCGGCCACATTGCGCCATGCTAGCGCGAGGGGGCGCGCGCATGTTTGGTGTTTTGTGGCCAACAACCGAACAAAGCACCGCGCCTATGCTCGAACGTCAAACACATGGCGCATGTTTCATTAGAGCTCGTTGGCAGGGATATGATCTGTCCCAGGTAGCCGGTAAGTCTTCGGAATGTTGCATATCACCCAGCTGCAGCATGGACACTTACGGGGACACCCCCACACCTTCCCCCCCAGCACACCCAGATTGATTACATCCGTTCGGTTGTGTCCGTCGGTGCGGGTTCCAGCATCGCTCAGCATCAAAGCATAACAATCCGCCTGGCCTGCCGTGGCCGCCGGTGACAGAAGTCACTGCACCGTGCATCGTCACGTCACTGCCCGACCACCAGTGACCACGAGGCTGACCACGCACTAGCAGCATTAGTGCTGGGGGCGCGATCGAGAGGGCTTACGCGATCATGCCACCGCTGCCATGGCTGGAATGAAAACAAAAACGAAAAGCAAAGCAACGCCGTTGGAAATATGATACTCGGAAGCCACATAAATTTTGCAATCTGCACGGCAACGACAATGCAACGTCGGTCACCGCGCACCACGGTGACCGCGGTAGCACCGCTGCACGACCTGACACCACGGGCAACAGGGGGCCCACCCTGGCGCCCCCCCCGCGCCTAGTCAACATGTCACATTCGTGACAGAACGTAAGCACTCCAGCGTGACAGTGCGGCGTCCGGGAGAAGGTGGAGTACGTGTCCCCGTACTCGCGCATACGCAACGGCTTCAAACCGTGACGGCGGTTTTGTTCAATTGTCACAGTGGATAGCCGATCGTGGAGTCGATCGTACGGGCTAAAGGGCTATCATTGCACCGAGCGAGGGGCTCTTTGGTGGTGTTTACCAGGCCCAAATCAACTGCTGTACATGCATGTTTCGATAAGGAAGGGATTTGCGAGTTGTAGGATTGCTGTTAGATTTCTTCTGCCTCTTGGATAAAGTTGTAACGATTCATGGCTGCATGTTGGTCTCAGTAAGGGCGAGTTATCCACGATTGTATGAGCCAATCAAACAGATAATACGAAAAATACCACTAAAGAATATGGCAATAGCAAGATATCAAGAAGACGCAGGATTTTAATCTGAATTAAAAACAACTTAATGTTAGTTTCTTACGTGAAATTGATACCTAAAGACTCATTTCATCTGTTGGATAAGGTTTTAGTGAAATTGCTAGAGGACATATTCCACCAGTTTTATGGCCACCTTTCTTTGCAATTTAATTTTTCCGTGCATGCTGATTCTTTCAAGAATATTATGTTATATTTTTGAATCAATCGAAATAAAACTGACAAAGATATTGATTTTTGAATATCCGCCCTTCATATATGGCTTTGTGCAGCTCGCTACTTTGAAGCGGTCAAAGTCAGAGCCCAAAATATGACAAAATATACTTGAAAAGTTTTAGGTTTTTATGACATTTGCGAAACAAATTTAGATAGATAGGTTTCCTACAAACAAATCGTCAAAATTGGGCCGTTTGTTGGTCCAAATCAAAAGACTTGCCCGGTTAAGCGACGAACCCCATCATACTTTCATCACTTCTTGAACTTCGAAAATCTGCCAAAAACCGAAAAATTAGAAATTCAACAAAAACTCGACGGTGTTACCTGGATAAACTTATAATCTATCAAAAGAATATCGAATTGTATTTTTCTGATGATCCATCACGCGGCTACGATGGGCAGCGTAAAAAGTACCTTTTTGATGACACGCCTTCCTAAATCTCATGCCATGAAGGAAGTTTTCAATAAATCTTCCCCAAAACACAACCAAATATTCTTGAAAAGTTGTAGTTTAATATGTCATTCACTTAAAAAAATATGTTGAATGGTAACTTCCCAAAAAATCGTCAAAATTAAGCCTTGTTAGAACCGAATTAACCATAGCCCTGTTCCCATAGGATACATAAAGCGTACATAGTCTGTTCGTCTCAGGTGTTTGTTATCACCCTACGGGAATAGATACCAAAATTTAAAAATTGCTTCCTTTGAGCACCCTTTGTGGATCATGGGGTTTTTTTTCTTGGCAAAGAAAATTGCATAGAGTTGAAGAAGTATCCAAGATGCGTTAGTCGATGCGATAGTCTATCCCTTTACATCGCCCACCCTGGAGCTACTCTCCACTCATTCCACTGTGGTTCTGTGCACTCCCGGTACCGGAATGCTTCCCCCCACCCGGGAAGGCGGTTAACCAAAGTAGCCACGATTGCATCGCGGTACGCGCACTCGCCGCCCTGCCACCCGACATGAGCTGTAACTGTGAAAATAGTTGTTACTTGTCGTGTGTCACCAGCGTTGACGTTGACAGCCGTCCCCAGATCTAACCGTCTTGACGCACATGCCAGAAGTTGGTGTTCCTGCGTGTTGCTACTTCCCACCAACGGAAGGGCAAAACGCATCGGGTCTATTGAATGCTGATGTGCATTTCCAAAAATATGACACTGACAGCTAAATGCAACGCAACGCAACGCGACGATGGTGGCAGCAGGGCATTCATGGAAATTACCAGCGAAATGGAGAGTAACGATCCAGTCCCACACCGGGCGACAAAGGAAAAAGCCGAGGAGGAGGCACAATGACGCCGGTTGTGCCGCGTTGCGATGCTACTGAAATGTCAAGATGAACGATGTGAATAAACTTCACGGTTTTCCACGGCCACCACCGTGAACCTTTGTTTGTAAGGCCAGACAGTGGCTCTCGAACCAAAACTGCCGCGCAGCTGCGGTGCATTGTGCGGTGGCTGCTTGAGCTGTGGCGGCTCATAATTTGCATCAGACATTAGTCAGCGGCCATACAATCGCATTACGCTCCTTCGCATTTGAATGCACCGTGGCGGCGAGCCATCATCATCATTCGGGCCAGCTGGCCAGCTTCATTAACTTTGCTTCTTTAGTATTGACGATGGCTCCGTTTGCTTCAATGTAAAGCTGTTTGGGGCTGGACACAGTGATGTCCATTTTTTTCCCGCCCCTTTTTCAGGTTTTCATGATCACAACGGAAGATCGGAGATCGGTGATTGATCAAGTAGAATTGTTGTGTGGAGACACCTGCACTGCTCGACGCTTCAATCGCGGTCAGCTACAGCACTGAGGTAGACGCAGAATGTCATTAAAGGCGAATGCCAAATAGTGAAATAATCATCAAGTCATGGTCCTCAAATTGAAAACTGGTCCACGGGCAGAGCACTTTACCCTGGACCTGGGCAATCGAATACTGGCCAACCACACAATGGAGAAGCACTGTAATGGCGCTGAATGTGCGGAAAATCCACTTCCATCATCATCATCCGGCCATGCGGCACCGGCACCAGAAAGAGCCAGGTTGATGCTCACCGCACCGCACCGCACCGCACTCTCTCACTTTATGCCGTCGATTACGTTGATTATGTTAAAGATGTTACGTCTCCAGCGAACCGAAGACCACCGACCCAGTCCACCGACCACCGACCGACTGTGAAGCACCAAAGCCGTAATGGTACGGTGCATCACCGCCAGGCAGTCAGTGCATCGTCGCGTGAGCTTCCCCGGCCCCGTCAACGGTCACTTTTGGGGACACAATCCGGACCGCCGACCGATCGGTTGCCCTTTCGACCAGCTTGGGACCAGGCATAGAGGCTTAGAGGCGTCCCCCCGGGGCTAGGTCGGTGAGCTATGAGGATATGCGGTCGCAACGTTGTTTGCCTAAAGACCGTTGCCGGCTCTGGATCGACTCTGGAGCCAACCGGCCACTGGGTCTAATGTTGCTTGCACTTGCAGCACTTAGCATACATGCGGGGACTGGTCTGCTGGCTGGTCAGTGTGCGCGCGACGTGGTCAGCGAGCTTTCGCACAGATTGCAGCACACGTTTCACCGGCCGGCCACGGTCCATGAACGCAGCCCGCCCTGTCTAACGTAACATATCATGCTGCGTTAGGCAACAGTAAACCTCCACCAGTGCGCGGTTCAGGTGGCCACAATGGGGTGGTTCTTGAGGTATATTGGCCAAATTGGACGCTGTGGTTTCGACGCGTTAGGCTGGATGGATGGTTCATTAAAGGCAGCGACTCATCAGTTGCAAGCTGATGGAGGGTGGAGGAGGAGCAGCAGCAGCGATTACGCCGAAAATGATGATGACGTTCTTGGGCTATTAGGTGTGCTTTACGATCGGTGCATGTTTAACGCACCGCACTCACCATTGATGACACTTATTTGCCGGCCGTTTGTGGACGGTTGGTTAGCTGCAACCCCACTCGTTGGTTATTGTGTACTGGTGGCGAACTGTGTCGGCTACATGAAGAGTTTGTTTACGTTTTTTGGTAGCCTTGTATTACTCAATCGATTATTCAATCATTCGTTTACATACTTTATGTGGTTCTAATTTCTTTGGATGGTTACCTAATTAGTAAGGTTTTATATTCAATTTCTTAATTTTGCTTTTACACTTCTGAATAGTTGGATCACTACAGTTTTCCTTTTTACGATTTTGAAAATTATATTACACTCATAACACTGGTTTGTTGGTTATATTCGTTAATAATGGTAATACTTGACTAACTCTAACCAAATTATAGTTACCTAATTTACTGAGTTACTGACTAACTTCATTTTTGAAATGTTTTATTTAAATTTCTCTTTAATTTTAGCGACAGTAACCTATTTTAATTATGCATGTAACATTCATGTCTTACATTTTTCTGAATGGATTTCTTAAAAACAAAACTAACTTTATCATAATTGGTGTTCATGCTTACATCAAAACTACTGGACCGATCCTTTTGAACTCACCATTAGCGCATCATTTGCGAGAAAAGCCCGTCGATTTTTTTACAAAGTTTTCACTTTAGTTGTCTTTAAGCTATTAATAATAATATTTAAGTTTGCTTTTTAAGAACAGGAGAATCAGATCATCCAACGATTTATAATGCTGCATTTACTGACTTACTTGTTTGCTTTCTTCTCTACTAATTTACATTAAATCTTATTTATCAAGCAACACACGAGTGCTTGATAACTCCCCACTCAACGACTTACCCGTACTTTCACTCATAAAAGGTAGAATGATCTTTTCCAGGCATTCTTCTTTGTACAAACGGCCGTTTATGGACCCTCCCATCAACCACCCGTAGTTTTCAAAGCACAACTGCAGATCGCTTGCCAAATGAGCAGTTTACTTACTAACGTATTCCTTCTATGATCCCTAAGGTAAAATTTGTCTCCTGGTTTTTGCCAAAATGCAGTTTTACGTGGGTTTTTACTCCAGTCAAATTTACTTTTTATAGTGAGTGTGCAAACTTTTTTTCACCCTTCATGTTCCATCGGCGATAACTTTTGAAGGTATGGTTCGAATTTGATGATTTTTTTATCACTAAAAGAAAAGACTATTACCTTTAAAAAGACTCCAACAGAGTAGCAAAGCGACCACTAGGAGCACCTCAGTGAGTAGAAGAATGCGGCCAAATATTAAGTGTTCCATTCATTATGATAATTAACTCGAGATTTTGAAAGACTCAAAGCAAAACACTAAATCATTTTCCTCAAATTATGTCCTCTACTTTTGGTCGTTTTTCTCTTTTTTGTCCTTGATTATGAAACCACCCTCGTATAGATTTAACCAAACCAGAGGAAATTAATAAATTAAATTAAATTAAATTACTAGCACGAATGTACCCCGGACACACATATTCATAAATGATATACAAACAATTAATCTCAAGGATCTACACGAACATCGGACCGCTACTAATTGTGTTTAATCATAAATTTTCACCGTTTGACTTGTTTTGTAAATAATGATCTTTGCATCGCAGCCCATCGCACATCTTACACCATTTCCAAAAGGGCATATGCCATGTGCACCCCCCGAACTCTGTATAAACTAACCATTTCCGTCGCAGGTTTCACGCTTGGCGAAGCTGCACTGCCTCTAATCTGGCCAGGACCTTTAGGGCCGCCCGGGGTCGATCGATTAGCGCAGGGCTTAATTGGTAACTTCCGATAAGCGATCTGCGGTCCCCACGGGCAGACTCTCCCCGAAGCTGAACAAAGTTCGACCTCGTCTGCACAGATCGCCTTCAAGCACCGTGCTTTCGAGGCTTCCGAGGCCAGCCAACGGGCAGTTTGGCAACACACCCTGGCCAAAAGCGAACTGCGACCTGCCGGCGAGCGTTTGTCTGGCCACTTGGGCTTGGCGTAATGTGCTGCCACACCACTTAGCCGCTTACTGATTTTCTTCACCTTCGTCAACGTCGGCGAGCGTTAATGGTGGCACGGGTAGGGGCGGTCTCGAGTCAAGCCAGGCCTCGGATCGATCGGATCGGATCGGTTCGGATGGGTCATCCGTTGCTAAAAGGTGCGCTCTAAGCGCAGCAATGCGAGTGGGCACGAGAGAGTGCACCACCGTCTCGCGCGCGTTGTGAAAGTGAGAGTGACCGAGGCGGGGTAGCTGAGGTTGTCCTCGCCCCCCCACCGAAGCAGGGGACCATGGGCGGACGCGATTTTCGCAAATCTCTCGCCTCGTCTCGGCGTCTTCACTTCGTCGCCATGGTGGAGTGGAGTTGGTGCTGAGTGACTCAGCGCCACAAAACCATCACCACACAGACAGATCAGGCCTCGCTGACCCGGTTCGACTGATTTATCGAGGTCCTAAGAGGGGGGGGGGGGCAGCGAAGTGCTGCACCGCCTTACGGCCGTTGGTACCTGGGACCGAGGGGTTCACGGTCTTCAGGCGAGTCCTCGTTCGATTTAAAGGCTTTTTTCCCCCCTCCGCCCGCCGACGGTCTGAAACAATGCTCCCTCTAAGGGCCCCTTTCGACGGACCGTCCGAGCGAGGAGGGTGAGTTCATTATCTTCGACGGAGTAATTTATTTATTTTCCTGATACTTAACTTCTTAACCCCGGACCCGGGCCCGCCGGCCGGGTCCCTGGGCAAAGTCATCGCATGCTAATGATCGCGCTGTTGATGGGATTCGTTGCTGTGTGAAGCTGTGCGATGTGATAGTAGCTTAATAGTGAGCTCGCGGTGAGCAAGGAATACTGATGGTTCATTGAAAAGGCAATCGATTGACGATGGCATACAGCTCGAGAATACTTAAGACTGATCGTTACAACTTCTAAAACATGTACTTAGTAGATTGAGTTGCTACCTTACACTACTAGGCCGCCATTTTATAGTAGCATCATCGATGGGCTCAGCGCTTTTACGCTGTGATCTTTTTGGCAGGTAATGTTTTTGCTACCTGCACCCACTCTACGCTTCTTTCCATGTTTGGTACCGTCAGTTACGGATTTATGATCCACCATTCCACCCCAAAGTGATCTCATTTTCGAACCTCAGATCGCATGAGTGTTTGCGAACGAGCCCCAACAAGCATCGATACATCATCGCTACAAAACGGATCATTATGCTCTAGTAGTAGCCTAACGAGAGCTGGCAGTTTCGTTACCTCCCCATATGGTTAACCCTAGTTATTTGCGGTTAACCGATAATGTCTTTGGGCTCCATGACCCTACGGAGGGTTCATGGGGGTTTTGAACGTTGGGAAACACGGTGGGGACGTTTAGCTCACTAATGGTTTTCGTGGTGCGTTTGGATGTGTCGTTAAGAGGTGAGGTATTGGGTGCAATCTCTTGAAACAGAGGGCATTACTAATGGTTGGCTATTTGTTTTGCGTAAAATGTTAAACATGAAACCGAAAACAAGCCTACTTTGTGGTAAGATGGAGCGTGGCAAAAAAAAGGGCAGTTATTTATCTGTTTCATCTGTATCTGTTGTTGGTTTTTGTTTATTTCAGTTTAGTTTAGTTTAGTAGTTTGTTTAGTTTTTGCTTGTTTCTTTTCTATTTTTAGGATTTAGGAATTTTCTGTGTCCATTACGACACGATTCAACTGTTTTGCATACTCTGCCACTATCTAAATTTGAATATTAGTGTTTGTTAGATGCAGACATTTTTGGTAAATAAATGAAACGCTTAATATTGTTTCAAATCCAGAGGGTTGCTGGCTACAGCAAGTGGTGCTGACTCACTGTTTTATTTCGCATTCCAAATCATGATCGTTACCGTGATGTACAGATTGAACATTCGAAACGAGTTCGAATAGAAATTAGTTCGAAAAGTACCTAAAACATTTTAAGAGTAACTATAGCTTAAGCTGTAGTTTGTGCCCTTCATCGTCCATTTTTTACCTCAGAAGCTTTAAAGTAGTGCATTTTGCATTAGAACAGAATGTGGAGTGAAGCTTTTTGAGAACAAATATTCAATTTATTAAATGAAACGCTATGCTCCTTTTAAGACCTATATTTAAATCAAACAAAACAAAGAACAATATTTACTTTTACGATAACGAAGTAAAGGCGTTCCGTTTGCCAAAGAAACCTAAACAAAATGAAGAACCATCAGCAGCTTATGTATGTGGGTAAACAGTCGAAATGTAGGTTAACATGTAAGACCACTACCAGACCAAGAACAGTCCATGTAAAGAAGAAGAAGAAGAAGAAGAAGAAGAATGCACGCATAGCACCAGAGCAACGCATGCAGTTTCGGTTGCATCGTGCCAAATGCCTCCACTGCCAGCTACACATTTTCACCGCATAACGCAGTTGTCCTTCAAAGCGATAAAATATGGTTCGCGTTGCAACATAAACCTGGGCCGCACCACGCGCCGCACCTCGCAGAAGGCCCTCCTCACAAAAAGTGGCTGTGGAAAGTTTTCCCAGGAAATGGTTTGGAATTCGAATTTCGGTATTTCCTTTCGGCTTCGGTTCGTCTCCATTTAGAGGTCTCCGGTTCGATTCGGTTCGGTTCGGTGTTGCTCGCTGCGTAAACACATTGCGGTGTCTGGCAAACACCCTTTCGATCATCCTTCCTCTTCCCTTTCCACCGCCACACGCTGCTTATCATCATCAGCCCCCCGTTGCAGTATGCACTGTGGACTGCAAAACGGAGAAAACTGAGACGACACCACCGTGGGCGAGGGGGGAGAAAAGGCATCAACAGGCTGCAAACATTCTGCTTATCGATGCAGTTGGCAGCAGCTTGACTTCGAAGGCTTGTTTACTCAGGATACGGAACGAGCGCGCGACCACCACCACCATCACCACCACCACAAGCCTTCAACACTGTTTAAACTTGACTCTGGTGCGAACTCGATATCGTCTCCTCTGCTGCCTGCGCCTCTTGGCTACTCCGCAATACTCGGTGCCTTTTTGGGACCGCACATTCCGTCGGTCTGGTTGACACGTTTTCAGCATAAATCAACATAACTGCGAAACGACGACGATGACGATGACACCGCAGCGCTGCGCTGTGCTGCTGTTTGCTGTGAGCATGAGACGATCCAAAAAGGCGCGCGATAAGCGGGCGTCTGACTGTGACCACTGAGCCGGCTTCTTCTTGCTAGTTGCCGTTTAGCATACATGCTGCTTCAAACAGCGTGTGAGCTGCGGCAGCTTGACACGAGAAGGGGACGTATTTTAGGTTTCCCGATAAGTTTTGGAACCAGTAATCGGAGTGATAAGTTCGTGGATATTGGTCGAGGTAGATGATGATGGTACGTTGTAACATTTCTACTCGAACTCTTTACATGTTTTATTCGATGTCAGTATCTGCTTAAAACTGTGCACTACTTTAGCATCCATAACGTATGCATTAAAAAAGAAACAAAATTTGTCGATTTTTCATGGGCAAACCGTCAATCGCACTGCAGAAACTATAAATGCAGCATCAATAGCGGTTACCTATGAGTCATCAAACAAAATTTGAAAGCTCTATCAGTCAAACTCTAATCGTGATGGCAAGAAAAGTGAAGCAACTTCATTCCAAGGTTCGCGCTTTAAAAAAACGGTATCCTGACGCGTCCAAAAAGATTATCGTGGCCCACTTTGTGAGTGTCGAATATCTGCATGATCTTGGCGTTATTGCCCAACAATAAAAGCACGACAAGAAGGCATGGTTATCATCACAAGAAGGCGTGGGATGGGCCATGCGGTCGGTGCAACTGGCCAATCAATTAACAAGTACCGGGAGGACATGGGCAAAAATGTCAGAGAGCGAAAGTCCCGGCCACTGATCTCGGAGCAGGACTCGAGACGATCGTTAGACGAAAAGGAGCGGCCGAGTATCAATGTGATACCGAAGATTGCGAACCCTCTCAACGTCTCCCAGCTGATGCCCATCGACAATTTCTGAGCTAACATTAAACGTAGGACCTTTTGTAAGAAATGTTTTGCTAAAGCGGAGAAGCAATTGATTAAAAAAGGCACAGAAAGAGTTGACAATCGTGTGCACAAACATGTTTTCGACTACCATGTCGAAATTAGCGGCTAACTGCCGAAATTCTGCTCGGAATTGAGCAGATTTTTTTTGTGAATAAACTGATAAACTCCCTTTTTGCATATAATTTACAGAACTCAATTATCGGTCATAGTTTATTTTTTATCACCATTCAAACTTTGTTATCAGCACGTCTAGCGCCAACCAGTCGGCCAGAGCAACCAGGAAGACGAGATGAGTGTGACCTGATCCCGGGTTATCGGTTGAACGAGTAACATTCTGGCTTCCCGGAGGCTGATGTCACTCGCAATCAACTCGCAAGCTCAATCAGTCTCATCCTCACTCTCTTGTTCCTTCTGTCTCTCTCTCTCTCTCAGTCAGTCCCCAAATGTAAGCTGTGTGCGTTCTCCTCGGATGACGGCAAGATTCCCGCTAGTCAACTCAAGCACCAACCAACTCGAGCGAGATAAGACGAGTGACTGTAAAGCCATCCCGCCAGCCAGCCTACCACAGCCCAGTAATAAAGCCGTTTCTGTTTCCATTTCCTTCCCATTTTTTTTTTGCGTAGTTTGTGTGCGCTGGACCCTGCTGGTTTGATACGCACCATCCCGGGTTCACATCCCCGCTTGACATGAAGTAAATAATGGACCCTGGCGAGCTCTGGCGATGGCGTCCCCTCGGACGGACTCCGTACCCTCTCCGGGTGTGTTTGTTATCAGTGGACCAATATTTGAAATGTCCACGGAAGACGCTCGACGTTCAGCCGCTTTCTTACGCTACACGGCACTGTGCGACTGGTCCGGGGGGGAACGAGGGCCATAAAGTCATAAAAGTGACTCCTTGCCCGCGTTCCTGTTGCATGTGGTTGTTTGCTCGCCTGGCAAGAAGGTTAAGCCCGGTGCGCAGAGGGAGAGATCCTTAATACCATCCAGGGGCCTGGGACGCTAGGGTGTGACCGGCCCACTCCGTTATCACGGTTTCCCGGGGGGGGGGGGAAGGGTAATTTAGGGCCGTTTCTTAAGAGGTGCCCAACTTCCCGGGCTTATCATGCCTGGATGATGATAGATGGGCGATTGTGTGCATGTTGCCTGGTGCCAGAGTATGTCCACGACATGCCAGCTTCAGCCAGGTCGGCCGGACTGAACACTTTTCTTATCAGACGAGGGAGCTAGGGGAATCGATCGGAAGGCGCGTCGCAACTGGTAGCGCACAACAATTGAAGACATTGTCCCCCTCCTGCCTCGTGTCGTGAGTTTCGCCTTAAAAAAGGGTGCCTAAGACCGACTTGAGATGGGGTAAAGCGCCAGAAAGTGACAATATTTGCTGGCCGCATTCGGCCGCAGTTTTCCAAGAGCAACGAGGTGGCGACTGTTAAGGATTTTTCTGTAGAAACTTGGCCCAATCCTGTTGAAACTCGACATCAGTTCATGATCTCAAATGGACTTCTGCAAATCCTACTGACGGCTTCGCTGACCTTGTCACAGATACAGTTACACAAACCGCTGACCGGGCTCTGTATTCCAGTTCCAGTTTGCATTTCGTAAACGTCGATTAATAAACAGCACAACGGACACAACAACTGGCCACTAATGGCAAACACTAACGCATCTGTCACGCGGCTCTAACGCGGACCAACGGGGCAGATGTCCGCGCCACTACGAACAGAAGCGACGCGACCCAGATCTCCTCCTCACCGCACCGTATAGGTCGTCTGCTAACCGGGTGCTAAATGAGTTACAATTTTGTTGCCTCGATCGACTCGACCGATCTGTCCCTGACCTAGTTTGACAACCCCGCCCTGCGGTCAGCCGGCTCGCCGGATCAGGGCGATTCCATTGGACAATAAAAGGATCAACGCCGCTAGGCGTGTCGGTCTGTCTGTCATTGTCCGATCTCGCGGCTGAAGTGACCGTCCATGGCGGTTATCCGATACCGCGGGATTCGCATTCCCGATAAGTTGTCCTCAATTTGCTCGCCAGATGTCACGTACCGTACGTTTGCATCTCAAACCCACCAAAAGATATCCGGAGCATGTGACGCGCACTCTTGCCGGAAGGCACGATTCCACCGCGCCGCCGCCGTCGCCGCCGCCGTCGAGGATCATCGCCGCCACGAGGCGGCACGTGAGGTTGCACTGGCATGCGATGCGCTGGTCAACACGCAGCACTGTTTACCAAACAAAGAACCGCCGACGATCACAGACCATCGTGGTCGTCTGCCGTCGTGGTGGTGGTAGTGGTGGTGGTGGCAGAAAGGGAAAACAGAAGTGCAACAAGACGCTCGATCGGGGCCTGACGCCGCCCCGAAACAAAGGCCTGCACGGAAATGGGAGGGAAAAACCCCATTTCACCCCCTTTTTTTCACGGTCAGGCAGGCAACAGAGCGCAGTGCATCGCATCGGTGATGATCGGATCGGGATCCTAACCGCCTCACACGGCGGTGCAGCGGACCGACCAACCGAAATAGATCGCCTTCCAGCGGCCGCACCAGGGCCCAATAGTAAATAGAAAACAATATTCGAATGGGATGCAGCGCTCGATGAGAGGGAGTGGTGGTGGAGGGGGCGCATATTTTTAGCAGGAGTCGTGTGATTTATTGTAAATAATGCACTTGCATTTCGAACGTTGCACCGTGTACACATTCACGGTACGCGTTGGTTGGCCGGCCCAGCCTGGCCTGGTTGGCTTCCTGTTCCCTTTGCCTTTCGCCGTTCATTCATTAGATGCTGCGGGCTGTGCGATGCGTGTGATCGTACGCTGTTGTGGTGTGGAGACTGTGCACCTTCTGGCTACCTTGGTTGGTCAAAATTCCGTTTCTTATTAATACGGTTCGACTTTTGCGCTAAGCTTAATAATTATTCGTAAATTTCGATTTAAGCCCATTTTCTAATTTTATTTCTTACTTCATTACCAGTAGTTTCTTAACAGGCTAGTGCCACAATCTTTTCATTATTGTTTTTGTGCAATGCATTACTGATTAAATGAATTAACTTATGGAGCTATTACTTAGTTTGTGCAACTCCTAAAGAAGAATCATTTCACTGTCGAAGCCTCATTAATAACTTCTTTTAAAACCATTGTCTTGATTCGAATCCCAGCAACGTTTTTATTAACAACTCCAAGCATTCAACTAAGCATTTCTTTGCAGTGTTTTAGGACAGAACTATCCAACAGTTTCGTTATTACGTTGAGTTCCTTCTGAAATCTTGTGATATTTTCGGTAATATTTTTTCCATAATTTTCTGGTAATTATTCTCAACTAGAGGTTCACCACAAAACAAGCTATAGAAAAAGATCCAACTACTTCAAACTACTTTCATGAAAAAAATTAAACATCAGCAACTGTTTCCTGTATAAAAAACAACAAGTATTGAAGTATGTTGCAACGGACTATTGTAAACTATGTATGAGTTTATAGTAATGTATAGGAATAGTGAAATAAACAAATGTGATTCACTTGAAACTAAGTGATGAGTGCATTGCAAAAATTGACTTATTAAAATAAATTACAATTTTGAAATTAATGTTGATATTATTCCTTCCTATAGCGATTCCCAATCGACTGGCTTCAACAATTACTTAGCAATATTCCATTGGTATACCAAAGCAAGGAAGAAAGTCTACAAGGCGTCAAATGAAATTTAGCGCTGAGTCAATGACAATTAACAGCTGATGCAACTTGCTTTCGTATCACCTTTACTAATTAATATGAAACACCAAAAAAAATATCTTAAGATAGACAATTAAGAACAAATTAGACAAAGAAAACGGAATAACAATAAAGAATAATCGATCCTTATGATAAAAGAAGTTATTTATCTTCTAGAAAGGATAAAATGAAAATGAAATGCATTTCATACCCAAAAAAGGAACTAGAATTCATCGAAACAAATAATGTTCACCCCTTTCCCCAAACAAATATCATAAAGAAATGTGTAAAACACTTGGCACGGCTGGATGCGTCAGGAAATGTCTCCATGAAGCGCCAGCTCATCACGATCTCAATAATCGAATCGGACTCGGTACGGTTTGGGAACCCAAAAGCACCGCTCTCCCACTGTGCCTGGCAGTTGGAATGCAACTAATTTTAGCGATTGCCCCCCTCCCGACTCCTAGCCCTATCGCCTCCCTCGGAGGCCCTCCCCCTGGATGCAGTGTGCGGTCCGGGAGGAAAATTGTTTATTTTCGTGTGTGTTTTTCCTCCCGCGTGCATCATGGAGGACGCGGCGGTGGCGGCGGCGTCAGCTTGGTTGGTTGGATTATTTTCGGTGACCTTTGCGTGCGGTGCCCGGCACGCTCCAGGCCCATCGGCCAAACGAGGAACAACCGTAACGGGTTGATCGGACGACCAAGGGGCCGATGATCCTCGTTCGATGGTGTCACGTGTGGCGTGGCGTGGTGTGGCATGGCGCTTGTGATCTGGCGTCCTTCGTTGAACCCATTCAACCCGCGCGCAACCCGTTCAATGTCAATGTAAAACACACGCCAAGAAGGACGCACTCACTCATCGAGCTGTCAAGCGCTGAGGAGCACAAGAGAGAAAGAAGCTGCGTCACTGCCAGTGTCCACTTCCGTGATCGCCGGTTAAAAAGGGCCAGGTAATCATCATCTGCATCATCATCACAGTGATTCAGTGAAAGGAGACGGAACAAGACAGGTCGGTGCTTCTGTTTCTGCCTCAAACCGGAAAACCGGAAGCCTCTGATCAAACGCCTCTCGTTTGATCGAGTACAGAGACCGATCATCAGGTCGAACGAGTCGGTTTGCGATCCCCGTTCGATCGATTCCCGAATCGTTGCTTCCGCGCTTTTCCTTTCCCGGACGCGGACCCGGGCGGGGGGGTGGGAGCATTTTCCTTCGCAACGCTAATTGGCAAAAAGGCAACACATGCGGCAATTACGCTGCTGCTCCGGCTCCGGCTCACGCTCGAGTCGGAAGTTGGACCACCACGCGGCCACCAGGAAGCGACGGAAGTGCAGGAAAACACTTTGTCCATTCCGGTCTCCCTCCCTCCCTTCTCTCGGGGGGTGAATACTGGTTCGGTTCGCGGTTGGAAAAACTGGTGGAAAACACCAACCGCACACCAAAACGAGTGGTGGAGCCTCTTTGGAGCTTAAAAGGGCTTGGCAAGCGCAGTGAAGGGATGTTGTTGTGGTTGCGCTGCACATATATGGACACGTTTTGGACGGTTGTCGAAGTCAAACTGAAGTCGAGCCTGAGTCAAGTGATGAAACTGATCGAGCGCGCGCTGGCTCAATGATCGTACAGAAGGCACACACGGCTCAGTGATCGTGATGGACACATCGGAGGTTTCAGGCAGGATTCAGGCAGGAATGTGTCACGTAATGCTTTCGCTGTGCATCGTGATGCAAGGAGTATGCAGTTTGGTTCATGCAAATGGGAAAAAAAAATATAGAAAATTCATGTTGAGTAGTTGTACTTATGAGGTACAGAAATCTCATTGAAACATGATCAATTTTTAAGAATTTCGTATTGAAACATGAATGTTTCTTGTGTGTACTTGGACAAATGGAATTAATTTTGAGCCCTCGGATGGAATGAGATTTAAAAAAAAACTTAATCAAACCACTACTTGATAGAAGAAGTCTATTTTATAAATGAACAATTTATCAAACAAATTTTAAAATTGCTTCTTTTAGAAATAAATTCGAATACCGTTACCGTTTCTTTCCAGAGATTTGCAAAAGAAACGTAAATTAAATAAACTGCATCATTGTTATCAATAGTTTTTTTACCGGATATTTGTTAAAGGTTGGTTGAAAGTCAATGCTATTGTCTCGAAATTTGAACGTTAACAAAATGACGGCAGTATTTTAGAAGTTCATCTGGTGTGTATGTTTGTAATTAAGTGTTTTACTAACAAAATTACAGTTTTTTGTATTAAACGTCCTTGTGCTTCTTTTTAGAGCCATCTCTAAGTGCACACGGAAAATAAAACAATACTTATTCAACCAAAAATGATAAAGGTTTTTTAATTCAATTTAAGATGGTTGCAGGTAATGAACATTGTGCTCATTTTTCATTAAATTATGCCCAGGAACTGCACTTTTAAGCAGTTTTCTCTATTGTATCTGAAGCTTTATGCATTCACACAATGCGATTGGGTCTTTGATTTGCTTCTACAGTATCTTGTTTGCGTAGGATTCTCTTCTAAACAGTAAACAACAAATGATCAAATAATAAAATCATTGTGTTAATTAAACATTTCGATCTTCACTGCAACAAGGTATAAGAAATAAACTAAGAAACAAAATAGGAAAATTTCTATTTTAAAACCTGTAAATCAATACAAATGACAGCATAAATGTTAACAAAACAATAACTGAGTCAAACAAATGGTAATGGCCGCCCCCCTGGGTAGATAACAGAAGTGAAGTCGAAAAAGGTCCACCCATACCATTACTCTTCCACCAGTTACTGCCAGTTTGTCAGTTTTGTAATGTGTCTAGAAGAAAGAAACAAACAACGACGACCTCACCAAAGCAAAGATTTGCTAACGAGCATCGAGCGCGCACGCCTGATGGCCAATAAATTCGCCGTTTAAATGCTCACCCAGCAAGCGCATTTGCAGCGGAAAGCATTCGTTTTCGATATCCCCTCGATCGCACACATGCGATCGCAGTTCGAATCCGGAAAAGAGTTAAGGGATTAGGTAACAGGCTGGCCCAGGTAAGCTCACGAATATGAAGATGAAATTTACATCGAACGACGACGAGGACGATGCTAAGAGCAAAATAAAACTGTCCAGACACCGAGGCAGAGACTCGCGGGCACACGTAACAAACCGTGACACGGTCACACTCGTCAGCAGCGATCCTTATGGTCCTCCTCCTACTTCTCCTCCGCCGGACAAGCCAAGTAGCGATCGTGTGGCGCGTCTTGACCCCATCGTTTGGTGCTGGCGTTTCGAGTTTTCTAAATTTGTGCCATAAAGTTGCAGTTTTATCATGCATCCTTCTTTCGCGCTGACACCGGCCGTGGCTCGGCCTCCAAAACGGCCCAATAAAATGCTAATTTTCTCCTCCGGCCGCTTGGAGCAACCGAACGAACGAGCGAACGAGTCTTGCGGACATCTTACCCAACCGATCGGCTGGCAAACCTGCAAACCAGCCAGCAGCAGCTTATTGGATTTACATAAAAAGCAAAAAAAAAACAGACAGCCCCCCCCCCCCGATCTCCGGTGGTTGTATTTATTGAATTGGTGGTTGGGCTTTTTCGTTTGTTTTTGGTACCGCACCCGCCCCTGGGTCGCACACGACTTGATGAGCGCCTTTGCTAATCCGGTTGTTAGCGGGATCGCGCGAGGACAAACCCGCGAGACGGCGGCGGTGTCGGACCAATGCGTTTGCCAATTTTCAGTCCTTTTCGATGGCTAGAGAAGGGTGATGATGGTGGTGGTGGTGGTGGTGGTGGTGGTTGGCGCAACAGACGGCGAGACGACGGTCCCCTCTCTCCCTCTCTTGGGTGAAAACAGACGCCCAGGGACCAATGAGCCGGCAGCCACACCATGAATAATGGCGGCCGGCCTCTGGTTTACGGCGGACCAACTGATATCACCGGAACGATAGCGTATCAACGATCGGCGATGCATAATTTGGATTTTTCGGGTCCTTTTTTTAGGGGGAGTGGGGGCGCGGAACCTGACGAGGAGAGGTGCGTTGTCTAGGGAGTGTCCGCAGTGTCCACCGAGTCGTCGCTGCTTGTTTACTTTGAGTAAATGCGAATGGAGTCGGAGTATAGCGGCGGTGGTTAATTATTTTTTTTACCATCAGTCTCCTCTAAGCCGCAATCTGATGGATGCTGAACTGCGGCAGGTGTTTCTGCTGGCAGAGCAATTCGTTTTGCAACCTAGAATATGCATAAAAAAAATGGTGGCAGCCCTTTCACTATTTGTGCGCTATTATTAGTATTTTTTTTTGGCTAAAGAATAAAAGAAAACCAGTAGCTAAAAGAGCACAACAAACTGTTCCTGTAATGGTTCAAATGCTACATTGATTGCAACATACAACAACGCCGAGGAATGCTTTTTTGCAATCCATCTGTAAAACAATTCTAAGTTAATCATATAATGAGAATGCAACGATCGATGTCAAGTAAATTAAATTAAACTTTTAGAGATTAGAAAAACTATACAATCAAATTAATCATCACTTCCTACATGCATTTTTAAACTTTTCTTTCGATATCACTCACTTTGAATCACTATTTTTACCTTGATTTGGTTGGTTTTTTTAAATTATTGACGCAAAGATAAAACCAAATTCATAATTTACGGGCAAACTTTTCTGCGTAAAGAAATTTGGAAGCGCTTTTACGCTAATTGCACCTTGCAATATGCATTTTTGCACAAGATCTATCGTCTTTGGAATTGAAAAGTGCTTTAATTTAGCAAATTTAACGAATCATGAATGGTTTTTATTGAATTAGCGTTAATTTTATCATTCTGGATCCAGTCTTCCATCTTGTAGCAAGTCATTATTCGAAAAATTCATTGCTTCTAGACAAGATCTGTTGACAGAAACTTTTTGATCTTCATTCTCTATTCTTCTGGTACATTATGGTAGTGATTTGAGAGCAAATGAAACTTTTCCTCGCTTATAGGGCAATTGATTATTGTCGAATCATAGTAATGTTTTTCTTTTTCGTCTATTATGCATAAAAGATCACTAACTTTAAGAAAACCAAAGCTATTAGCGAGCATTTTTAATGATTTAAATTTATTTGTATACGTTATTTATGAGTCTTTTGCTCGTTAACCTGAACTGAACACCTAGGGCTTACATTAAAAATTGTATACACACGTATACAGTATTGAATGGAAACTATATCCCCCTTGAATTCATACGTTTTATGAACATACGATTTATTAAAGAACTGGCAAATGCTTTAATAATCGCACACAGCTCACCTGATCCATAATCTCAAATTTGATGCCGTAATCATCTTAAATTACCAAAGCTCCCCAGCACCTTATTCATGATGTTACAGATATTGAAATCGAAGTAACAACAACGCCTTTATGCAGCACAACTTCCATCTCCACCACCCCCTTCCCGTTCCGTTCAAACCCTGGCCCCAACTGATAACCATATCTTTATGCGTATGAGCCCTCCCGAGACTGTTATCGCGCTGTGGTCTTATGCTACTGCGAGCGGGGACAACGGTTGGCCAGCCAGCCAGCTAGCAAGCTAGCAAGCCAGCGTGCCAGTTATGTAAAGGCCGTCCCCGTCCGTCCGCGGCTACCAATTGTGTGTGATCGATGGTTGGGCAAAACTTTCTCGACGACGCCAGGCCACGCTAGGCCACGAAGAAACATTCATTGGTGCCCCCCAACGGGACACCACCACCCAACCAGACACAGAGAGAAGGAGAGACACTAGTGACACAGATCACACCTGGATGTTCGAAGCTCACACGCAACGTCTCCGTCGTCGCGCAATGGCGGCCGGACGGGTGGTGCGAAAGTGGTTTCGATAAATTATGGATCAGATAAGGTGAGAAGAGCACCGAGCTGCGCTAGAAGACGACGACGACGATGATGATGATGCTATAAAGATACAATATTGATGAATTACGCAAAAAGGATTGGCGCAGGCAACGCACATACAGTGAGCACCAGCTAATGGAGCTTCCTTTGCGGTGCGTGCATGCCCCCCGGACTCCGGGGCCTATGTGCCGGCCCGGTCCCGAGAGGTAGGGCGAGGCGAGCCGGTTTTTTTTTTGCGATTCCAATCGCCAGTAGACAATATCGTCTTCACCGGGCGGATGCGTACACGCGATCACGACATCGAAACGATGTCAACACCATCTCACGTTGGCGCGTCGGACGGAGCACAACTCTGGACACCGCAGACGACCGCTCAAGTAACTTAAGGTGCGCCCTGGAGTCGAGAAGGAAACAAGAAGCTCACACAGGCCAAAGGGGGGGCCAATGCAGCAGCATACAATGTTTCAAATACCATTCAGGCGGTAGATCTTCCTCTTTCTTCGCCATTCTGCCAGCATTCTGTTTACCTGAGGTCGGCAGAATTGGTCCTTTGGTGGTGACCTCGGTCGGTAGTTTCACTTTTCATAAACACACGATACCCCGAGTGGGGAAGCACCCTCTTGGCTATCATTTATCGCAATCAGCACATTCAGCTTGACCAGGACCGGACCGAGCCGTAATCCGAATCCGACGCGACCATCCGTCTCACGATTCGTTTAATTAACTGCGCATTCCGCTGCGATGGCTGGAGAGGAAGCAAACAACACTGGAGAAAAAAAAAACTGGTCAACTGGGCAGCTGTGGCCGAGCGAGCGGTTTGTTTAGAATTTCACACCAATCACTGTCCCCCCTACCACCCCCCATTGAACGGTCATCGGTGCAGTTGCACCTGCAGTAGCGTAACGGGCCATGTTTGTGGCCAAATGTGCTGTTCGCCGCACGATGGCGGGCGCGCGAGATGGAAGATGGATACCGAAACGGCCATTAACCGGCCGGCTGCCTACCGAACGCTATCGCCAGATCACGCCTGAGATCTCATAGTCATTAGCGAGCGATGGCCGAGATGGTGTGGGAATGCGAGCCACGATCTGGTGACGTCATTTGGAGAAAAAAAAATAAAAAAATTAAAAAATAATGATCAACGATACTTGGCTTTAATGGAACGGTTTTGCACGGATTTGCATTTTGTGCTTTGAACCTCATGAATCGTGTGGACTACGCGTTTAACCGATGCCGTTGGGTTGAGCACTGAAATTGCGATAAAGCATACACTTTGCGCGAGAGGAGAGATTGATCGTCGATCGTCAATGGCGTCGCTGGCAGAGCTGTTTATCATCACTGGCTGGCTGGCTGGCTGGTGTGACGGGAGTTCCCCTACCGGGTGTGAGCCGGTATGCCAGGCTTGCCGAATTAACATACTACACAGGTTGCAGTCCGCAAAATTCCCCCCATTATTCACACCGGGTGGCGCTTGAGCGCTGGAACCGGTTGTTCCGGGGGAGGCAGCCGAGCCGAGCGCTTCTAATGCCATATTGATGCCTTGATGGGTTATGGGAGTGCCGCCGCTATCGCAGCAATGACATTGAAGCGGGTACAGTGTTTATTTCCATGATTAAAATCGGTTGGGAATTACATTTTGTGTTACGTGTAGCTCGGCATTTATGTAGAAGGATAAAATATGGAAATGAAATGGAGGAAGTTGAATGTTTGTAAATTCGTGAACGTGTCTTGAAATGTATCCTTATCCTTTTATTGTTGAGGAGTTGAAAAAACAGCAGCTTGTAAGCAGCAAAATAGTATCAGCAGCACAACGCACATTAAATTACCAGGACAATGAAAATAAAATTGAGTTCGTTTGTTGACTGGTTTGATACAACCGAACCTGGAACAACATCTAGTCTTGTCAACATCTAGTCAACAATAATAGTAAAAGACAGTGGAGATTCATAAACCACAAAAAGTCGATCTTTAAAATAGAGCTGTGTATTCTAAAAGACAATTAGAGGGATATCTGTATAAAATCGTACATTATAGAAGATCTCTTCAAATTGCAGCGTCGATATTAAGAAGTATAGTATAAGTAATAGGATCGATAGTAAATAAAGCGTTGAGAGTTTTGATAGTCAAAAGTATTTCTATTTGATAGTAAAAAAATAATTCATTAATGCTGCAGATGATGATGCAAGATGATGATGTATTGACTAGAAATAGTATATACGGTTTCCTCATCCCTTCCTTGATTTTTCATACCAGGCATTGAGAATAATCTGGTGAATTAACCGCCGAACTGGTTTGAAAGAGAAAAACACAAAGATATCCAAAGAACCTACTTAAACATCAGCACCATCCTCGCCTTCCTGTAAATCCACAATATTTTGTTGATGCATTCGTAAAAGCGGTGTAAACGTATGTATAATCCGAACAAATGTGGAAAATTACAGATTCGATAGGAACAATTTTGGCATAACACTCCACAGTGGCATCACAATCAAAGAAGATTTGTTATATCAATAGCAGCAAATTAAATCAAACACTCCTGTTGTTTCTGATAAGCGAACACAGTAAATAAGTCCTTTTTTTCTTAATCATTTACAATAATGACCTCCAATAATGATTCGATAACATGCGTTTGTTATGATTAGATACGATAAATAATGATGCAACCCGCATGACTTATCCGCGAGCGGTGGTTTTTGTTCGTTTAGTAACGCACTATGTTATCTTTCTATCATCAACTACAGCCCGGCAGCTACTGAGTCATTCTCGGCTAAAAGTAGACCTTCAATAGAGCGATGAGTGGCCGATGATGATGCGCCTTCGTTCATTGTCATAGTTCAGGGCCCTTATCTCGGCGTCCTTTAGCTAGGCTGCCGTCGAAGGAAGGAGTTATCGGAACAGGACACCTCTTCGCAAGACCCCCTCTCACTCTCAGGCCTATCTGGATGACCATCCACAAAATGGATGCTGATGCAATGTGATGCAATTGGATTATCAGCCCCTCGGGTGGGGGCCACGGAAGCCCGATTAGATTGGCTAAAACGCACTTGCACCTCCCCCTTGGACCCTTTTTGACGTACGTAACAGGCGTTTCATTTTAACAAAAACAAACCCCATTACGTTCACGTCAGTCGCAGACTGGTTCGTGACCGCCACTTACTAACAAAACATTTCGCTCTGTTGTCACCGCCGCCGTCGCCTGATCGTGTTGTGCGTCGTTATCGGACGCGTTGCGTACGTTGCATCGTTTCCCGCCTTGACGAAGGGTGACGAATCGGTCACGGAATGCACCGCTAGCTGGCTGGCTGACCGCGGTCATTCGCCCGTCTTGAACTCACCCCTCCCAAGTAAAAGCCATTTCTAATCGGGAGAAGGAAGGGAGGGAGAAAAGCTGATAACGGACCTGCATGCTCTAAGGAAAGACGTCGGGTGACGAGCCGGCTCTTGTACTGCGCTTGTGTGTTGGGGTTGGGGTTGAAAAAGGCGCGATAAGATAAGTTTGTTATCGTGAGTGACCCAAAAACTGCAAACTGATTGTAAAGGGATTGGGCGTGTATGTGCGCAACCGCGTGTGCAACTCCGTCCGTTTGCTGGATTGATTGTTCGATGGCGCAGCACAAGCATACAAACAGTTACCCTGATTGATTGACCACCTTTGACTTTTGATGACATGCAACTTTTGAAGAAATATTTAAATGCAATAAAAAGTTAAATTTTTCATGCCATACATTTTGTAAAACTTTGTACTATCAAGCGAACAGCACATATAGCTAACGCTAGGAGCGTTATCCTGTATGAGGATTTGAGTTCGCGAGTCGCAGGCATCATTATTGAAGGATTGATCAGGTTCCAGGAGGTTTTTCTATTTGTGGCGTTAGTCAGACTTAAAATCTGTAATGAATTTCGCTTTTAATTTTTCACTATGGTTAGTTTTTTTTTCAATTATAGTGACTGTTACATATTTAACATGTTATAATCATTGTCCAAGATTCAGATCTATCGAACCGAAAGTATTGATTGAAAAATGTCGTGAGAAAGATGAAAAAAACCTAATTTTGGCTTTGAATAGCACTGTCCTATTGTCTGTCAGGTCGATATTATCCGCTTGAGTATCCATTATTACCATGTTATTCATTAGGTCAGCCCAAAAATGTCCAGAAGATCAAGAAAAAGACCAACAAGTCATAAGGATTATAGTTATTTGGATGAACACTATTGTTTGGTTTCGATACATTGATTAAATGGCAGTACTCAGCACCATCACCTTACTAATTTCATAGATTTATAAGATTACTCTTAATGGTCTGCAAAAAAAATTATAACTTGATTTGAAATGGAAACACGAATTTAAAAAACAAACAATTATTTACCCATCACCAACACAAAAAATGTTAACATCTAAGTGAAGTGATTGAAATCTATGAGCAAGAGATAGAAATCAATGAAACGAAGATCGCTTTAATTCGCCCTTGATAATCCTGAAAATCAAGCGCATGTTCTGCATTTCAACTTATCTACCACGCCCGCTTTATACGCGAGGATATGTGATCATCCGAAAAGCGCCAGCATCAATCGATCGAACACGTGAACGACATGAAGCGCCCAATGCGTCGTGTGCGAAGATTCATGTGTTACATCATCATTGTTGTGTGTCCGCATCGGTCACAAATCCCGGCGCAAATGTTTGCCAACATTTATGACCGCAAACATCACCATTGGCCGACGTTTCATCTTCGATTCTTTATTTGCTTTTCCCATCGGTTCGCTGATACTGCACAGTCGGTCGCGTCGCGTTTGCGAAAAAGTCACGCGTCGCAGGATCGCGCTTCAGTCCGCGTTTGGGGTTTACTTTTGAATGGATTTGAAAACTACAAATAAATCGCCTCGGACGCTTGTCCGAGGACCTTTGCGGTCGTCACATATTACTAAATGAAACAATGAAACCTGTGGAACTCGGGGAAAAAATGGTGTGATAGACACCTTACACCGAGCTTGCTGGATTCTACGCCTCAACAACTGCATTATGCTATCAGCTCGTGCACCGTTTCCCCCTCCAAAAGGTTCGACAAGCGACGTCGATACAAGTGCAGCCGCTAGCGCTAGCGTCGTTCTTGGACTTGCGTGCCGATCGCCGTTTCAGCGAAAAAACACGAGCCACGAGATTTTGCAAGCCCCGCAGCACCGCTAATCGGCGTACAGTTTCCCCGTTCTGTTTTATTTTTTTATGTTTGCCTTTTGCGATGAGGCAGGAACGACCGCAGTACGGCGACGACGTGGACGACGCTATACGGACCGCGAGTGTTTCCATTTTCACCTGGAGCATTGAATTTCGCTCCGCCGGGCATGCGTTGCAAACTCTGAACTCGCTGAAAAACTGAACGCACTCGCGGTTGGCCCCTATTTGCTTGGCTAAGCTCGTTGAGTTCGATCGTTTCGATCAATCAGCAGCGCCCACACTGCGACCGCATATTTATGGTTCTCGAGCCCCGGGCGGGGCGGGCAACCGGCCGGGCAGCTTAGCCGTAAGTGTTCGTTTGTTCAACTATTAACCCGCGGACGCTGCGCCAACTTTTGAGCCATTTAGCCGCGACTGCACGTCGCGGGAATTGAATTTTAACGTGTGAGTTAATGCTAGACGCAATTGCGTTTCCTTAAACTCTGTTAACTGCAGTGCAGTGTTGCCACATGGAATTGCAGTCACGTGCTGTTGCTGCTGGTGCTGCGGTTAGTGATAAGTGATGTTAGGGAGAGGTAGAGAAAGAGAGAGAGAGAGAGAGAGAGAGAGAGAGAGAGCGAAGTGTACTGGTGGCTGTACAGGGGGAGCTATGTTGATCAATTGCAAAAACGTGGTTCAATTTGAAATCATTATGGAGGCTTTTATGTTGTTAAGTGATCGGTAGTTGTTTTGATTTAACTTTTTACAGTTCTTTCTTTCATTTTCATTTTTTGTCACTTCTGGCAATGAGCAGAAATGTGCCAACACTTCCCAGATTGATGCAGTAGGCACTAGTTGTTACAGCTTTAATGTTTTATAGATCTTAGGGCTCCAACTAGCAGAAATTCCTTGCTTTTTACATGCTCGCAACCCTATCAATTCACAAACACCAAGAATTCAATTCTATTTGTAGAATAATTTTTCATACGATTCTCGATTCTAGAGATGAGTAGGGATTACAACAGAAGATGTGAACTTCCAAATAGTTGGAATAAATATTGAGTTTATAAGCGAACGATTAATGTACCATTTGAGAGCAGATAAAGAATATCCGTTGAGTTAAAAAGTTACTCGAGCTTCACAAATGAAATTGCCCAAAATAGAACTACATCATTTTGTGCTTCAATGCAAAGTACTGGAGATAAGTTAAAGCTACCTGTAACGTATTGAATGTGACAAAGGATTTTTTGTGAATGATAAATTCACCTCAGAACCTTCATGAAATTTAGGAAATTTCAAAGATGAGAAAAGGCGACATAACAAGGACATAAAAGAGCCTAAAAATAGATGATCATTAGCAATAAACGTCTTATGAAGTAAATTATAAATCAGCCCAGCAGATGAGCAACCAGTAATGCTGCAGAATCTACGAGCTCTAAAACCAATTAACAAGGCTGCAAGGATTGAAAAAGCAGTGAAGTTTTTCATGATGTACTAAAATATAAAATAAGGTGCGGCTAAATAGCCCAAAGGCTATGCATACGTCAAACAACTGTAAAGCGTACTCAAAGATCATTTATTTGCAAAACCTTTTGTTTTACCTCTTCAGTTGGCCAACCTATCCCACCAGAAAAAGCAACTCAAAAAACATAATTCATGCTGAATCTTCAAAATTAAGGAAACCTATCTTATCCGCCCATCTAACGCAGCATAACGTTCTGCCAAATTAAAGCTACAATACTTGGCTGGCCTTTTTGGCAAAAAAGCAAAGAACTTTCTAAGAACAAGGGACTCACGGGCTCATCGGGATGAAGATCCGCCATGCTGATCCACACAGGCCCATGTTGCGCTCCATGGTCCATCATCTCGAGGCTTACCGGCTTTTCCGTTTTACGATTTGTCACGGTCCTCCGCATGCAACCGATCCCATCTTTCCCTTGTTTTTCTTCTTCTGCCCTTCTGCATCCCTTGGAGATCGAGGTCATGGTTGACGCTACACGCTACTTTGACGCTAGAAATTTGCAATTTGTCTCGTGGAACCCGTGAAGAACCGTGCATGTTTCTCTTCCGTGCTACCTGCCCAGGCCACCGAAAGGTCCAACTTCCCGGACGGTACCAGCACCACCCGCTGCGCGCGACGGCAATCGATTCCGGGAAGGTTCCGAAAGGGACGAAGCGCAGGCGCAGGGACGCTCGCAGCTCGCCCGCAGGTAGCTCATTTGCCAACTTCCTCTGCATGTTGGCCCTGGTCGGTCAGCGGGATCCTCCTCCCCCCCACGACCCGGGTGTCCTTAAAAGTCTTGTGCCTTTTTGTTGTTTCCACTACCCTTGCCCTTGCTCATGGCCAGGCGCTCGTGCTGTGCGTCGCTCTCCAGGAAGTGTGTCCGCTTCGCCAGGTCGATCGGTGTCGGATGCCCTTCGCTCGTAACTGCGGAAGCCCGTGTGCTTCTTCACCGCGTGTTGGGACAATCCTTGTGGATGCGGATCCGGAAATCGAACTGCTCTGTACGGGGTGTCTCTTCGGCTTCTCTGACCTTAGCTGACCTAAACGAACGATGACCCGGGACTCGATTCGGGGAAGCGATCGTAGAACACCGATGGATCGATCGATCGATCGATCTGCGCGATTATACGCCGCGATGCTTCAACAACCTGACGATGCCTGGTTGTCGATTCCTTTTTGCCTCGCACTCCATGGCCGCCAATAGGCCTCTCTCTCTCTTTCTTTTCTGTTCTCTCTGCTCCCTGGTGTAGCGGGTTTCAGGCGAAAGATGCTTATCGGATTAACAAATTTTGTAGCAGCGTCGTCCTCGTACGACGTCGGCGTCCCTCGCCAGTCCCCAGCACCGAGCCGCGTGTTTGGATTCGTCAATTCCTGATGAAGCCGGTTGTGCGCTGTGCGCTGTGCAGAGAGATTTAAAGGCTTGGCCTGATGGGCATGCCCGCTAAAGCAGCGGCTCTGATCACTTCCATTAATCTTGTGGAACACCCGTTAGAATGTTAGGGTTCTTTCGTTCGCTGCTAGACCGTTGACCTTCAACATCGTGGCCAGTGACAAGGCGGTTTATGTTCGCCGCGCAGACAAACACTTGAACAACACTCGGCCCTCGGAGTCGGAGTGGACTTCGACAAGCCTCGATTTGATTGATGGAGGGAAGAGCATTACATTCAACGCCATTCATTTCCATTAGGAAGGAGACAAACGTATGTAAAGTTTCGAAGTTCCAGGGAATTCCAAAGACTATTTTTTTAAAAACTTCTTTTCATCATCATAAACCATTTACTATCTTAATGCCGAATTCACCTGATGTGGTATCGGGTAAGGTCCGAGCAAAGTCCCACAATGTCCCCGCTGTTGGTTGGACAGATGACCGAAATGGAGCATGAATTGCACAAAGTGTTATTCAAATCCAAGATCTTGGTACCGCAACGAGTACGAGGCGGCTGGTTTCGCGAATCTTGATAAGAGGGCCGCGCGACATTGTAAACGGTTGTCCAGCGATATTTGCATCCCGGTTCTGCCAGTCAGCGCGAGAGATGATTTACCGTCGACTGCATGCCGAGTCAGGTTTCGCAGTGAGGCGCGTGAGTGACGTTGGTTTAAAGGAACCCCCCGGGGAGGGGCGGAGAAAAAAT
>NC_064878.1:20936595-20944095 GCF_943734665.1 Anopheles aquasalis
AACTCATTATTAAAACAAATATAAAGCAAGTGAACCTATTAAACAACTAACCAAACCAAGCAATAACTGAAGCATTCAAAACAGTAAAACAGTTAAGCAAATAAGCAAATCATCTATCAGCTCTCAGATCAACGACACTTTCATGGTCAGTAACATCAACAAAAGCTAATGGGTGCTCGTACTCGTGCAAAAGGCAGTACACGCGCGAAAGCAGTATGACTCGTCGTGAAGTCCTTCAGCACTGCTGCCACTGTGGCGGCTGCTACCACCAAATGACCGCCAGCATATAAGGAGCTCAACCGAGCACGCACAATTGTGCGTACTCCCGGATGCAATCGTATCCGCGCACACAATATCCGTGACAACAAAAGAACCGCAAGACATATTGTCCGTACCCCGTACGCCACACGCTGTAGACTCCCGATCCTCGTTTGTCATTAGCACTCAAGGCTGAACAGTGCTATGCGTCCATATGGCTGGCGATCGATGAGCCAAACGGTGATGCGATGAGCTCACGGGTTAAGCTGCTTCACTATAATAAACAGTACCAGGCCAAGCACCAGATCACGAGTGGGGTACGAGCCAGCTTTTTATTTCTTTCGCAACTTGGCGATCGTTCCAAACCCAGAGACACTTCTGCAGAGCTCATTCGAGCTCGTAGCTCAACGCGCTTCCTCCTGGCGGCCTCTTGATATCGCGTGAAATGACGTGAAATGTGCAAGCACACGAAATGGCACAGGAAGTTCGTCGCCTCGATGGCCCCTCGGGGAAGGAAGTCTCCTGCTCCTCCTTCGGTCTGCCACGCACATTTTGCAATGCAAATGCTTTGGAATGAATTTAGGGTTTTCCACCCATTGGCCATGGAGTGGAACGGAAGGTCTGTGTGGTAGGAGAGCACGCGTGCCGGCGCTTCGAACCTATCTTTTCCATCTGTTTGGCAGCAAAGAGCCTCGCGGAAGCTTCCGAGGCTTTTCACGCTCCTTGGGTGCGATTTCGTAAGGACGACGACGATGACGACAAACGAGGGCATTGCATCACGTCTGCTGCCACACGCGATCGATGGAAGGTTGCGGCTGCGATGATTGTTGGTGCACTCGACCGATAAAGAGAAAGTGTTCTGAATATTCATTTTTTTGTTTGTTTGTTGGGAAATTTGATTTTTCTGCCAACTCATTCAAGCCATCAATGCCTTAATGCCATCTATTTTGCATAGTATTCGTGGAGAAAAACTTGAGTAGAGTAACATAATTTGTTACTTACTACATACTAAGTCAAGAGCGGATTTCAACTGCAGAAAAAGTGTCTTGAGTCATTTGTCTTCAGTCTTGCCATTCATTTAAACTTAATATGAATGTTACTGTCCATTATGCAGGACCTAAGAGAACTCTCGTCGGCCACAAAACACCCCAAGTCCAGTAACGACTACAATGAATGATCTAATCAACGAGTGTGTGATCATGAACCAGGTTGAAGCGATCGAAACTCCAAAAACGGCAAACTGTTTCCTTTCCTCCTTTCCTATACAGTGATCCATCCGTTCCGATGCCCTTTCAAGATGGCACACAGTCCGCACATCCGCACTAATTCGGCACCACCAGCTAAGCTAACGTAACGATTGGCTCCATAAACCCTTTCCATCTGCCACGCACGATTCCGCCATCATTCGACGGCAGGACGACACAACAATAGACACAAACAATGTTGTGTCTCACTCGATTGGGTCGCTCCGTGCTACGGCCGTGCTTCCTTCCTGGGAGAGAAGGAGTTTCTATTTGCACATCTTTTTCGATTTTAATTTCGAAACATAGACCCCACCACACGCTTTCAGTGCTGCTCGCTGGCAGTAGGTGAAACATTCGGTTGTGTCACGGTACGCGTAGCATCATATTTGGTGTCTTTTTAATGAGACTCGCGCTCCTCGTGACCAGCGCCATAAATCGTGTAGGTGCTTTGCCATTCTTGATAATTGGTTTACGTTGCTCACTGCCTCACTGCTCACATAAGGAGTAGTTTTGGGTTTGAAATTCGTGAACCAACGCTAGATGGTGTTTGATACAAGCAAAGAACCACTTTAGTAGAGAGATGTTAGAATGGAATGGTTCGACCACATTGAATGCTAACTATTTCCTCGTTCGAATAAAGCTCATCATGCAGAATTTCTTGGAAAAATTGTTGCAGAAATCCCCGATTATTCGCCAAAGGTCTGCTCATCTGCAGTTGAACCTGAAGTAGCACCCGGGAACAGACAGCTGCTGCAGTATTCACACAAAAGAGGGACACATCGTGTGCCGGGTAACCACACACCACGTAAGCGTAACACGCAATCGACAAACAAGGGACCTGCTGCAATCTTCGGCCGGGGGGCACATCATCGTACTGCGTCTTACACGTCAGGAAGCAGCATTACACTGCGCACCAGGAGCGCCGGAGTGTCTCTCGAGTGGCTACTTCACCATGAGCAATCGAAGACCTCACCCCAGACCCCACTCCGGGATAGGGATCGGTTGAGTCACGGACAATATGAGCCTCGGGAGTGTCAACACACGCCATGACGCGATCGTTCGTAATCATCCTGCGCGGATGGACCTGCGCGGACGTACGTACGTGACCGAATGGCAGCTTCCTTTCAGCGCTCGTGGCCCATCAAGAACGTGAAGTGTGCACCGCAGCAGCGGCGCGGACTCTCCGGGGGGAATCAGTCAGTATCATCATCACCATTGTGGTCGCTAATCTGTGTGGCGCGAGCGAACCAACAAGACACGTTTTGCGACAATTTTCCTTACCCAACCACACTGCCACAGGGATGGGTGAACGGTGCCCGTGCCTCAGGGTGTTCGCGGCTTTTGTTATGAAACGGCACGGTACCAACACGCACCACGCGTTTGGAAGGTGCGCGTGTGCACGCTGTCGATCGCAGCAAATCGATCCATTTGCTGGTAGGTCCGGGCCAAGATAATAATTATCCATTAACCATTCACCTGTCGGCCATGGCGAGCCAGCAATCGGTGAGTTACCAAACGCTTGATGAGTAAGACGACGACTTTGGTCGCCGTTAGGAGGAAGTGACTACCACGCGGTGCTTTCAGTTACTTTCAAAATTCATCGAATGTACCCAAGAGAGAGGGGCTAATGTTTATCCAGCTGGACATCGGCTACATGTAACATGCGGAGCACACGTGGTTGTGGGATTTTTCATTCGGGAAATCCCATTTCGGCTCGGTACATTCACGCACAGGACCTCTACCATTCGTTATTTCGAAAGAAAGGTAAACATTTCTTCTGAAAAACATGCCTGAAGAAAACAACAATTCTCAAGAATCCGAAAAAAAAATCCCCGTGTATGAGCCAAAAACCAAACAAACCATGTCACTGTGGAACATGAGAAGCCCCATGGTTTCATCAAAAACCTCTATTAACAAGGGATTTTTAGAGATAAAAAACGGACATTTCGAACCGCTTGCGCCCAGAGTGTCAGAAGGACGTCGCATGGACAGCGGGCACAATTTCGCGGAACGGACTATGTAATTTTCGAGCCGAAAAGACAGCTGCGCCCGTATGGTACAGCATGGGAAATCACCGTGAAGTCTAAACATTTTTATTTGCTAGTTTGTTAGGGGGGGGGGGTGGTAGATTAAGAATCCCCGTTATTTTCTTGTTCATAAGCGGGCAATTTTTCGGAATTTCGATAAGACTGTCGTATAGGAACATGAACATGCGGCCTTATCACTGTTGTATACACGAACTGTGATTGACATATTTTCAAATTATTGTGAAATTCTATCGGAGAACCAAATCAGACGATATGCAAAGAATGCTGGAACGTTGAGATGACTCACACAGAATACTAACCTTCTTCATGCTTCGACCAACACTTCGAGAGAACGAACGAACGTCATCACGCCTCGTAGCAACGTTTTCATTAGTCATCATTACTTCTTAAAACGCGAGGGTTTCGAATCAGACGAATAATCATCAATTGGAAAGAAGAAAAAAAATAAAACAGACACATCAGTAGTTTGCTTTGTAAGGTTTTTGCTTCATTTTCCCTTTAATTCTCACACGTAATTCCTTCCTATAGGTATAGGGGTCATTTGACATATTTTTTTTATCGATATATTTATAGTTGGCTACAGTTCAAAGTGTATACATACATATTAAATCATGATCACGATTGGTTTTTAGTATTTCTTGTTTTTACTCGCTTATCAGATAATGGTTTTGCGCATGCGATCGCAACTCAAATCCATTGCCCCTCCTTCATCCCTCTTCCTCCCAACCGGAATATAATAACATCATCTTCTACCGCGCGACATCACGCGCCTAACACGCTCACGTTTTACATTTTACACACGATCAAATTGGAACTGGAAACCTACACGCGCGCACGCAACGCGCGCTTTTGCACGACGCACAACACGCAAGCGCACACCCGTGTGTCTACGAGGGGAAAAAAGTACGTAAAGTAATAGGAAACTCCATGTAAAGCAAGTAGTTTTTCAAACTTCATAATTTGGACCCTTTACCATCTACCAGAGCATCCGTCCCCACACTACGCGATTGTCTCTACCGTAAAAGGGCTGGTGGTGGTTTCAAGATCGAGTAAGATTTTTTTGGAAGCACTTTTCTCGTTTCGTTTCATTACAATTTCCATCCGATACCTCGGTGTGGCTCGGTGAAAAAAAGGCAATGCAGGAAGACACACTTAGCTTAGCATACAACAACAAAATGGAAGAATTACAAAGATCTATCGAAAGAAACAAAAATATTAAAAGTAAAAGAGTAAAAAAAGGTACACCCGCGCGGTCGCTCAGTACTTCGTGCGTGCATATTATGGCGCGGCTGCTGCTGTGTGTGGGGGTTCCCGGTTTCATAAGGCACTCGCTTGGTGAATCCAAAGCTCGAAAATATTACAGGGCATGTACACGATTGTTAAGAGTAATATTAATGTAGAACAGAATACGCAAAAAAAAACAAAAAAAAACGAAAAACCTATCGCCATCCTCGAACCACTGTTGCGTGTTCGAAGAAAGAACGAAGGAAAACTAAAAAGAAAAACGAGAAAATAAAACACGCACACGGAACCCCACCCCACCCTACCGGATCAAATGATCGGAGAGGTGTGGGGAGAGTTTGGAGATATAAATTACTACAAATGTACAAATGTGGATAGCGCGTAGTTTAGCGTAGCAGCAAATCAGAAATTATTAATATTAAGCATAGTGTTACGGCTATGACAATAATGTTAAATATAAAATAAAATAAAAATATGTATAAGAACTTGTTTGAACGATGTTAGCAAATTATTGAAAAAAAAACGGCGGTGACGAGAGGGCACACCAGGAAGCATCATTTTGGAGAGAGAGAATGGCGACACCGCGCATCGCATCCTGTAATGTCTTTTTGATTGAACTGCGGGCGAAATAAACAAATCCCCGCCGCGACTACTATCCTTACACAATCAGTCCCCGTTGTGTATCACACGCCATGCAACGCATTGGTCCACTACTCCTCTCCTTTCTCCCTCACGCTGCTCTCTCGTTGGGATTTACATTGGAAGAACGGATTTGTTGTTTTCGTTGTCGTACTCAGAGATGAGTTAAGGCATATTATACGTCGGCAGCGCTATAACAACACCACATCGGGTGACGATCACCACTTTCTTATGTGCAGAGTTGTGTTTTAGTAAATAAGTTATGTCTTTTTTGTGTGCTTTGCTTCATCAATCATGCTCGCGCGCGCGCGCATGATTTTGAATGATCTCAGAAGAGCTTTTAAAGAACAGTGCTGTGGCCCCCCGGGGGTGCGCTAACAAAGTTCTTAAGCCTTACGGGATGACTGATTCCTCTCACTACCTGCCTGCCTGTCTGTCTTCGCTCGCTGTGCTTATGTGTGAGTTTTGGATGAGTTTTGTACGTGCTCAAGGCTTGGATAAATATTGTTATTGACCACCTTTTGCCTGCACGAGCAGGAGGTTGGTGGTTGTAGTTGGTGGGAAGGGAATGGAGTAAAAGCCGACAAGTCGGATGTACCAACGCCGCGCGCGCTCTCCACATGATTTCCACAGACAGCTTATTCGCTACCACCCCCCAAAAACTTGTCATTCCGAAAAGTGATAAACGAAGCTCTTTGTTTTGTGTGTTCGGCGGTAGTTGGTGTTGGTTTGAGAATAAATAAAATAAATTATAAAGGTGCACGGAGGCAAAAAAATAATCCGTCTTTTCAGTTGCTTTCACCGGAGTTGCTAAGATCGCGTTTACTACCTTCCTAACGTGTTACTTCATATCTATATCACTACCCGATGGCGCAGCATTTTTCGGGAACCGCTGTTCACTTTTTCACAACGTTCGAATTCATCGCTCTCCCCCACTCCCGCTTCATCCTGTCACTTCCATTTTATAGCACACGGAGCAATAGTAAAAGTACGAAATCGATTATAAATAGTTCTTGTAAATATTATCGAAAGTGCAATGGGCAAAGAGTGTTGTGGGGGAGTCTACACTCGCTCTCGCCTGAACCTAGATTGCTGACCGGCCTCATTTAATTTCACCTCAAAGTAATGACACGCAAAAAAAAACTGATATGGGAAGGAGTAGTGTGTGGGGTGGTGTGTTAACGTAAGTTGAGCTTCGGTTCGGTTTGGTTCAGAAACCAAGAACAAACAGATAAGTAAGGCATTGCACCAAACACAAACTGATAAGAGATAAAGACGGCATCATTAAGAAACACCGAAGGAAGGAGCAAAAAACAAAAGAGAAACATTTGTAAGCTGTACTCTAGTAGCCTATTCGGTAGCGGCGGAGAATATAGTTGTGTGGTTTGTGAGTTTGAATAAATAAAAATTAAATAAGTCTGGGTTTGCTGTGACTACGCAGTACGTGTATACGAAATAATAATAATATAATATAATAATAATAATAATATTCTTGATATTTATAGTAGCGTTGTAGTAACTGTAAAAAAAACGTAGTAAATAGTAGTTCTTAATCGCACGTATTGTCTCTCGAGCCAGTCACGTAATTCGCTTTTCGCCTGTTCCTCTGCTACTGCTACTCTCTCCTGGATGCTCCGGTTATCTCTCTCGCTACCCCCATTCTCGCTTCTACTGTATTTGGCAAACTGTTTAACCATTCCTTACCCTGTCTTGTCATCATCTTATCCACAGTTCCTTCTTCTCGCTTACCACAGTCGGTGGTGTTGTGCGAACACAATAACATTAGCACTTGTACCTACCACCCCCCTTGTTGGCCCTCTTTTGCTCGGAAACTTCTACGTCTCTTTTTCCATGCGCATTTTCATTTGTTTTGCTTTTCGCTTTTCACTGTTGGTGCGCGCGTAACACACGGGAAAAGTAACTCCTGTTCTTTGTTCTCTCTCTATCTAACTCTCTCTCTCACACACACAGAAGAGATCGCAAAAACAAATCCAATTTGCAATGTAGTAAAGAAGAGTAGGAATCTCTTAAATAAAAAAAAAGTATCCATACTATACAGTACTACCGGG
>NC_064878.1:20949095-20971595 GCF_943734665.1 Anopheles aquasalis
GGTAGGGGCGACCCCCTGTCAGCAGACGAGACACCACACCACCACGGTGGTGCGTGCTGGTCGAGAAACCTTCCGGTCTCTAATCTCAAATTATGGTAGCAGCGCAACCCCCAAAACAATACGCGCGCGAGCTTGCGATTACTTATCTTGATCCAGCGCGCGCCATGACACGTCTTTGTACCAGGAGGGAGAGTACCGCCAACACCTGGGGGGCTGGGGCTCTTAACAGCAACAACAACAAATGAGTGAGGCGCCAACAATTGGCTGGCTGGCTGGCTGGCTGTGTACTGCGCCACCTCCTCTCAGGGTGGCGTGGTTAGAGTCGCACCACCAACAGAGTAAGTGACAGATTGATTTATGATCCAAAGGCTGAGGAGTAATATGGTGGAGCCAGGTCGTCGAAAAGACTATGGCGACTCGGGCGACGTGTCCTTACATTATTCACTGCGCGCCAGGTAGTTACAACAGGAAGGAAGGGCGCTATATTAAAATCCGAAGTGACCCTTCCGCCGTTACGCCAACACACATGCGCGCACGCAAACAGGCTCCCAACTACCCTACTACACTCCTCTCTGGAGGACTCCAAAAGCTCCGGTTTTTTTTTTTTTTCAACAACAGAGCCGAACCGGTTTCCGGAGACCCCAACAGATCTCGCCAGCGAGACTGCGCGACACAGAGGAGTTGTTGTGGGCAACAGCAAAAAAAAACAAGCGGAACTCAAGCCAGCTTTTGGGGGAGGAGGTTCTCTCGAGCACAATTCCAAGTGTGCTTAAGACGGACTACGGTAGTGGAGCTGCGCTGCGCTGGTGTGTTGTCTGTACCGTGGAGACGATGACGACGACGCCGGTGGTTCGAAAAGCGTAACGCGGGCGCGGGCGCTCGCTCGTAATGCTTCCGTTTCGAAAGTGAACGTCAGCTTTACCGTCGCGCTGCCGTTCCGTTTGGTTAGCTGGACCCTCAACCCTATCTTTAGACAGACAGAGCGCGCTGCGGTGGTGGTGTTTCCATTTCAGGTTAACCTCCCGCTAGACACCAGACTACCGCCGCCAGGTGTCCCTATATACCCCATCCTGGCACTCTCCTCTCCAGAAGTCGTAGTGTAGGCGAAGGTCCCTAAGGTCTAGGTTCTGCGCTGTTGAGTCTGCGCCATAAATCAATCCCCGAGAGGCACGTCTGTGCTTGCGGAAGGAGTAGACACCAGAGTACAGAGCCAGTAGGTCCACATTCGATGGAAGTCCAGCGTCGACGTCGACTTGGAAGTCTGTCGAACTACAATGCGAAATATGTAACACAAGAGCTAGAGGAGCTCTCCGTAGAAGCCAAAGCTCCAATATGCTAATAATTATGAGCGGCACCTTTCGATTTCCTTTCCGTTTTGGACCCGCGCTGTGGTCGAGTGCCGCCGTGGTATGGTCAAGAAGGGAACAAGGAAGCTAGTCAGCCAGTCAGCCACCAGAGACTAGATGCTACGAGGGACTGTGGGGCTCGTGGACTACTCGCAGAGCCGACGCACACACCATTAGCTCTCGATCAAAGTACCGTATCCCCCCTCCCATACCAGGTATGTTGGCTAGCGTGCTAGGATAATTCGCGTGCCCTGCAATTACTGCGGTCTCCCTTCTTCTTCTTCTTCTTCTCTTCACCTGGGCACAATGCACCGTGGTCAGACTTCTCCAAGTCTATTCCACTAAGATGTCGACGACGAGGCGCGATCATTTGCGATCGCTTTAGGGTCCCCCTCCCGCTCTTGCTCTCGCGTTCTCCTGTCTTGTCTATTGACGTTGGTTATGCCTTGCCGGAGGGGCTTGCAGCAGCTGGAGCAGCAGAAGTTCAAGCTCAGAGCTCAGAGCTTAGAGAGCGAGATGGCGGGAAAATTGACACTACAATTTCTTCGATGCCAATCTATGGCCTCCCTCACCAACTTCTCTCTTTCTTCGTCTCACCATCTCTGTCTCTCTTTTGCACTTTTCTCAACTGCCATTTTGCACCCATTGCGGCGGCGCTCCCTCTGCCGCACCGGCGTGATACAGTTTAGTTTTCTGCGATTTGGTGCATCGGGGAAACCGAAAGGGAAATCAGGCTCTTTGGTAGTGGGGGAACAGGCTGGAAGGAGCTGCAGCAACAGGAATGGCCGGCAGGGAATGTGCAAACTAGTTCTCCTCCCGAGCTCCTCGAGCTCTCTCGTGCTTGTTGTTGATGGGTGAAGGTGGTGTGGTGGGTGTTCGGGCAGCCGTGACATCGCTTACAGCCACCTTTACCTCCACCGCACCCGGGCAATGCCGGCCTTCAATTGCTGGTGGCGGCGGCTCGTTTCAGTTCAGCTCAACGTAAACGCTGGAAGAAAAGGGTGGCGCGGCAGCATTGGCGAGGAGAGATAAGGGCGCGCGCGCGCGGGTGGTGAAATCGAAAGTGAAAAAGTAAAAAAAAAACCGTAACAACGCCGCGCGTCGGTGTCGCCGCATCGTGACATCCTCCCTCGCACACACTCACTTCCTGTGTCGCTTCTCGCCGAGGTACCAGTACCAAGTACTCGGTAAGCCCTTTATAGCTGAACCGTCGTCGCCGCGTCGTGTTGCATTTCTTACGTTCACTTTCAGGCCCATCGAGAGAAGGAGCGAGCAGCGAGCGCGGCGGCCATGAACGAGATATGCGCGCACAACCCGCCCGGGCATCAAATCGCGGGACTGCGCCTCACGCCTACAACCAACTCTCCACACTGTCTTTACCAACTGGATCTGGAGCAAAAGTTGGTGCAAAGAGCCACCACAAAATCAGATACCAAACACACTGTGGAAACAATTGATGAATTGAGTTGAAAGTCTTAGCGCGCCCAAGTATTCCAGAGGAATTATTTTGTGAGCTCTAGGGAAAATTTATGGATCAATTTGTTGAACTATGTCCCCGGAAATTGAAGCTACTTGTCAGGGGGTATTGGATTAGGAACTACTGCTCTGAACGGGTGGAATGTTAGAGGAATTCACTAGGAATTTGGAGAATTATTAACCATTCCGAGAGTTGTAATACAGTGCTCACTCATCTGGAGGATCCTACAATGACTATAAACTGTTATGGAGTACACGTGCTGCAGCTTAGAGTTCCGGAAGTTACAAATTCCACTCCACAACCACAAAAACGGTGAACAAAGCGGGTCACAAGTCACTCCATTTACTGCTGCCACACACGTGTTCGACCAAGAGAACTGTGCTACAAACAAGTCCAAAGGGCACGACGACCATCTGAGGTGCATGTCGAAAAGCTATATACTCCACACCTGCTCGCTCTTCTCCTCGCAGCAATGTGCGATCTCTCGACCCGAGTGGAGCCCATAAAGTCTTTTGTGGCGCGAATTCTGCAGCACACAGACGTTGTGACACACAATCCGACAACAATCGAGACATCATCGGATCAACAACCATGCGCTTTTCCGTAGTTTTTGAAATGAGTTTTACCTTCTCAAGGTCACCAAATGGTGAAGAGGAGTGTTGTGTACAGCAGAGTGCGCGCGGAGCGTACAACAACGCATGCCTAACGAATGAGACACCTCAACTCAACCCGGGCTGGGGGCATACCATTAGACGGAGACCGGGGTGCGATTGGGAATTGTGGATTGCATAAAATGAATGTTGACCAAACTTTGCGCGCGCGTGTGTGCGACCACAACGCGTCGTCCTCCTTGTCTCTGCTGAATAATGAATGAGGAAATGAGGCACCGTCCCCGTCCGTGGTACACGCTACATCGCCAAAAAGCAACGGGTGCTGACTTGACCAATAGAGCAACCAACAACAGCTGTTGTTGTTTTGCCTTTGAAGGAAGGAACTAGGTCTATAGGTTGAATACCTGCTGCTGATGGCTGGCTAGCAAATGACCACTGGGATAAACTCTCTATAGAACACCAGTCCCGAGGAAATCCAGAGGAAACTACAGTTATCTGCCACTACTGCGTCAACAATTTGCGGCAATACCAGCGCAACTACGCGCCTTCTCCCCCTGCACACAATGGACCCCAAGCAGGTGGTGGGTTTGCGATCAGGTAATGGGCCTGTGCCTCCTCTCCTCATTGCCTATTAATTGTACTTTACTCCATCAGGTTTGCATACGCGAAGTGGCGGAACAGAGCGCGCCGAGTGAGTGAGTGTTGTGTACTAACTTCACACTCCACGCCGTAGCCACATCATTGCGTGACTTTGAATAATTACTTCGAAATCACCAACGGCGGATCGACGCGACTGCTACGTTACACACTCGGGGCTGCCCTCTCTCGCACGCTGCATCCGTAACACAGAGTCCACAGATTAACTGCGTGCGCAATGGAGAAAAACCCTTTGATATCTCAATCCGCCATCGTGTGCGCACGAATTATGAGAAGAGTCGGAGGATATATGGTTTGTCCAACAAAAGTCATCCAAGTCGAATATGAGTAACTCCAACTTCCAGTTACGCCAAGATGCTTCCGAACTCCGTGAGGTCCAGGGGAATTGTTACAGACATCCAGTTTCTTTGCCTTCGCGGAACACACCACACACCTCAGTGGTATACAAGTGGCACGTGTCCGGAATACTGTATCTGCATCAAAAGGAAGTAATTGAGCGCGCTCGTTTATTGGCACTTCAGCACATTGCTGATGCTGCTACTTCTTCTGCTGTATGGTTTCCTCCTCAAGAGTCTCCCCGCTGTGCACGCTCTCACACTGCGGCCGAACAATGCCCCATCATTTCGACCAGGATATATCATCATCGGCTGGGCTGGGTAACACGTCCGGAGGAAAGTTCATCATTGCAAAACTCGTTCATCTCAGTGCGCTCTTCCCACGATGCCACCACCGCCGACGAGAAGGAGCGTTGTGTAGGAAGACCGTAGAAGCGGCTAACTTCCTGGCTGTGGCGGCGGCCCCCGCATTCACAGCGATCTGCTAGTACTCCGCAAAGAGTGATGGCAATTCATGACGCACCGGAGCCGCTTTCTGCTGCCACCAATTGGCCATCCGCGCAATCGCACTCTGGACCGATCGCTCCGTGTTCCAAAGGAGGAGTGAGTGCCAGCGGCTCTTCTCTGCCTTAAAAGGACTCCGGCGTAAAACGGACAACACATTTAATTAAGCATGACACAGTAGAGGAAAGGCCAGTTAAGACCAAGTTGATTATGCTCTTCTTATGTGGCGTTGCGCGTACTACTGTGCATTGCGCCAAGCGCGTTGCGTTGGTGGCGGGCGTGAGAGGTTTGCATCCGGTTTTTTTTTTTTGCTTGGCGCATTTCCTTCTCTTACAAATGTCACAGATTGGATTGGTGTATACGTCTATTGGAGTAATGAAGACATCATCATTGCTAGATCAGGATATCGTAGCAAGGACCCATTCAGGAGATCCTATCGATCATTTTACGTGCATCGTGCACCCCAGCGGTGCGTAGGTTGTGAATTGGTTTCTCTTTCTCTCTCCATGTCTTCAGGGCACGAGAGCTTTGTTGTCTACACTTGGATAAATATTATTTGCAAGTCGAATACAAACGCGCCCACACTCTCTCCCTCTCTCTCTCTCAAGTGGATATATCCTCAAGAGAGTCTCAAGTCTCTCCACAAAACCTCGTACTCGCACGAAACGGACTCCATAGTTTTCTTCAAAAGACAATCAAAAGACTGAGTCTGGAAGGTTTTTGTAAGCTCCACCTCCCGCTTCCCAGCACAACGCAGCAACATAATGGAAAAGATAATTTGAATCTCCAAAAGCCATTAAATGGCGCAGGCGCCTCACAGGCAGTCAAGTCAGGTCAAGTCAGACAGACAAATCTTGTTGGAGGGAGGAGATTCGCTACACTTTTAGCTCCGGTATGAAAATTCAAACCCTTCTCTCTCCTTCACCACAGCCTCCTGGCCCCCCCCCCCCCCCCTCTTTTTATCAACAAAAGCTGGTGGTCCATGTAGGACTCCGAGACTCCGGCTCCTCGGGGCGCGGCGAGCGGTAGTGTGAAGTATCAATAAATGAAAAATGAGGCCTTCACTTTATGGACCAAAGGAGAGGAAGCAAGGGAGGTCTGCTCCGATGGGTAGCGCCAGGAGCGGGGGATACACGAATGGTCAGCGGTCAAGCCGGTTGGCCTGGCCTGCCCTGGGCCGAGATAGTGACATTGAGAGGGGAAAGCGCAAGAAGCAGAAACACACAACGCACACATCATATGCGCGCGCTACCCCCTATTACCTAACACTCCACACACCAGTGGTCTTGGCGACCCCGGTGAAGGAAGGTAGGGGACGACGGAGGGTGACTTTGTCCAGCACACGTGTGTCCACAGTCCAGAGCGCGCGAGGCATGGCAAAGATATTGAACGGAGATTGCAGAGACGCTGAGTGCGGTCACCACCATAACATTTATCTGTGTGCGTCTCTCTCTCTCTCCTCTGTCACTCCATAGCTCTATAGCTATGTTGTTGTGTTGGAGGAGGAGGGGACTATACTCCACCATCATCATAGGCGATGGCGCAGATGTGGCCGCCCCGTCATCTTCTCCTCTTCAACCTTCTTCTTCTGCGCGTTCAACACGTCGCCAAGGGGAGGAGGCGGGAGAGCACACTGCCCGAAAACGAGTTATGGAGACCGCGCACCACTTATGCGACTGGAACACACCGCACTTCCCTCCCCACCATACACCATCATTCCATGATTGCTTCTCTTCGCTTCTTCTCTCCGCAAGTTCAGTGTATGTGACACACACCTCTCGACGTCCCTTGCCGGCCCTCAGTTACTGCTACTGCGGCAGGAGTCTACAACTACGCCATCAAGTGATCTTCCGAAGAGTCAAGGCGTACATAGAGACACCACCACCGCGTACTACTACCGCGCAACAGCCAGCACGCCAGCCAGTACACAACAGAGAGCGCATCATCATGTGATGGTGATGCCGCAAGGTGAGGAGCCCGCCGCCATGCCATGCCATGATTTCGCTTTCGATTGCTCCAACTCCAAGGAAAGTTGTATAATTGGCGGAAAGTGAAAGAAGGAAAGAAGGCCAGCGCAGAAAGAGGAAACAACGAGCGGGTGAGAGAGAGAGAGAGGAAAAGTGTGAGGAGCCATTGGCAAGACGGAAGAAGATGGTACCCCATCTATTAGATCATGGAGAAGATCGCGCGCCTTTTTTTTTGGACGTAGCGCGTAGACGACGCATGATGGAAATGGAATTTAGGTTTCCATCATCATCATCATCATCATCATCATCGTGATGGCGGTCCAGGGGGGGGGGCACATTCGCGCACAATTAACCTCCGAAGGATGGATGGATGATTGGCATGCAAATCAGAGCGAAGTTCTCCCCCGACGGACGAGTCAGTAGAGAGACTGTTGCACGCCCGAGACCCACGATACGCGTTGTGTCTTTTGGGGAGAGGGGAATCTCCGCCGTTCCAAAAGATTCAAAAGATACAAGAGGTCTGTTATTGGGACGAGAGTTAACTACGGCGATGCCATCGAACTGAAGGCGGTTTTTTGTGCGTAGGAGTCTCGTGTTTCTGTAAGTCTGAGACCGACGACTCCACCAGCCTCTATATGTGAGTATCTATCGTGTAAATGGTACATTTCAATCATCTACGCGTCGTATCCGCACCATCATCCCGCCGCAGTAGTGGAAGCGGCAAACACGCAAAGAGATCCCCGCCTATATCATGCTCCACCTTCATACGTCTGCCCTCTGTGGCACACCGAGGAGTACACACAAAGCTCGCCTTTCATCCGGGATCTTCCCTTTCCTTGGGTACAGAAGAAGGCATAGGACTGTATGATGTGCGTGCTTGAGTCGTTGAGAAACGGGTATTTAGCAACAAGATCTGAACGACGATGTGGAGTGCTGCACATTGAGCAATAAGACAAACTCTATAACTTCGCGAGTACATCTCATTCCTCCCGGATCTGAGTGTTTCTTCCTGGACAACATCCGAGTATATTTCTAGTGTTCTAGTAGATTCTCTACAAAGAACCTCAAACGCTACACAGAGACAGACCAGGGCAACTGGACATGAGACTTGGAATAGCTCAAAACACCTCAAAAGTTGCTTCAAAATCCCGAAAAAAGACCATAAAAAAGGCTGGACAGCAACCATTTCTCATTTCTGGAGCATCCCGTTGGGATGGATAAATGGGTGCTGGTGGATCTGCGGTCAACTACTGGTGCATGTAAACCGAGAGAGACGAGAGATATGGAGCACTTCTGGGCCCTCAACCAGCCAAGGAAGTAGTACTAATTCCACCCCATTTATACTCTCTTCTTGCTGCTCGACTAACTGTGACGTAAACAACGCAGAGTAACCAACAGAACACAGAAAGTGTGGGCCACAGTCAGTGCTGCTGACCAGGATCTGCAGACTACGTGAGGTGCGGAACCAGGGGGTCGGTATGTGGGATCTGGTGAATGACTAGTTTTTTTTTTTTGGGATCATAATTTCGTTTCTTAATGTTATGTTATTTATGCAACAGACCCCCGCAGAGCACGGGCATATTTGTGTATGTTTATGGCGTGCAACGTCGCTCGCTCGCGTGTGATGATGATGATGATGATGGCAACACCGCAAAGAGGGAGAGAGGCTACTCATCATCGGCTAGCAAAACTGACCCCTCTCTATCTCACTCTCTTTCCTTCTTTCTGTTTATGTTATCAAGCGAAAGAAGAGACAGAGGGAGAGAGAGACGAAGCACGCCTATTTTCCCTCCCAGCGCACTCCCCCCCTTTCGGGCAGCACAAGATCATGAAACCGAAAGAGTACACACGCGCTTCGCGAAGAGGGGGGGGCTAAGAACCGGAACACCGTGGCGAAGAAGTGAAGGTGAACCAGACAAGCCAAACCACCAGAGCCCAGCGGGTTGTAGAAGTCAAAGAAGTCAATGATGAAGAAGAAGAAGCCGTAGAAGGTAAGTGGGTGAGCGAAATTGAAAACGAACAATTAATTTATGCAATTATGCTGCCGGCTTCTTCTTGGCATGGCATGGCATGGCTCATCACCAAACCAACTACCTGTAGCGGCGCGGAGAGCATCTTAGTACTTTGTAGCCATCTTCTCGCCCTTTCTCCCTCTTTCTTGGGTTCCTCTCCCTTTTCCGTCTCGCTTCTTCCGCTATTATTATCAATGGAGTGCGGGGTGTGCGATCAACCCCTTTGCGGATTGCCATCCCCTGGACTAGAGAGAGGTGAGTGCTGCTTTCCTCTTCCTCTCCAATTGTAGAGGAGCACCCCCCACAGATGATCATCATAGTGGCTTCTTCCCTTCCTTCCTTTTCCCAGGTTTTTCCTGGTGCGTCACTCGTTAACGATCGCCTCAACAAGAAACACTACACTGCTACACACGCAATCACAGCCTACTAGAGACCAGCGCGATCTTCTGCGGCACGCACAGAGAAGACTCTTACTTTTCATTGCGCATCTTTTGACCACAACTCTTGGGAGGGAAAATTTGCGCACAAAATAAACAATGTGCGCTGCCTGCCTCCCCCCCAAGAGTACTCTCTTTGGTGAACTCCACACCAACTCTCAAGTACTTCTGACGGGCGCCACACTTCTTCTCTTTTTCATTCGAGTTTTCCACAACCGGGAGCCCAAATCGCAAGCGAAAGGAAAAATGGCGTGCTGGTTGGTTACCAAAATGCAGCAGCAGCAGCAGCTGCTGCGTGGGAAGTAGCGTGAAGGAAAGTAAACGCATTTCTTCGTCACCCCTTCCCCGGTGACCACATCTGGGTTGACGACTTCCACGCACACTCCACCAGCCAGCCAGCCAGGGGAGATTACTACAATTGAGCCGGGCAGAGAGGCCCGGCCAGAGAGAAAGGAAATCTTCCCGCTTTTTTTTCGGTTCATTGTCTGCCACCGACGCGGCGCACGCACTGTACTGTGCGTGCGGCTGAAGGAGCGCTGGTGAGGAGAAGCTGGTTAGATAATCTTCCGCCGCTTTTGGGGAACTTTTCACTCGTCTGCACCCAAGAGCAGTCCGACGAGAGATGATGAGGATTTGGTTGTGCAATCCACACTGTCTTTTTGATGCCTTTTGCGCTTTTAGACCTCCACGAAGGCACTTCTCCCAACAACAAAACAAAAAAAAGGTCCAAGTTCCGGACGAGAAGCCTTGGTATTTGGAATACAAAGTTGCACCAACGTCCCCCGGACCTAACCTATTTATCGTGCACGCATTGCGTGTGACAGCAGAAGAAGCATTGGAATGCAGAGGGGTGTCCGACGATCACCTGTTGGGTGGTGGCGCTCTGGGCGCGCCGTGCCGCGCCGCCTGTTGATCGAGACGTCAAGTTATGCCCAACTCTTCTGTTCCTCTCTCTCTCTCTCTGTCACCGGATACACTACGGTGGCGACGGCGAGACGATGACCTGGGAACACTCTTTCCCCCTTTTTTCCACAACGCACGGTTGGGAAAATTCTTTTTCAAGTGTCGACGCTATCCCGGGGTGGGTCTCTGATATGGGCGCGCGCGCGCACTTCACCCCTCTCTCACTCGTCGTCATTTCCTCTCCTGTTTTCCGTTCTACGCGATCGAGGGTCCAATATCGAAGGGGATGCGATGGATGGATGGATGGATGATAATATTGTCCAAGGTCCCGGGACAATTTTCCCATTTTCTCTCATTGTGACCTCCACGGTTGTTATTGTTGTAACATTATCTCTTTCCCTCCCTTTCTTGTCTCTTTCTATATTTTAGGGTAGAAGCAAGGCAGCATTCGCACACACTAGAAGCGGTGCTGTTGCTACCAGCATAATAACGCGTCCACCACGAGAAGCATAACCTCTCGCGCTCGTGGGGTGGTTATTCTTCCGCCTTCCGTCAGAGAAGCGAACGAATCTGGGAAGGGGAAGAGAAGGAGAGGGCACACGCAAGGAGACCCGCATCATTATCACTTTGTAATCGCCCAACAGCGCCCCCGGCGGTAGAGGGAGAGTTTTATGATTTCTGGTCCGTGACTTGAGCCCGAGGGAAGTCAACCCCCCCAAAACCAACCCACCAGCCACCAGCATAGAACAAATGCATATCTGGTGCTGCTGTTGGGTGCGTGAGTGCGTGACCTTGTAGTTAGCCCATCGTCACCCACAACAGCGTGGAAAAAAACAGTTGGTGAAACATTTTTCTCAAAAGCGACTTCTCTCGTTGGTTCTCCCCTCTGCTCTCCTGGGGGGGGCGGGAGCGCGCTTCAGTGACGCGTAGCGCCGCCGGTCCGAGAACCGGTCTATCACCGGGGTGGGTGGTTGGTGCGATCTTCACGCACACAATCGCGTTGAACTCGCGGACGTACGCGAACGCCAAACGCGAAACGCGGCGCACAAACTGCAGTGGCGCGTGTAAAAAAAAAACACAGCCGTGCGTATAAAATGGTCCGGGGTAAGGGGGAAAAAAACATTAAAAATTCACAAAACAACCAACATCCGTGTCCGCGACCGGCCGGTCAGCAAGAACAACACAACAGCAACAACAGCACAAACAACACACACCGCGGCGAGCCCTCTCGACTTCCGCCCCAAAACACACTCTTCTTCATGTGGTGCAAAAAAACACGAGCCCACGCCCCCCGCTTGGAGGGCAACAAGCAACAGCACAAGAGAAGGCCACCACCAGGGTGGGTTGGTGGTGTGTTGGTGATGGATGATGAGGTTCTGGCAGCAAAAAAAATCTAATCAATGCTAATGAGCCAACCACCACCCCTTCTCCCTATGACTGTGCGTGAGGTGTTCTGCGATGCGTCAGAGAATGAGGCGCGCGATACCAACACCACCACCAGCACCACAAGAGAGCATGACACACACTCCCAGCAGAAGGAGGGGACCGACTTCTTGTGACTGGAAACCCCATCGTGGCATTCGTAGCAAAAAGTGGCGCCCAAGTAATAGAATTCGGACCCGAGAACCTCACGGAGTCCACTTCTTTTTAGCGTCGCTCCCCTCCAGTAGCAGCAGCAACCGCGGTCACAGTGTGTAGTGGTCGGTCGCTCTGGACTGCTGACCAGATGATTTGTGGTGATTTTAAATCAAGAGCAATTAATATTGATGTCCGCGACGACTGTGACTAGAGTCCAAACGGGCAGAGAGAGAGAGAGAGAGAGAGAGAGAGAGAGAGAGAGAGAGAGAGAGAAAGAGAGAGAGAAAGAGTGAGAGAGCTGTACCCCCGGTTGCTTCTGCCTGGCCCCTGGTATCTCTCTCTTCAGCTTCTGCTTCTACTGGCGTGGCGCTGCGCTGCTTTGCTGTTTTCGAGCTTTTGGGTCAACCAATAGACAGACAGACAGACACACACTGCTCTCTTTCTCTCTCTACGACGCACGATGACCGATCGTAGGATTTGTAGTTTTTTTTTTGGCGGAACACTCGGCATATCGTGGACTTCTTCTCCCTTCATGAGGGCGCCACCATCTCGTCCATCTACAACATCTCGCTCGCTGCCAGTGTGTGCTAGGAAGACGACGACGCCACAATTGGAGGATTCAATTTCTGTTCATTGAAGCCAATTTGTGTGACTTAAAGGCACTCGGATTGCGTCAAACGAAACAAGCCGCTCTGGCACCATCATCATGAAGATGGCGTCGTGACGACAGAGAGGCATACACTGCGCGCGCCTAGGACAGAGATCATAAATAGTGCGAGCAGACACTTGCGATACACAGCGAAGCACGAAACTGACGTAGAATTGTGCTCCACAAATCGGCTTGTCCCAGAATACGGGTTGCATCAATTGCTGCCGCGAACAAAGATCCATCATCAGCGAGATCGAGGGTTTCCGTGGAGTATATAACAGTGGATCTCTTTCTGCTGGATTGCTTTGAGAAAGGGTGGTCCGTCTCGTCAAATCATGATGGGACCCGAAAGTATCTTTCTTCCAAGAATGGAGTTGCAGTCCAAAAGCTAAAAGTATTCCAAGAAACATGAGACCACCTTCCAGAGAACAAGTTGTGGCTTTTTGAGGATCAATCACTGACTCCCCAGAAGAAGAAGAAGGAGGCAGCTCACAAGAGGCGACACCGCACGATCGTTTCCGGGAACAGTCTATACACTCAGTTGGTCTATAAATCATGCTCCATTTTCTAGCGGGGACACGTCCATGCGTCCACAATCCGGTAGGATGCGTTTTGAGGGGCTGCTCCTTCGATCCGCCAGAGCCTCAGCCAGCGCCAGCAGAAAAGAGAAAACCCATGATTATTAGCTAACATTCGATCAGCGACAAGAGGCAACAAGAAGCAAGTACACACTACCCCTCCTGCAACTACCTCTCTTCGCTACTACGATGAACAACCTTACATCGTCGTCGATCGTACCTTCGATCTCCTGGCCGGCTGGAGGCGGCCCTCCGGAAAAATGGAAACCCACGGCACACGGGGGAAAAATGGAGCGATCGATCCGAGCGCGCATCTCGCAAAGGATGGATTGGGGGCGAGGGCAAAAAAAAGCGAAAACAAAATCATTAAACTAATAACACAACCTTGTCCGGACGGACACGGAGACAGCGGGAGCCGCAGTCGATTGCTATCCTTTCGCGGATCGCGCTCTCGATCACCTCTCCCCTTCTCGCTTGTCCGTCCGCGCGCATATATTTTGTCGCAAAAACTCCCCCCGGGCTGCTGCTCTCAACGACTCGCTCTCCTTCTCTCTCGCTCTGTCTCAACCAAAGTCGAGGATCAAAGCTCGATATCAAGAAGGGAAGGCGCGGGGGGGGGGGGGGATCGAGTACTTTTCGCCGTGAAACTTGAGGTCCCCTGGCCGGCTGGCCGGCCCTGGGTGTGGGGGGATGTAGTATTTTGCCTCTCCAACCAGACCCGGGTCTCCATGGCAGAAAACAGTGAAAGTTATGACTTATTTGCTGCTGCTGCTGCGAGCACGCGGCACACGGGCGCGGCATGGACGGCACGGACGGAGCGCGCTGGAGGACCCAGCCGTCACACACCTTCCGCTTCACGAGCAGTCCTTTAGAGAGGAGGAAGGCTTGGAAGGAGCGATCTGCCGGCTGCTGCCCTCAAAACCGTATATGCAAATGACAGTTTCTCTCAACGATCGGTCGGTTGGTCGCTCCCCGATCGGATTGGTTGGTTGCTTTGATTCCCTTTTTTTTTTTGCTGCAGCAGCAGCAGCAAAACTACAAGCAAACCATTGGCTGCTAGCTCTGAGAGAGCCTTTGGGGATTGCAACGGACCGGCAATGGATCGTGAACAAGACATTTCTTGATTGAAACCCTTTGGCTGCACCCACACTCACAAAACACAGATACGTCACAACGGGACACGTTCTAGGACGATTGTATGAGGCGAAAAGAACTTACCTTTCGTAGAAACTCTCCAAACTCGTACTGTGCTGGCGTACTGTGCATGATCGCAGTCGACATTGTTGCTCTCTGCTGCTACACGGAGATTTTTCTGCTCTGGCCGCGCGCTTGCCTGTGTTCTGCGAATGTGTATTCTCAAAAGAGCGACGATGCTTTTGCTTGTTTTCCAAAAATGTTCTACCCTTTTCTGCTGCTTGATCGAGATAGCGCGAGAGCCTAAACCAACACTCGGCTGCTGACGAAACTAAACACCAGAGGCCTCAAAAACACATTTGTCGATCGCGATACACACTCCGAACAGGACTGCTTCTTCTGTAGCTGCTGATCCTTTTTTCCCGGGTTGCGCGTGCACACTACTACTGATCGCTTGGCTTTTTTTCGGAATACACACTCCTCTTTCCTTCTACTTTTTTTTTGGCGATGGCGCCACACACTTCTGGATGATAAAAACCGACCGTTGATCGACCACACACCGTGCGCCGTGGGATAAAATTGCCGGGAAATTCAACCGAGACACACTCGCAAAAACACACAACACACAGGACACACCGAGAGAAGGTTGGAGGTGGTTGCACACAACACAATCGCTGCTGCTGTTGATGCTGCTGGCGGGCTGGAGGATATTTTCTTCTCTTCGCACACTCGCGTCGTCGTCGTTGTCGATTAAATGACTAATTTTTCGCTCCCTTTCTGCGCTCGCTAGGAACCGAAGGAGCTACGTAATTCGATAAAGGAATGGGAATGGGGAGAAGAGCGGAGTTTCGCGCTAGAAATTCACTTTTCACTGAACGCACAACACACTGGATGCTGCGTTTGCACTTTTTCTTTTGGTACCGCTGCCGTTGCCTCCTTTGTTCACACCAAGTGCTTGTAACACGTATATCCGGTGGCAGGCCAATCGAAGAAGTAACCGCAAAAGTGCTGCTCTGTTGCTGTTGCTGGTACGTCTTTGCGAATGATGCTGCTCTGCGACGCACTCGTTGATATGGCGGTTCAAAAAAAACAGTGTGCGATTTTGCAGTGACTTGCGTGCGCGCGTAGGCGTGTGTTCCCGCGCTGCTGGGTAGAGAGAGAGAGAGAGGCGCTGGCCCAGGACAGGCAAAACAGACACGGCCACCAACAGGAGGCAGGCAGGACCGCGCACAGGTACTCGCGAATACCGGGACTCGCACTGCTAGCTGTTGGGTGAGAGAGAAAGAAAGAAAAAGAGGTGAAGAGTGAGCAACGAGGCAAGTATATATGAATTTCTGCTGCATCACTTCAACTGCGGCGAGGAAAGGTGGAGAAGAGGCAGCGATAACGTGTCTCAACTTGTTCCACGCACTTCTCGGAAAAATACTTACACTGGGCAGTGGTCGAATGTTGTTGCTGCGCTGCTGCTATACAGCTACTCGATGGATTCGTAGATGGAACCTTAAAAACAGTCGTTTAACTGTTCTTGCAAACCACCGAGGAGGCTTTGCACAAAACCAAAACCGAACAACACCGCGCGGCGCTTGGACTCGTTTGCAGAAGATGGGGGGGTTTGACGACAACACTTTGCGTTTCAGACGCGAGGCAGAGACGCGATCGATCTCTCGAGGATCGTCGTTACGTGTGGCACACGGGGCTCTAACCACCACACCACACGTTTTGTTGTTGGAGGGCGGTTCAAATGTACTTCTGGCACCACACTGCGCGTTGGTTGGTCGCTTTCTGTCTTTTATCAGGATTTTTGCTTCTTCTGTTGCTTGTTTGAGACTTGTCCGCCTGGTTCTTCTCGCACTCCGGAATAGAAAATCACGCGTAGAGCCCTTGTCTGTGCTTGGATCACTTTTTCCGTTCCGAACTTGCTCGCTGCTCGAGGTCCGCTCCGCGCTGAGGTTTTTTCGCGTTTGCGGGCTCGGGCACGGTTCGGCTGCAGATCGACCTCAGCGCGGCCAGCTCGCGGCACGAACGGCGAGCCGAACTGCACCACTACCAGCGCCCGAGCAGGACGCGCACAACGAGGCGTTTACACCGCGCAACTGGAACGAGGGTTTGGTGACTTGAGCGTGATTCGTGGAAATTTGGGTTTCACTTAAATTCGATCGTTGTTTTAATGGTTTTTTGTGCATTTTGGGACTTCATGGAACAATAAACGCGCTTTTCTTTTTCATACAATTTCAGACTGAAGACCAGCTTCGGGGATGTGTGTGCGACTCCGTGTAAACGCAGATTAAGCGATGTTCGGGCGATACTTTGCGTGTGTGCGTGATGGCGACCGTTTTCGCGGGACGCTTTATGTTTGCAAACTTTTCGATTTCTTGGAACTTTTGCCACTAAATTAAACCTTCGATAATTAATGTTTTCAATTGTTTAATAACAAAAGGTTATGGACTACAGGGGAAAAGCCAGCGTACATCGCCCTTAAAACGATGTCGCGAGTATCGCGATGAAAACGAAATGAAAAGGAGGAAGTACAAAACACAAGTGCGCCCGCACACACTCGCACGTACGATCGCACGATCGCCCCCCCACCCCTCAGTGAGAAAGAGTGAAATAGCACAAGATCACCTCTTTCGCTCGCTCGTTCGTGATGGTGGGCCTTTGTTTGCATTTTGTACGCATCCACCAAACGCCGGTTCTTCTTCGAGGCTTTTCTTTTGCTCGATCTTTCGCTTCGAAGGTGCTGTTTATGAAATTCATTAGAATCGCCCATTTAGCGCAGGGCCGGTAGTGTACCTGGACGGCAAGATGTACCCTTCTCAACCTCCTCCTCGACGTCGTCATCCCGCGGAGTCCCGTTTTACGACACTTTTTGACACCTGATGCTGCTGTGCGTGATGGATGTAACCGAACGGCCAAGGAAAAGCGCAGAGAAAATCCGGAGGGACGTTTCTTCCTTTTCTACGGACGCAGGGCGTTTGTGTTACCTGAGCAGTATTACCTCAACTCCGTAGTCCTATACCCCCGGGGGGGATTACATCGATATCCTGATGACCCTGCTGTACACCTGATTTAGGTCTGTGTCCTCTTTTTTTTTTTTGGCTGTCGAGGGGAACCCTCACAAAAACCCTAAAAAGTGAGACTCATTTTGCAGGAAAACCTTCCTCAGCCTTGATGCTACCTGTTTTACGATTTTATTTTCCTTTTTTTTATCCTTTTACTGCAGGCCTCAATCGATGATGGGATGCTATTCGAAGCCGACCGATCGACCGATGAGTACGCGGCAAAAAAGAAGGGAGATCGATCAGCCGTTCCGTCGGAAACAGATGATCTGCCGGAATCTCTGTCATACGGGGAAAAGAACAACAAGAATGTGGCCATGTTCTGAGAGATCGCGATCGCGAAGAGTTGATTACATAAAGGGAACGCTCGAGCGACAGCTCCGAAAAGATCCTGAGCGATCCGCTGGATGATGGTAGAAGGTTCGCTTCATCGATCGCTTGTAGCGATTCCGTCGTGGTAGCCCCGAGCCTTGTGCAGGAATCACGCAACGCCACGGAACGAAAGTACATAATATGTTTGGAAAAAGGGTATTTCAGGAGGAAAATAAATAATAAAAAAACGAGCACGAAACCAGCCATGGGCTCAGTGGAAAGGGGGGCCCCATCAGAGGTTCGAGAACGCACGCATCTCGCGCATTGGCAGCGAACCGGTACCACCGAAAGAAGGAACTTCCAAAAAGCAACAAGCATCACGGGGAGAGAGAGAGATACGACGGTCGAGAGGATCCGCGGAGCATGGAGAAATCCGGACACCAAAAAAAAAAGAAGAAAAGAGTAACATAACACACCGTGGAACGAGTTCCAAAGTGGAAAAAAGGATTCTTTCTACCTCCTTCACCCGCCAACAACGGGCAACAGGAACAGGCGGGGCGGTTGGGGGGGACGAATGGTTGAGTTTTATGATTCTGAAATGCGCCAGGCTCCTGCTTGCTGGCCGCCGCCGCCGCCGCCGGCGTTCTGTTGACGTTCCTTTCGCTCCGGAGAAGTTCCGCGTTTGCTGCCGTCGTCCTTACGTTACTTCTTCGGTTTCTTGGTTCTGTCTGCTATCCTGAAACCTGTTTTTTTTCGGGCCTTCCTGCTCGCCCTGCATCGCCCACGACCAACCATCTCTGACCCATGGCCACTTTGGGCTCTCTCTCTCTCTCTCGCGCAGGAACCGTGTTTCAGTCTCTTCCTTTCCCAAAAAAACACAGCTTCTTCCAGGCACCGCTGCTCCGATCTCCTTCTATTCTTCGTCTCTTGTTCTTGGTCCTGTGTGCTTCTGCCTCTGCTTCCACCACACGTAACAAGAAGGGGCGCATCCTGATCTGAGACAAGAACAGCAGCATCAGCAACCTAGAAGAAAGGTCCCCGAAAGCGATCTTGCGTTGCGTTTGGGACGGGCAAAGGCTAATTTAATACGCGAATGGATTCGAAATTCATGTTTTTGCCAGGCCCTAATCAGACCATTGTTTTTCGGTGGTGGCCTTCCTAATTCCGCTGAACAGCAGATCAGCGATCCCTTCCACTGTCCCGACTTGTTCCTGGAATCCTGCCACGTTTAATCAATTCAGAACGGCCAGGGATGTTTGTAAACAAACGCACGACGTACTTTAGAAGAAGTCGCCTCTTCTTTTAAGACCTCCAAGATACCGTCGCAGACACGGGACCTTGGAACATGCGAACCTCAAAAACAATGCCCATCGCCCATCACATCATGCAGAGAAGAAGACGACGATGTCGGCGAGCAATAAAAAAGGGCCAACAGACGAAATCGAAATCAACGGGTACAGCGAACCGAGGGACCGCGGGAAAAGCGAGAGATAATTCGCCTGGACAGCTCATAAATCCGCGGCGGCCATAAAGTGGGCAATTCATCAGATTTTAGGTGTCGATCGGTCGCTCGGCCGGTCGGTGGTCGGAGTGTGTTTTACAGCGATTTTAATGAGCCACCCGTCGTTTGCATCCTGCCACGAAGCACATTCCGGTGGAATCAATTTTCCTGTGATTCCGTGTTTTGATTGGTTATTTGCCTTCCCCATTCCCTGTGGCACAGTGGCCAAGCCGTGAAAGGGAATTTCGGAATCGCAGCAAAGTGCCTCAACACACGATCGCGCGATTCACATAAGCGCGCACAGGATGGACTTTAATTTTGAATGAATTGAACACAATAATGAAATGCGGGTTACGTGCGAAAGAGTAAACGATGAGGTACCAAAGACTTCTAATTGGTAAGAAGAGGTAACAAACAAAAACAAGGTGCTTTGCGTTTTTTGCTCCAACGAATTGGCTGCAAAAGAAGACAAAACATTGATTAACGCTCGACCGTACCATGAACGCTGCCGAAACGCTCGGATAACCTTTCTTTTCTTAACATCCTGTGATTGCAGATTAATCGGGGCGGACCCAAAACTAATAAGAACGAAGCATTGCTTCGCCTTCAAAGAACATCCAGACTTTTAATCTCCGGCAGTCCTTGCTCAAGGTGGCCTTATTAGAGGGAAGTGCAAAAAGCCATTAGAAAAAAAGATTAATTGAAAGTTGCATTCAACAAACGAAAGCATGCTTTTCGGGGTGACCTTTCTGCCCGTTGACCGAGCTGCATCCGCCCTCCGTGGAACTGGTGATGTGCGTTCTTATCAGGCACGCCAGAAGGAGGTCAACGAGAAAAAAAGTCGCATGGTTTAAGTAAATGAAAGAAAGGAACAAACCAAAACACAATCCAAGCAAGCATCGGATGGTCGGCGACCGTTGAAGCGGAGATGATGATTGTGGCGTTCTCTTCTTGGTTGTCCCGCTTCTCTCGGGACGGGCGCAAAGGACTGAATTGACTTACAAAACTCAAACAGAGACCGCCTTATCGGACGTCGATGGATGGCCGAGTGGCCACCGCCACGGCAGGGCGGCAGCAGAAACGGAGACTCGGTTGGCCGGCTGTGTCCAGTAGTGAGAGCTGCTGCTGCTGCTGCTGTTCAGTTGCTTATCAGCATAGTGCCCTCTACACTCGCCCAACCATCACGACGGCTATGTTATACAACCGGGGTACCGGCCTGACCGGGAGTACTGATGATGGGTTGTGGACATTTTCAGGTCATATCATCGTCGCTAGGCCCCCGCGAGCTGGCAAAGGGGTCCCTTATCAGTGGTCCAGGTCCCGTTGGGTGATGGGCCGATGATGCCCCGGGTGGCTATGGAGCTCCACAAATATTGTAGCGAGCTGGAGCGGAGCTGGTTTGTATTCAATAAACCCAATGATCCGTGCGGCTTCGGGAAAAATATGGTTGGATCATTGGAGTTGATTGATTTACACTCCCAGTGCCCGCTTTTGACAGGATTCCTAATGTTGAACTAAATGAGTTCCTGATTAAGTAACGTAGAAAAGCTCTTAGCAAGTTACTGTTTTTGTAAAAATTGATCTCGATCTAGAGAAGAAATCCACTAACTACTTTCTAGCCACATGGAGCTCTTATCATTGAATTGATAGCTCAAATTGCAAGCTTGGAGAACCTACTTCTTCCTAGTGTTGTAGTACAATATGAAGAACTCAATTACTAGACCAACATTTCCCAACGCACTAACGTATCAACCGACGTCAACTTGAAGCATTTGCTGTCCCGGAATCCTCGGCAATAGGCGTCAGCTCGTAGTGCACTGCTCTTTCTCCGCACTCCCAATGATAAAGCTATCAGCAATCGCAGTTGAGTTGAGTCGGCCCGCTGCAATCTGACACGCTTGGAGGCCACACACTGTCACAGCCCTGGTCTGTGGCGCGAATGTGCAAACATCATCATCGCGAACAGCGAGCGGAGGGTGTGGGACTGGCATCTCTTATCGTCTAACGCACCAGATATTGCAAATACATCTAATGCAAACACATGCCACACACATGGCTTATTGTTTCGCCCCGTTCCCGGGTCGTTCGCTCGTTCGCTCGTTCGTTCGTTCATCCGGCCGTTGACTACTATATGGGTGGTCTCCGATACGTTTTAATTAACCGCTGTTGCGGTGCCATCATACCATCGGAATGGGTGCGTTGACGGCGTTTTTTTTTTTTGCGCGATTAGATACGCACCGCGACACCGCCGAGGAAGGGCCACGTTTACGCGGGTTTGGGCGTTTGTTGGTGCTAACAAGCGGCACTTCGCTACGGTTTCTAGTCATCTACCGTTTTGTCGTTGTCGATTGGCACCGAGGCACGAGACACGAGATCGCGAAAGATCGGATCGTACGATTGCATTCAATTGTTTTTTTCTTTCTGTGTGAGGTAGTCGTCGAAAGGGCCGTTGATGTTTACGGGAATAGTGATGCCTTAAAGTGAAATGATAAAACATGTCATATGCATGCATCGAAGTGATAAAGACTCTAGAATACAGATTGTATTGAATGTTTCCTCCCTGTGATATTTTGGACTTCTTAAATGAATATGCGTCTTTCCATTTCATTTCCCTTTTCCCTCGATAAACGATCACGTTGCTGGCTGGTATGCATAATATATCAGGAGATCGGACGCGCAGATCAGACATCAAGCCTTCATAATGATCATGAGAACTGTATCCCGGGTATCATTAAGAGCCACTAATAAGGATTGAGATTCTGCATGTGACACGCAATCCTTTCATTAGGCAGCGAAAGGAAGAGATTTCATTGGGAGCCAAAGGGAGAATTTGCTCGTCGTCGTCGTTGAAGGCAACTGGTAATCGATGGCATTGAATCGAAGGCTTTGATGCACGTTTCAGGAACAAAAGTCACGCCGGCGGCGAGAATATCCGTGTTGTTGTTAATCACTTTATTTATGAAGTGATTTGCTCGCTTTCCTCCAATGATAATTTGAAGTCTTTGAAAACGGTGTACTTGTTGAGGTAATCAGAAGTGAGTTGGAAGTATTTAAACCAGAATTTTAATACCATCAGTGGTTCAATTGTGATAATTAATTAGAGCTGCGTGTATCTGGATATGCAAAAACTTTTTTCTTTTATCCAGCTCCCCTCTTCCAAGATGTTACGAGGTAGGAAAATCAGGTTTCTATTAAAAACTTCACGATTCTCGCTACAATTTTTGCATTTTAAATCCTCAACGATCGCAACCGCACTAATCGCTGAAAAAATGTTTACCAAATGAAGGATAAATGCTGGACAAATGTTATTGTTATGTTCTACCCAACCTGAAGCTGACAGCTCGAATGCAGCTCGTGAATGTTTGAGATAATGCCCATCGATGGCGGGCGTATAAATAACGTGATAACTCCAACGCACACTCCACCGCCAGCCGCTGGCTGAT
>NC_064878.1:20976595-21166595 GCF_943734665.1 Anopheles aquasalis
TGTCTTTCCTGTCCACCACAGACAGCCAGACGTGAAGGTAATTAACTGCCTGCTCACCATTTTATTGCCCTCGATGGGGCCCTCGAAAGATATTCCCTATTCATCATTCAGATCGCGAAGGGAAGGAAGTTTGTTTAAATCCTAGCTGTTTAGTTGTTTTTTTTCTTCGGAGGGATGTCCTGCGCTCTGGTGAATGTGGAAAGTGATAGCGACGAACAGCGACAATGCATGCATGATCAATTCGCAATAAATTGAAGCTTTACAGCGATAAATGTCAACCGGAGACCGGGTGATAGAGCTCCATTTGTTAGCCTGGGAACCGTAGAGAATGTCAAGCAGCGATATCGCGTGGCAGTAAACGCCGTAACATGATTTAGAAAATCATAAAAACTCGTCTTTTATGCCGTTTAACCTGTCCATAGCGGGGCCTTTCAGACAAAAACCTGTCAATTCGCCTCCCAAAAAAGGCAGATAGCCGGTGTTTGCCGAGGTTCTTCCATTTAAATATTCATTTTGAGTTAGCGTTTTTTTTTTCGCTGGTTGGTCGGATCCATTTAATGGAGCGATCTGAGAGATCCAAGCCTTAAATATGCGTCCTCTGATATGGACTCGTTGGCCTGTGGGGTGTGGATGGGTTTCTGGTGCTATTTCACTATTCGTTTCTCGAGTCATTCTCCGGCTCAGCCAGCCAACCTTGAGCTACGCGGCACGGGCACGTGTGAAGGATTTTACGATCATCATCATCATCAGTCGTATGCTCGCGAATGGTTTGAAATTGATCAAGTGCCTACGATGTTAAGTTCATAAGTCAACTATTGCTCGCGGTTCGTTCCGACCTTTTGCAGATGCCACAAGCGCAACTCTGTCGCTTTGAATTCTAAAAACCGGGGAACACAACTTGGTAACAACTTGGTTTAATAGAAAACGAATACTCATTTTATTCGCCCAACTAACGGTCTTGTAATCACACATCGTCGCCAGCAGTCTGTCCATGATTTGCTTGTCGGCTCGCTCTTACTCGCTTGTCTACGGTGACCCTTGACTGACTTGATCAGCCATCGATCTAGATTCTTCTGACGTACAATGTGATGATGAAGTTTGTACGCTTGAATGTGCTTTGACGCGAGCTTCAAATCGAGCCGAGATTCGAGGCTAACTGCAAGTCAAATGTTATCACCAGCCCCGCTGGCTGCCCTGGGTGATAGCGCGGGCTGCTGCCCTGTTGATGTTGACGTGAATATGCAATCGCGATGTTTTGTCAACAAATCGTCACGGTCGTCCGGACGATGGTGAGGAATCGAGGGAAGCGGTAAACAACACACGTACGTTCTGATTTCCAATTTCGAAATCATTCTAGCGTTACGGTACGGACCGTGGCACTAGAAAAAGAGCGGAGCAACGATCCATCTAAACGATCCGGCCGCACCACCAATTAAGCCGAAATGCGCTCTGTTGGACACGGTTTCTAATCCTGCTGCTGCCGCCTTTGGATGGAAGTGATAATTGGATCTTTTTTCTGTTTTTTTTTGTTTATCTAGTCGTTGCTTTTCAATGGGATAAGCAGCGGGGTGTGGAGTGGATGGAAATAGTAGATGCTTTTGAGTTCTGTTTCTTAAACACACTAGGCCCTCTGGCAGGCTTACTGACTGTTTGTGATAAGCAAAGCGTCAATCAATGGGAAACTACGATGTGGGAAACCTTGAATGGCCGCTACTTGACATGGTTTTCGAGTTGATAGGCTGAATCGTTATCACAACAAGCAAGCAACCAGCTTGAGCTGGCGACGAGAGCATTCCAATCGATTTCCTTTAAGCTCTCGACGAGACAGGGCAACATTGTTGCATTGTATGCACAAGGCTTAGTTTTTGTTTTGCAAAATAAATAATATTAATCTTGAAAAGGGTGCTTGTTTCTTATTTGCCAAAGGCACTATCATACATTTCTACCGTTTGTATTCCATCTCTCGAGCAAATTTGAACTACGATCCAGTTAAACTAACGCCCTTTTTTGATGAAACGCATAGTTGACTTATTTTTTTATATCTCTCTATTCGACAAAGTTATGTTCTACACCTCCATATCCTTTCTACACTAATCGATGGCATTATCGATGGCGGGACACAATCTGACCTGACGAATAGATTGAATTCTGAAATGTTAACCAATGAGGTCTTTTCGAAGTCCTTTTATCATTTTATCGTAATTGTATTTGTAAACTGCAGTCTAGGATGCAATATCTTTTGACGAAAATGATAAGCGTTAGGATTGATTTTCTTGAAAATGATAGAATAAAAGACCATCGACATTGGAAGATAAAGATGTAATGGAAAGGTAATTCTTTTGATTCAAGGATCTGCTTTCTATTGATTGAAAATGTTCGCTGATTGTTTCTTACAATGCTTCTTTCAATAACTGATTAGTTCAGTTATTCAATAACTTATGCAATTCACCACATGTGCATATTTGTGATCCAGCTTAGAACTTTTTACATTACATATTTATATTACGATTGTTTTCCATTTTATTTTTTTCCGATCCAGCTTCTAAGCGCTCTAATAATTGAAACTGATTGCTTGCTGCTGGTTACCAAGGAAATTCGACAGCCGTTTTCTTTTACTAAACAAGGTGAGTAATGTGTACCACCGATTTTTTTAAAGACTGGAAATTTGTTATATTCATTGAACGACGATCGTACATACAACTGACGTAGGTTTTGATGGTTCCATCAAAACTCCATTCCAGGATTACATTTGGATATTCTTTGGTTTCAATGTTGAGAAGCATTTATTAAAGCCATGCAATGTAAAATATCAATTAAAATTCGATTCGCATTAAGTTCTTATTGATAAATCTGCTTGTCACTTCGTCGAAAGGTGATGTTAGTGTTAAAAATACATGCTGGAATTTGTGGGATTGTTTCATAAAATACGTGATGCTTCTTTGAACTCACGCTTGTAGGGAAAAGCTACTAACATAAACTCCCATTGGTCAAGAAAATGGTGGAGATGAGCTGCACTCGTCGAAAACACGCATGGCCACGAACTTGCGCCATTAACAATCCAAACATAGGCCATCGTTATCTCCACCTCCTGATTGCATACCACGCGCCTCGAGCAAGATATCTCTTCTGTCTGCCTGCCCGCCGCCGCCAGACAAACGGTTCGAAAGAAGCAGAAAATACACACATCTCGGAACTCATTATGCGCGAGGACGATGTTCACGATTTGGTTGTTCGGTTTTTTCGGGGCTATCCTCCTCCCCAAACCCCCCGGCGATCCTTGTCTGCACGTTCCCGGCTCTGCGGTTTGTCTGTTTGTCTTTTGGGGTGAGCTGGAGCCGCAGCCGCAACCACGAAACAATTCCCAAAAACCCAAAGCCATCCTTTCGAGGAATTGCGAGGCAGAATGGTTGTGTGTTGAGAAGGTCCTCCCGCGCGTCCCCTCTGCCCCAGATACGCATCTGAACTTTGCTCCGTCCTGAACGACACAATCCGTGAAATTGGCACCTCGTACGATCGACGATCCTTGGACCACAATGGTCCCATTCAGCTGTTGATCATCTCGCTGACTGGCCGGACTGCTCTAGCCTGCAACGACAACAACCAGCCCTCGAACGACTCGACTCGAGCAGCGCGACGCATCTCCCATGATGATCTCGGAGGCGCTACGTCCCTCTTCGGTCTCGGAATACATTAAACCGGGGACCGCGTTGGGTGCCTTCGAGGCGTTCACGGAGGGCAGCTTCATCTTCGTGGTAGAACCGCCTGCGGCGTTTCCGAAGGATCGCCACCATCATCGGAAGATTGTTGCATAATTTTTCCATTTTTCCCCCCTCTTCTTCTTCGGTTGTTGCTGAGGCGAATAATTACTATAATTGAGATTGCGTTCGGGTTCGTCGTGTTGTCGTTTGGGGTGTCTGGTGCGTCCTGGAGGTGGTTTTCGGGCAGGTAACCCTTTTTCGTAGATCTCCTACGACGACGACGACGACGATGATGGGGGCCTGTCACATAAATGCTGCCCTCGACGAGCTTACTTTCGACCAAAAGCCGTGCTGCGTGCTGTTTTTCGAGGGATGTCTAGTGGTGGTGATACACCTTTCATTGGTTGTCCCTTGGGTCTGTTGCTGTTGCTTCTGCTGCACTGAGCCACATTTTGGGCTGGCCTGGTTCGCCTTTCTTGCCGAGGATTCAGGTTGTACCGAACCCGTCACCATTCTGGCACCGCTTTGGGGGGAGCTGATGATGTTTTCTGGTTGGGACAACAGCTCCATAATGGCCTGAATGGCTTGGCGTTCACCGGTGGGGTGGTCATGCCCATAGTCAGGAGACATGATTGTTTTTGCACTTGATGGCGGGCGGGAAAGGTGGATCGAATCGCTAGCGAACGAGTTGACACATATTGACGTTTATAGTATCGCTCGCGGATCATTGAGACGCGGTCTTCGATTGTCTTCGGAGGGTGAGGTAATAACAAGTTTGATCCTTTTGCACTGTTGTATGATTGATGAGTGTTTAATACATGCTAAAAGATCGGTGATGAGAAGAATTAGCTTAGAAAGACAACCTTTTTGAATATTATGTTTTTTTTAAAGCTTCAGATCTATGAAATGATATAAAATAATTAATAACGTTTCAGTTCGAGTCCTTAATTTAAAAGAAAAGTAAACATTTCATAGATTTAGCTTCAGCGCTTAAAAAGACGATCAATTAATCTATTAATTCCCAACAAACATTGATGATCTACTACCAAAGTACTTGTCTAGTATGAAAATAATAATATTCTCGTACTAATCTAGACTTCCTTTTAGACAGGGCAAAATATCCTTCGGGATACTCTCCTTTTATTATCTCTCTTCATCGTCTATGAACAAGTCTATGTTTTAAGGGATTTTCTTCCATTTCCATTAATTTTCCTTCAGGTCCTAGATAGTTCATGTCTCAGAAGTATTTATGAGAGGTTTTGGATTTAATACCAACGGCTAAAAATGTTACTATAGAACTTAGTAGCTCTTTTTTGTTGGCGTTGGTTTTATAAAGCCACTAAAATAATTGGATTTTTACACCAGGTTTTGGCGTTCTATCAATATGAATTTTCAGTTTACCAAAAGCAACAAATCTGCTTCACTGAAAAGGTTCTAATTCTTGAGTCTAAATTATTGACTGTTAGTCATTCGCGTTATGAGCTATCTTCGAAAACAATTAATATCCGATTTAATGAATCATCCCAATCTGCATATGAATACATTTTATACTACAACTTTTCTCCCAAAAAAACCGTGACAATCCTCTCTCTAGCATCACACTAAAACCCCCGAAATGTCACTAGTAGCAGCAGCAGCGCCCGCAAACCTGTTCAATGTGAAACAAGGCTAAAAGGAAACAAGGCCTTGCCGTTTTGAACACCGAACCGAGGCCCGGTTCTGAAGAACATATTCTGTCTTTTCTAATTACGTGTCGCGGAGCGGCCGGTTCAAATGAAGAGATGAGATCATGCTGCCCAATCAACATCATCACCCGGGCGGCCGCGGGCTTGACGAGATAATGATCTTGTCAAATCATTTTCCTTCCATAAAAGGCAATATACCCGGGCATAAGGGTTTATTATAAGCCCCGAGTGCGATGGGTCGCGCAAGGTTCTCTTCGTTGATTTCCTCCATAATGAGACGTATATTTTGACTGGGCCCATCAAAACAATTTAGGTAACGTTTGTAGTGTAATGTCGACCGACCGGTCGCTGAGTAACGAGCAATGAGTTTCTCGCGCAAGCCGAGAACTTATGGTCCACTCTCTGCTTCCGCAGAAGTGTCAGACGTACAGTCTTCTATTTGCCTAATGACTCGATTGACTCGATCTGTGGCCCTTTTTGGGGGCAGGGGGTCGGCCACTTACACTGGACCGCTGCTGGTGCTAGTTCTCTAGAAGAGGGAAAGGATAGGGAGAGGTCTAATTGATTCGCCATCTTGGTGGCAACAGAATCCCGCGATGCCATTAGCGCGATCGAGCCTCGTCTCGTGGGTCTGGCCAAAAAAAAACCTCATCTCATCCTTTTCGCGGAGCGGAGCTACGGAACTACGCCACGAAGCAAAAGCTCATTATCGAATCGCACGAGAACCGGGCACGAGAAGATGATGATGATGATGATGGTGGCGACAACTTGTCACGGGAGAGAGAAAGAATGAACGGTCACGGTTCTGGGCGGCTCTGCGGGGGGAATTATTACCAAAAAATGCAAATACCAAAAACCCAAAACATCCGCCACAATGTCGATGACGACAGCACGCACGGCAACATTGGCACAAGATCCTCTCCCTTGCCATCCGTCGCTCCCTCACCCAACCATCGCCACCGACGTGGCTGGTGACTGGTTTTATGAATGTTTTTAATTTAGATAAGAATACGCGATCGAGTTCAGGCTCGCGGTTTCGCGCGACGATCCGTGGCGCAGCGATCGTGAGTGTTCTGTGAGCAATTTTTCTTTCTTGGTTGGCTGTTTTTTTTTCTACTGCCGCTGCGTTGCGCTGTTATGGTATTTCTTCAGTTTCATGCTGCTGGTGGAGAACTTCGCTTCGCACACACGCGCACCACGAATCGTTATCTTTTCCACTCAATTATGCCTCAGCATGGTGATACCCTTCTCCGCCCGGTGACCATCGACCAAGCGTCTGCGCAGTTTTTGGCCTTTACCGCGAGCAACCGAACTGGTTTTGGGGCAGCCACGGGGCCACGACGCGACCAAAGGACACCATGGCCGGACATGCCGCGGAGCATACCGTGGTGGCGGGCAGGAGGGGTGCTCTTATGCGTTCCGCTGCTTGCGGCGACAAACTTGGCCATTGATGATGATGAACGGTGGCAATGCGATCCGTCGGTCCGTCCGTCGATGTCGATGCGGCTGCGCCACGAACATGAACCACCATCAGCAGCAGCACATGGCAGCATGGGCATTTTTCTCGCTTTTCTTTCCTTTTCTTTTATTATTTAATTTTATTTTTGTGACTTTTATCATCACTTCATCTCGCGCTCGCATCTCTTTCTCTCTCCCTCTCGAGCGCGCGACAGACACTTTGCAGCCGTTGGTCTGGCCCCCCCCAGCGGCCTTTGTTGCATAATGGATTGGGGCGAGCTGGCGAAAGGCGTTTCGGGATAGGGCCGGGTTTTTTTTTGAGGCGCGAGATTCAATTTATGCTGCGTTCGGTCATTTCGCGCGCGTGTTGCGATGAGATGGGTTTCATGTTTTACCCGATTAATTCTTATTGATTCTCCCGCTCTAGATGCTCTAGAGTCTAGAGACACACTTCTGCTCTTCGCGAGTCTTCCCGAAAGATGGAGAGCTTACTAATTAGCTGGCGTTGGTGATCGTTAGAGTATCTAATCGGATCGGTATTTCTATTCGCGTCGAATTGTATCGCGGCGAACATGAGGAGTTCTAATAAATGGTTGTTCTCTATCCGTTGCTTTGACTCACGGATTGCTGTTCTGCGGTATAATGGCTGGGCAGATTGGGAGGTTTAGATAACATTCAGAGAGGGATGTGCTGGTGGCGTTATGTTGCATTATGTGTGTGATCGTACTGCACATTGATTGATGGTCAGTTTTTGGGTTTGCTTTGTGCAATATTCCAAACCTGGTGTAACGTTTTTACGTTTTTGCGATATTATCGTTGTTTTTTTTACAGACTTTAGAACACTACATACTGTTGGTAGTTGATCGGCAGAATGAAAAGGATGGTTGGTTTTGTTTTTATTACATTTTTGGCCAAAAATGGTGAAAAGTTCCAAAAAAACTCCTCTTCCTTCTGGTCAAACACTTATAGGAGGTTCAGACACATTCAAGTGTTGTTTAAATTACTAAATCTGTTAAATACCTAGCGTAAATTGCATTTGTACAAAAAATATATGATAAAATGTAACTCTTATTTAGTCTTAAAGCATAACAAATTGAACCAAACCATAAGCTTAGTGCATGATATAAAAGTGCCAGCAAAAAATGTGTCTTAATTAAGACTTTTAACTGGCTATTTAGGGAGATGTTTTAAAATATATTTTAATTCACATAACACTGAATGCAATCCAGATATGCTGAACACAGAATACGCCTACATCAAGGTGCAGATGAATTAAAAAGGATTTAATTGGCTCCGAGGGATGATTCAGTTTTTTTTACATTAGTTCCAGGGAGATATAGAGCAAAAATCGTAAAACATTATCTAATCGCTCCTGTAACAATCCGAAAATCACTTATTCTAGACACATACGTTCATAATAAATGTAGATTGTTCATTTTACTTAAATTCCTTCAACCGTTTTCGGACGAAGAAACGGAAAAATCAACGCTCTTCTTCGAAATCTTAACGCTTAACGCTTGGCTACCAACTTTCCAGAACCATCACAACTTTTATTCATTTTTGTATCATCAACGGTCGTCCAGAGAGATGGTGCTTTGAAAAGATCCTTCCAGGCAGCCGATCCGATTAGCCCTTCAGCTCAGCTCTACGTGAGTCCAGCTCTAAGGCTCGCACCTTCAACGTCGCTTCCGAGGTGGAAACCACGGGGAAAAATCTAGAGAAGGGGAAAAGCGATGACCAAAATGAAGCGATCAAGTGGATTCTAAATATTATTCATGTCCTTGTAAAACCATTCAAACGATCCATTAGCCGGCCCTTGGTTCGCTCGCCCGCTCCTTTCCGGTCCGCTCGATCGGTCGTTCGATTTAATCCCAGCCAGCAAGCGAGCGAACGTGCCTACGTCATGCTTTTCGATATATCCTCCGATCCTCGGATTGGGTTTTGTAGAGGGAAGCGATGCAAAGCGAAACCAGAAATCCTGCTCAACCCGATCCTCGGAACCTCGATGCCGATGATGGGGTTCGTGCCGAAACGGTCTCTATCGGGCGTTGAAATCTTTCGTAATTAGAGGCAAACGCGAATGAGCGAGGATGGGTTTTTGGAGGGGGGTTTTTTTTTGAGAAGGAACTAAACCAAAGCGAACGAAAAGCAGGAACGTAAATAAATAAATAAAATCAGGAGGGATAACGATTTTTGCCTTTCTCTCCTGGTCTTTCGTCCTGGCCCCGACGAACCGGGCACGTCCGAGCGATTGGGCAACATGAAATCGAATATGCTGAACAGAGGATCGAAGACAGAGAATGAGAGAGAGAGGAAGAGGAAGAGAGGCATCGAGACGTGGGGACGAAAGAAAATATTAAGTAAAATAATATTAGAGCCTCCGACGGGATCGGTAAAGGAACCCCCGGTCCCGAAGGTTCCTGCAGGCAAATTGGGATAGAAGACGAGGACGCAGGCCACTGGAAGGCCCTCGGGGGGCCAAGGGTTCGCCCACAAGCACCGAGCACAACAACGGGTTTCTTCGAAGTTTTTTTTTTCTTTTCCTTCATCCATCCCTTTCTTGTTTATCCTCGTCACGTTTCACAAAACGGTAATCGGAGATGGATGGATAATGAATTTGGCCTGGACCCTGGACCCGTGAACCATAACCCTAAGGCAGGGAGGACTCGAAGAGATAAAAAAGAAACGAAGCACGGAGCGGGTCTTAGAAACACAATTCTCGACCAAGGGGAACCGTCCAAGGATTCCGAGATTCACTTGAGGGACCTCAAGAGAGAGGAAAACGGTTCCGCCTGGAACGGCACTTGACTGACTGCTGGTCCTGGCCCTAAGATGGACGTTCGAAGTCTGGTGGACTGTCTAGGAGACGATGCCCAAAAAAAAAAAACAATCTCTTCTACTCGCCCTCGACGCTTGTCTTTGCGCTGCACACATCCTATGCGTGGTAATCGCGTAAATTAGGATTCCCCCCCGTGGTTTATTTACGATTGCAGGTCACCAGCAATGGCAAGTGCATCCTCGAACCAGGCCCCTGGTATCGCCTTACTCGCCGTATGTTTCGTCGTTTTTTTTTGTTTCACGTGACGTACACCGCAGTTCCGCTTAGAAACCACTTTGCAGCCTCTTTGCTACCGCGAACGATTTGTTTCCATACGTCGCAGGGGATCATGTGATCATCATCATGGGATATGTGGACCAGGGATTGAGTTTTTTTTTCTCGTCCTCCCCTTCTCACATTGCATCCCCCCTAATGTGCATTGTGCAATGTGTGTTTGGTTTCGTGTTTAAACAATAAATTATCCAAATGGTACATTAGGTATTAGTGCACGATCCCTTGAACCGTTTTGTAGCAACTTTTTTTGTGGAGTTTGGTTGTTTTTTTCTCCCCAAATTTATCGCGATAAATAACTTACACGAAGGATTTTCCACATCACGGAACAGCTTCAAGGGGATTAACAAGTTCCTAAAAACGTCTTTGGAGTCCGCTGACAAATGACTTTCATTCCATCGCTCGCTAAATTATGAGGACAGCAAAGCGTGCATGCGTGTGTCCTGTCCTGTGACGGTTTCTTATCGGAGGAAAGGAAACATTAGACCAAACGGTGCAATGACGTTACGATCAGAGAGCACACAGCGACTGGAGCGGCTGGCCGTGTAATTGTGGACGTGGTGTTACCGCGCTGTCAACTAGCGAGACACAACCGACCGCAACCGATAATGTCGGATCGCACCGCCCCGATAACGTTACCGGTTATGTTCTCTCCATGCTAACGGTCCATGCCACACGATCGACGGACCACCGACCATCGGTTCACCTACGCTGCCGAGCAAAACCCGTTGATTAACACGAAGGAAATGATCATATTAATTACTGGCTGGCTGGCTGGCTGGCTGGCTGGCGGTCTTTGGTCTTGGGCAAAACCACAAATTGACCAGCCGGTTCTCTCTCTCTCGCTCGACAGTCACGACCGCGGAAGCCATGTTCACAGTTTCGGTGCGGAACATGTGCGGTGAGAGATAAGTGCGGTGGTTGCCCACTAGGCTTCGACAGATCCCCACTCCCCTCGCCTCCGGGGGCTCCATTACGTTACCTGGTGTCCCCCCCCCCCCCCTCCGGTGGCTGGAGGTGACCATGTATGTGACTGCCTCCAATTGACTTCAGATTGGTACGAGTCCGTCGGCGGAGACTGGACTGAGCTCTGGACAAGAGCGAGCGAAGGGATCAAAGACAGACAGATGGAGTTACGCCATGTCCATCCATGGTTTGTGCCTTTGATTAATTATAAGTCCATGGTCAATGAGCCAGCCCCAAAATGTCTGTCGTGGGATCTGTGGTCCATGGTGCAGTAGTTGTTAAAATGTGAAACACGATACCCAGGACTAGGTTCAGGCGGAATCAAGGCTGTTCAAGAGTTTCGTTAGTTAAACAGAGCTGGAGCTTAGAGTCGCTAGATCTAAGTGTATTGGGTTGTTTTATATGTACTGTCCTGTCATAAACTAGTCAAATTGAATCGGACCATCAACAAGAAATGGTCAGAATTTTAAAAGCGGTAAAGATTTCATATTCTAGCAGGATATCGCTGGACCGCATACATCTTTGAGTCGTTGCCAAAACACGAAAGAACCTTACCTGAAATCTTTAAATGTAATCAGCAAAAAGTCCTTTGCCTTGCTCTATCAGACTCGATTTTTGCGGATCTCCTTGTATGATAAAACATTTGAGGAAGATTACAATTACAACAATTACAAGACAAAATCTAGAAGATCTATGACCGGCTGATTCTGAAAATCAAAAGAAGAAAGAACTCAAAAGATCATCATAGAAGACAATGAAATATAATCCACTGATTTATCTTCATTCTAAGTACTTAAAAAAGGTATCTAAATGGTAAACGCAATTACTTATAAAACAACCTAATAGATTGTCTGATGTGTCTAGTGTCGTGCACAACCTTGGCTAGTGGGAGAGTTCCCCTAAAAAAGGTTGCCAAAATGAATAGAATTTGAAATCAAACCGTGTTCTGGAGGAGTTCGATTGGATCGTGTATGGAACTTGTCTTGGCCGTTCGGTGTCGCCACGTTGGTCTCTAGGAGTCTATCTATCATCTAGCTAGTAGTGCAACACACACCATGATCACTTATGAGAGACAAGAATTTCTGGTTTTTTCTCTCTCTGCACAGCTCGGCCAGCTTAGCAACTGACCACCACCACCACCACCACCAGGGAACAGCTGGTGTTGACTTAAAACGTGCGCAGCTGCGAGCTGGGGCCCGGCTTGCAACACATCATCGCAAGACCCTACAGCCCCCCTGGCCTCATGGGGCCTCATGTCGCCCTAGCTGGCCAACGCAGCGGGGAGGAAGGTACTGATTGCTGGATCACCACGACGATACTGTCGACGCCATTTATCGACACCGGCGTAGCGTTCGCCGTAGTTCTTGCGGCAGCGTGCAGCCAAAGGCCAACTTCCTGGCCAGCCTCGGGCGACCGGCGGGGTGCGGGTATTACGTTGGTAAAAAGCGAAAGTGCGCACGGCATGCGCTGCGCCCTCAGCCCCCCCGCCATTGGCCAGTTTAGCGAATTGCAATTTATGGGCTAGATTTACTTTTAATGCTTGCTCCGCCACGCATCGCACTCCATTCATGCGATCATTGCGATCTCTGTGATCTCGTCGCCCTCTCGTCGGACTAGCGATCGACGCAGCTGAGTCTTGTTGTGGATTGGAGTTTTTCCTGTTTTTTTTTACCTGACGGCTGCCTTCGATGCCATCGACTTGGCGTGACAGCGTTCCGTGCCTCCACCGCCTCTCGCAAATTCTTCGATTATTTTCCTTTATGCAGCAGCAGCAGCATGGGGTATGGCGGAATATTAATGTGCTTTCGGCATGCTAATGGGTTGCAGTTTTGGAAGATAGTGAGTCGTTGGCAACGCGCGGCGATGGTAATTATTTCCGTACCAGAGTGTTTCGCAGCTAATTGAAATCAAAAGTAAGCTGACTGGTTCGCTGATGAGGTGGAACCCGTTTGGTGGCTGGAATATGAAGTAGAGCTAGCGTAAGATGCAGTGAGAAGTGTAAGCGAATAGTTTTTGCACTTCTAGGATGACATTAGCGTATGTGGCTGATCTGAGATTACACCTTTGATAGAGAAATTAGCTCTGTAGATAAGTTTGATGACTTCAATGTCTTGCGAAGAGGTTTCTATTTTTGAAAATCACTTCACGAAAAAGGATGCTACTAAATTATCGTTGGTCTCTGCTACGATTAGGAAAGTGCAATGGAATATAAATGTATAGCTATAGGCCTATAACTTGGTATGTTCGATTTTTTGACACAACAGAATCCATTTTTTTCAAAATTTCATCAATCAAAGCGTTGCAGGTCGCTGGCCACTACTTTTTTTCTCCATATTTCAGACCGTTTTCCAATGCCTTGCCGAAAGAGCTCTTCATCTTTTGAAGGAATCCAGCAATCTACCCATTTTTCGATGCATTCTTAAAGAGTAAGGTAAAGATTTTAAAGCCAAAAAACATTTTTTGCAACCAAAAAAGTAGTATTCAGAATGAAAAATGTCTGGTGTAAACAGCGGTGCGGTAACATTTCATCTTCGAAGATTACTGATTTTGTTTTCGCCGGTTTTATCGATCGATTGAAAAAAATAAGTTTATCATTTGGCTTATCCCATTCTGGTCGTTTTCTACCCAGAGGGCTTTCCAAATGGATCAATTATTGTTGATAACGTTCTTCATTATTAGTTTGTCCAATTTCCAGAGGTTTTAACTGCACGATACCTTTGAAATCTTCATCTTCCAATTTTTTTTGGTTGTTTTTAGTTTTCTTTTTTTATTGTATTGCTACACGTTCACCATAAGCTTAAACCAACAAACGATCATTTCCAGCAATTACGCTTGATAAACGTATAGATAATTCTCAGCAAAGACTGCTCAAACAATACGAAATCATCTCCTCATCTGAATCCCGAATTCGATTTCATTGGATTACTGCACCGTTCCCAATATAACCGCTTGTCACTTGTACTCCAAAGTGATCACAAAATCGGCGACAGTTACTCAGCCGGTCGCTTTGAACCTCCTGCCACGCCGGCCGCGTCGGTGACAGACCGACAAGAACGTTGATGACGACGAATTGTCAACGGCCAAAACGGAACGTTGTTTGGCGGATCTCCTTCGGTATTGCGGTGCCATCGTGCGCTCTACACCAACGAGTTGATTCTCTGTCATTCATGATCCATGGGCCGCCGCACAGAGACATCCCGGAGTGCGTGAGCAGTCCTGCGATGCTTTCAATTTTCTTCTCCTTTGCCGCTGATGCTTCTTTTACTTTTTTTTATTCAATCGTTTCTTTTTTCGTTACTCCTTTGCCGAGGGCCAAGCCATGTCACTGCGTCGTCGCGGTCCCCGGCAAGAAGCCCCGAGGTGATATTTATTTTCCCGCTCAAGGGGGTACTGCCTGGTACCGACCCTGGCAGAGTTCCATTCTTGCTTGCTCATCCTGCCGGAGATCGGGTTCCTGCGTACCGGGACGGTACGCGCACCGTAGCGACAGAGAGAGAGAGAGTGTATTTACTGATCTCGGTTAAGTTGCTTCGCTGAAAATAAACAGACGATGAAGAGGCCTCCTAACGAGTTCCCTGCGTCGCCGCGGAGTGTGTATGCGTTGCGTGCAGTTTAAGATGAAAGAGGGGGGGGGGGGGGGAGATGCATTCTCCCGGACACGATCCCGGTGGTAGATGGTTACCGAGCTGAGTGGGAGAGCATCTTTTTTTTCTAAGAAAAGAAAAAAAGGGGAGGAAGGAAAATCAGCCACAATTGTGCAAGCTGGATAAAGAGATGGGCCGGACTGGTGGTGCGTGGTGTGGCTGTTTGGTTGAGGTAGATCGGGAACTTCTTCGAAATACGATGCGGGAGTAGCAGCAGAATGTGGATAGAAATGTGTATTTTTAAAGGTTTCTTTAAGGAGGACTAAGGTATTTATTTTTTTAAAACCCTTAATTATAAACTAAAATTATATTTCATGATTTATTTTTAATCTTTTTTTGTGAATATTTCATAGATCAATCGAAGAAAAACTGAGAAAGGTACGGAATTATTAAAATTTGCGGTTCATACGTGCGTAAAATTGATGCCATGGATGAAGTTTTCAATCAATCATACCCAAAATAGAACCAAATATTCTTGAAAAGTTGTAGTTTTATATGAAATTTGCTTGAAAAAAATAAGCTGAATGGTTTCTTCACAAAAAATCGCCAAAAATAGGCCTTTTTTGGGTCAAATCAACCTAACCCCCTCCCTACACGGAAACAAATGGCACGGAAAGCTATGAACATTTAAAATGGAAAGACTGCTCAACAGACCCAATTCAACAATTTTTTTGGGAGTTTTGACAACTATTCCTCTTATACCTTAACTTGAAATAGTCTAGAACAAAAAGACAAAGTATTCTCATTTGCAGCAAATTGTTCGAGGATCTTTCATCGTTCCTCATCCGGGGACAAGTGTTCAGTCGTAGTCCCTCCCCACACGCAATTTGCTTTAAAAAAAGATTAAATTCCCTCACTGAGGAGGCATTACGAGCAGGTTTCATTATCGTTAATTTGGCCTTAAACCATTTGTGTAATAGAAACCCCTAGCGAACCCTTGAACGCAGTGATCTCAAGTGGCAGTGGCAGCGAGAAACAGCCAAAGTTGGGAGAGACGTGTCTCAGAGCAGCACCAGCATGGAAGGAACCACGGCCCATTAGTTTTTTGAGAAGCATTTGTCGGGTTCTGCCTTCAGCTACTCCTTCCGCTACTAACGTTCTCCGATGTGTTAATGTTTTTTCCACCATTTTGCTGCCCTCGCTTCGAGTGTGTGTTTCAAATGTTGAGAACCTTTAGGCAAGATACTTTGAATCTGCAACACTATCTGCCGAGGTACCAAAGCACACAGCGCAGCAGTTTCTGATCGATTGTCACGCATCCAACCGCCAGCCAGCGAGCCCGCGATTAGACGATGCATCAGGAATGCATCATTAATTTACATTTTAACCTTCAAAGAGAAGACTGGCCCTAGTGGGGACTGGCGATTCATTGCGGTAATTCGAGGCTCGAGAAAGAAAAGTCATCATTCACTCTCCTCATCCTCATCAGCAACAGGCCCATTTCTTGGAGGGAGGCAGCAGGCCAGGGCTGGCTACCGAAATGCATTTTGGGATGCTGCTGCTGCTGCGCTGATTGGTTCCACATCATCTCGTCTCTACATTTTACGAACCGGAAAAGATGCCTCCCGGCCACAATTTGTCTTCACCTCGCCACCGCCACCATTGTCCCCTTCCCTGGTAGCTTTTGCGCGAGACAAAACCGAGACCGAGACCCAGACAGATCTCATCGTTGTCGTCGTTGTCGTCGTCCCCGTTGTTGTCGCCGGCGTTGTCGGGGTGAAGGGCAAATGAATTGCCTCCTTTTTTGTTGTTGTTGTTGATGTTGTTGGTTCCTTCGGTCTTCGGTCCCCTCTCGCGGGGTGTAATTCTTTTCCTCCCGAAAAAAAGTTAACCCAAAAAAGAAGTGTAGACTCGTGCTGGCCACTCGTCTGGCTGTCGGAGCGTCGTTCCGTCGTTTCCTTATTATTTACCCGGCTAAAAGGAAAACTAAACATGAAAGGCGGCACTTTACCTCGACGCCGGTGCCGGTGTGTGCATTCTGTGCAGCATTCGGAGGTCTGCACCGTGGCTGAAGAAGAAGATGGATGGAAGGAAGTGATGCATTTATTGCACCGTCCCCGTCGAGAAGAACCCTTTTTCGAGGGGCAGGGGGGGTCGGGGCATTTGTTGTTATTTTTTGGTTTTGTTTTTGGCGAAGCGTCGATAAAGCAGCGGACGATGAGCCGGTGAATGGACGATGTTCCGGCTCCGCAGATTTTCGGTGTTCGGTTCTGGTACGTGTTCGATCAAGCGAATCATCAGGCGATCGAGGAAAGGGAAGGGAAGGAGCAGTGCACATAAATAATTATGATTAATCAACTTTACTCCACTGCTTATCTCGCGCGCAGCGGCGGCGGCTGCGGCGAAAGAATGGTCTTCGGTCTTTGAGGTCGAGACCAGGACCTTTGTTCGACACAATAGAGCAGACGCAAAACCGCAACGCAAGAAGACCCGTCGTGGCACGAAACAGGATGTTGGTTCATGGTGATGACGACGCTGAGGTGGCCTCCAGGCGACAGTTGGAGTAACGAATAAAAAAAATTGGAGATCCAAAAATTGCTTCGCTTCTTCTGTTGTTTACGATCAGACAATGGAACCTTCCAAGATACCAGACCCAAGTCCTGCCGCAAGCAAGCAAAAGGGTGCGTAGTGGATGCTGCAGACAATGTAAGCAGCCATTCTACCATTTGTATTGGATGCGTCTAGAACCCAAGGAAGGTGTCCAGTGTCTTCAGTGCTTCAGAGGAGCCCTCAGATCGAATATTTGAACCGTGGATGAAAGAACATTCTCGCTCTCTCTCTCTCTTTCTCTTCGTCTCTTTGTCCATTCCTGGACAGCGTCGATCCGCTCAATTGACGAATTAATCAAGCGAATAAAACTAAACGAATCTTAGCGTGTGCTCCCACTACGCGCTGTCGTAGTAGCTGGAAAATGGCCATGGGTCTCCTGGGTCCCCCTGGGGAGTGCTGGAAGGGGCTGGTGCTAAATAAAGATCAATTTATTTTAAATTCGTGTTTTGCGAATGCAGGAGCACCCTCGGCGAGAGAATGTAGCTGCAGCGCCTGCTTAGAGCCGCTTTCGCAACGATCGACCATCATCATCATCATCATCGCGAGGGTGATGGACTACTTGGACTGTCTGGGCGAATGGGAATGGCCGATTTGTTCCCTTTTTTCCCTCCCTTCTCTTTGGTCGATGAACGTTATGCGGTTATCAAAGGACCAGGGACCCCTCGGTTCGCTCGAGAATGATGCAAATGCGGCTGACTGCACGCCTCGCAGGCCATCTCTCGGCAGTCAGTCTTAATGCGTGTGCTAGACAGCGCCAGGCCGCCAGGCGCGTCTGCGGGCGAGTCCGATCTCCGAATTAGCCCGATTTCCCTCCCTCGGGTGAACGACGCCAACGATCCGCGGGCTTTATTTGTTTGCTTCTTCGGACCAATTTAGACTAATTTAAAAATATGAAACAATAACCGCATGCACGCACCCGGCAAACCCGGACAGGGCAGCTCAGGGCACTGGCTTTCTCACCATACAGGGGGAATCGGACGGATCTGGCCGCTGGGAGTCGTCAGGAACCGCCATGAGACCCACTGGGGTGCTCTGGTTCTGCGGGATTGAGATGCGAGTTTTATGAATCAGAGAAGACGCGATGTGCTGGTTTCTGCGCTAGTGCCGTGGCTGGCTCGATCGCCTAGAGCGGGGGCTTTTAATTATTCACAATTAGGATCCACAGGCCGGGTGGCGCTAGGAGTTGGACCGGTTATGTCGCTGGAGATGCCCGAGGCGGAATTAGCGTGTTTGCGGTTTTTGGAATTTTATGGTTTCGATTTCCGTCATGTTCTTGCTGGTCTGAGGTATTAAAGGTTAGTTTGTTGTTAGTAACTCTATCTATCTTATCACTTTGTAAAGAAAAAAAAAACACTTGAAATAACCATTTTCATTAAAACATTAAGAAAGAAAGCATTAAAAACATCGTTAAACGAATTAAATTCCAAACACCACATTATTTCTAAACACTCAACTATGATCAGTAACTCTGCTAAGTCGTTACTATGCGACAAACAATTGGTACTCTGCAAGTGGACATGGCTGGTCGTGAGAGGCCTTTTTGGTTCATGTGTAAATGGGTTATTAATCGTTATGAGAAACAAGAAATCAAACGAACGAATAAAAATAGTCAAACAAACCTGAACAAAATAATCCTTACAAGAAATGTACCAAGAAAATGCATTAATCTTTCTGTAAATGTTCTCTGTATTCGATTCAGGACTATTTTCATGATCAGCTACGGCTTCATGAGCCATTTTTATGCTTCTTTTATTGATAAACTTGATGCTGTTTGTTGTCGACCTATGAGTTCTAAGCAATGCACCGTTATCTCTTTTCATCTTTTTTTCATCTTCGGCCGGTTTTTAGTGAGATGCAGTATGTTAAAAAACGCGTGGGGATTAAGATTAATTAGTGTCAAAAAATATTATTTGTGGCAGCAGTTTTATGCTGAAAAAGTGAATTTTTTACGATTTTGTTTTTTGAGTTTTTTATGATTTTGCTTAAGAAAACGAATACTGCATTATTGTTAAAGAGGATCAACAATTGTTTTGCAAACTGTACGAGCTTACCTTGCAAACAGTATAAAGAATAAGCGTTCAAGATTTCATATCGATCTTTCCAGTAGCTTTTATGGTTCGATGGGCACCGAAATTGAAAACGTTTGGTTTCGGAAATACGCCTCATCACCGATGCATTGAGGCATGTATGGAGGTTGTGTTTTCAAAAATCAATATCTTTGTTTGTTTCACATCGATTGATACAATTATTTAACACAATACGCTTCAACGGATCAGTATGCATTAAAAAAAAACTGTGGAAATTAAATGACAAAACAAAACTAAATGGTTTAGCTTCCTTATGATGCAAAAAAATGAACGAATATATCAACAATATCCCGTAGAGAAATGAATCATGGTCTAGCCAGACAATCGTCCCATCTGGGACCCCTTCCCGCCCCAAGACCATTCATCTGATCGTCATCGCTTGAAACCTTGACATCATGTTGCGGCTAACGCTCTGACATTTGTCTCGCGGTTTGCTCCACTCCAATCAAAATATGCTAATGGGCAAGTCCAGTCCTTTAAAAGCCAAACCAAACGAAGCCAAATCGCGTCGATTCCCCCCAAAACCGAGCGATAAAGTTGTTTACCGCTCCCGTTATCCAATCCCTGACAGACTGATGTGACTGACTTGGCTGGAACTGGAAGATCTGTTCCCGCACTCCCGACTCTCCCCGGTCAGTCCGATGCACAACGACTGCGCATCTCGTACTGCGTGACAATCGAAAGCGAAATGCGCCGTTTGCTCATGCATATTCTCTCCGTCTACGATTTGGTGGCCCGAAAGGGTACCGATTGGATGGTCGCGGAGGGTTCCCGGTCCCAGGTCATTCGGAAACATGAAAATGTAAACTCCATTCATGCAGTCCCCCTCCCTGAGGGAGAGTTTACCCTTTGCATCCGTGGGGTGAATAATATGTCTACCAACGTCACATATCGTCAACGGGTTCGATTTGATCGATTCAATTGTGATCGCGAGTGCGTTCTAATCCACGAGCGGCGGAAACCTCAGGTCGCTCACCGGCTAACGCCAGCGTTGGTATTTTCGTCGTATGCATAATTAATAATTTACAAATTGTCTTCTTTTTACTATTAATGTGCCGCGCAGCTTGTTTGGTCCTTAGAGATGCTGCTGTTGCTGCTACCGTTGTGGCAGACATGAAGTCAAGGTAGAGCGTGGCGCGTCCCATGAATAATAATTACACAGACGCACAGATACGCGTCTGGTCGGTCATTTCGATTCGGATCGGAACACACGGGACCCGAGATCCATTTCGCTGAGACCTCCAACAGCTCATCCACTGCAGACTGCTGCCGATTGCCAAACCAACCCGTATCAGCGACGTGCCTATTGGAATATTCGGTCGCCTTGCCTCGCGACAGCTCGATCCTCGAAAACTGACCTCTGGTCGGGCTCTACGGCATTTTCGGACTGTCAGCGAGCGAATCCAAGGAGAAGCGACCTCACGGTTTGAGGCCTTGAATCGGTCCGTCTGTCTGTCTGTCTGTCTGGCTGGCTGGTGGTCGGACCGGCCCCCCTTTTCGTATGCGGTCGCGATCGCGCGTCTATTTGACCAGTCCTCCAACCTCCGGGACGACTACGACGACTGAACAAACGAGCTGACATGCTGGGTTATGGATGGCCGTCTCTGCGTGTATGTGTTTGTGGCTTTTTTTTTACCTTTTTGGCAAGAAAAACCTGTTCAAACATCCAACGGCTCCAATGCCGATGCGTCCCGTCCGCTCACTGTGACGTCCGGAGGGCAAAACGCGCAACGCACAACGCACAACGCAGTTGAAGACACAAATTGTGCAAACATTTACCCAACATCCAACATATCGCGAGCGTGTGCGCGCGTCCAACCTCTAGCGGCCATCGATAGCCGGCCGGCGTGGCAGATTGGTCCGAAGTCCGTCGCGGTTCGTCTTTTGGCAGGGCTGGGACTAATAATGATCATCCGATGAGCTCGACTCGACTCGACTCGACTGCTCGACTACTAGCGTATCAGTTATTGGTTGGTGAGTGAAGATGGTGAGGGTCACCGATTTGGAGGTCCACGCCTTGGAAACACGTGCGACGCTGGCGACGACAATGACGACGCTGGGGCGGGGATTTTGGTGTCGGTTATTTACTTAAGTGTTTTTCATCCTTCATTTTTCGGAGGAGCGATCTGTTCTGCTGCGCGCTTCTGGCTCGGTTCTGAAAGGGCGAGGCCGAGGTCGAGGCCTCACTCGACCGTGGCCTGTGGCCCCCCGAGGGTGAGGTTATCACGGTTCTGTTCTGTATAAAACACAAAAAAAAAACCATCGCCGTGGGGCCCCGAAAGGCAAACATTTGATTAAAGCGAAGGCCTTAATGAGGTTAGGACTGGAGGGAAGATTATTTGGCGAGTGTATGTGTTGGTTGGTGGGGGTTTGAGATTGGAAATTTTCAAAACCATCGAACACCAGAGTGAAGGCATCCATCTTTAAGCGATACAAGACAACGATCATTACGCCGCGTTCAAAGTAGCTGGGCAGAATTTATTCTTCTTTTATAGAAGGTTGTTGCATAAAAAATACAAACGTTCTTTTATTGATGTTCGATGTCCTTGTTTTCCTTGTATTTGCATTTTTTCACATACTTTCATCATAAGAATAGTTAACTGAATACATATTCTTGTTAAATAGGACACCGACATAAAGGACCAAAGCTTAAAACTTTTATTTTATGTTTCTCTTTAGTTTAGTGGTCTTAAGAATTGATATAAATCCATCCGTCCGAGAGTTTTATGCTGGAACAATTTTGAACCATTTCTCATCAGAAATCACGATGCCAGATTTGTTTTTCTTCGCCTATAAAAGCATCATGCATCGATTGCTCCTATCATAGAGCTTTGATGCGTTCAATATTCAAATAGTGCAAAAGGATGGTCAGATGGGCATCAGATAGCCGCTGGAATTATGAAATTGATAAAAAAACAAACACATAAGAAAGTTTATTGGAAAGGTTTCTATTTTTCTCACTGTGTCAAGTCACCTTTAATTTCCTTTTCGCTACTGTAACTGGAGTGTAGTATTCCTTTTTAAATTTTTTTTAAGAATGCTGATGCATTCAAGATTATTGTGTACATTTTTTGAATTAATCGAGGAAAACCTGACAAAGATGTTGATTTTTTCACGCTTCACACATGGCTCTATGCATCTCGCTTCTTTGGAGCGTTCAAAGCCAGTGCTCAAAATACGACCAAACATACTTGAAATGTTTTAGGTTTTTATGATATTTGCAACAAAACATATAAGTACATAGGTCTTCTACAAACAAATTTTCAAAATTGTGCCGTTTTCGATTCAAATCTAAAGACTTGCCCTTTTAAGCGACGAACCCCATAATTTGATTACTTTTTGAGCTTCAAAAATTCGCCAAAAATCGAAAAATTAGAAATTCAACGAACACTCGTCGGGGCTACCTCGATAACTTATAATCTATGAAAAGAGGATTGATTTTCTTATTTCAAATGTCCTGGCACGTGGTTGCGATGCGCACCGGAAAAGTTAACTTTTCGAAGACACGCCTTCCTATATATGACGCCACGGATGAATGTTTCTATAAATCTTCCTCAAAATACGACCAAATATTCCTGAAAAGTTATAGTTTAGCAAAGAATTCACTTGAAGAAATATAAACGAATAGTTTCTTCACAAAAAATCGTCAAAAATTGGCCCGAATTAAACTTACATCCCCCATAATTGTGATAAAAAAATGTGGCAATTTACAGAAAAGTTTGAACGGTTTGCTAACAAAAAGTGAGGAGAAGTGCAGAACAAAGAAAATGAAGAGAAGTTGAATTAATTTGGATAGAATTCTACTAGTTTCGACATAGAGCTACAATTCTCCATAAAACAAAAAACGAATGTTCATTTTACAGTACGGCACGGCTACGTTGTTGTATAAGAACAATAAAAAAGTTAAGAAAAGTCAGCTTCGACCCCTCGACTGCGTCTACCTATTATGGATGCTTTCACGAACAACTTAATCGCTAGCAGTACAGTAGCCCATACCATGGTGCTACCTGCTCCGAAGCTCCGGTGCCACTTGGTTCCAACAAGACAAAGGATCATAATTCTGTTGCCCGGTACCGTGAACCGGTGTACTCGTTCTAAAGAGATGCCACTCTGGCGGCGTTGTGATCGGTACAATAAATTTAGAATATTTATGACACTCGATGGCCAGACCGAACGTGTACGGCAGGTTGTAACACGGTGGCTGCTGTAAAACGGTTTCCTGACAGACTCGGGTCTGCGAATCCACCACCCATGCGCCACTCCGTCACTAGACACCACAGAGTCGTCGGCGGAGCAATCAGAGCGTGACGCCGGCAAACTGCGCCCGGGGTCTGGGAGACTGGTGAGCTTTCACTTTCATCGTTTCGCAAGGGTTGTTCAGGCGTGCGTTGTGCGTGCGGCCAAGTGATCCGTTTTGGAGGATTTTCCTTCCCGTTTGGCTGCTTAATCGACTCTCTGGTCCCGCGCGTAGATTGAATCCTCCCTCTGCGATGAATAATGTATCGAAGCACAAGAGGAAATATCAACTCAGAAGTCAACCGCTTGGAGACAAACCAGTTCCAAAGATTGTATTCCGCGTAGAAAAAAAAGGCTCGGAGTTAAGATACAATTTTTTTCTGCAACAACACGGCGGGCGGGGCTTTATTAAACTTGGGTAGCGAATTGCTGAATTGGATCTTAATTCGGACCTTACGCCGACCGGTCGAGCTCCGGAACGATGCCGGAGGACCGTAGATGCGTGAAATCCGCGTGCAGCCGCCACCGCCGACATCGCAATTACATCACGCCGTCTCGTGTGTGAGGTTCGATGAAGGCGAAAAAGAAAAACGCGGCTTCAAACGGATTCAGAGGAGGTGTTTGGCCGGTGGTTTGGGGCCGAACCGTAAGTAATGCACAACCGTGGCGAGCGCGAGACGCGACGCGCGTTTACTACTCTTTTCAGCTTTTCTAGAGCCACATGTCGTAATCTCTTTGCTGACCTACACTCGGGCATGTCCGTGCACGCGTCCGTGCACCGTGGGTACGACGCATTGAACCGTGATTGGGTCGTACGGTTAGTTCCAGACTCCTTCTATTTTTTTTATGTAATTGTTTAATGTTTTTAATGAGCCGTTAATTTGCACTTGGTGTGCAGCGCGTTGGTCGAAGAGGTCCCTTATAAAGACACAGCTCGAAGGTCGATCGGAAACGATTACAGAGAAAGGAGTCTTACATCGTCGAGTGTCTGTTTAGATTTAAGCTAGTATATTTTTTTTACAAATTGACTTTTTATAGATGTGGTCCTTATGTGCATGTCTACTGCCAAACAGATTTGATAAAATTGTGTTTAAAAATATTAAATCAAAAGAAATCCTTTTAAGATCGATTTCCGGTTAAAGGTTTCTTTGGCAAAATTTCATTGCTTTGACTCCTGAGAAGACCTAGCGTCCGGTCAGACATTCTTATCACCTTATAGCCCCTACGGGGCTACGTAATCCTTGCCACTTTCTGCCCATATTAAGTAACACAAACGCGCAGAAAAATCGCAAAAAAAACACTCGCAACACACGCCACACGCCATGAAACTCGCGCGACCGGCTGCAGCTGCAGGCAGTGCCGGTAGCAAAAACGAAAAGGAAATGCCATTGCCATTGATCAATGGCCATTCAGATGGTGCCAACAGCAAACAAAAAAAAAAAATCCTCCGGAAAACGGACTCGAAAATGTGTGAACGCAATGGTTCGCCGCTGATGCGCTGCGCTGCGCCGCTATTACGACATCGACTTAACGAACTGCAAATTGAAACATTTGTTCCTCTTTCTATTTCGTCGCTTTTGGAGCCAATTGCCCACAAAGTAGGAAACGCAATGCGTGCCAGTACTGGAAAGTGTTCGAAATGTTTCTGTCATTTGGCCGGCTTGCCGGAATGGTGGTTAAGCGACGTACCCCGAGCGAAACCCCGGATATTATCGACGATGTACTTGCAACGGAGATTTGGGCCACTACCCAAACTCTGCGGGGGAACTGTCATTAACTTTCCTTTGATGGAGCAATTTTCCCCATATGAGCGCACCTGACTGGGTGGGAACAAACTACCGGAACACCAGAAACCCCCCTCCAAAAACAATCATCAACGCTTAGGCGAGGTAACCTGCACACACAGAAGCGCGATTGTCACGTCGGTTTGTCACAATCTAATTCAATTTAACGATGTCCTCCCCTCGAACGCGGCTCATCAACTCTCCAGGCACCTGATCCGGCGCAGATCGCGCGCGCGCGCGCGCTATGGTCCGCTGCACGGTGCTCTCCCGGGGAAGGGAAGTAATTACCGCATTACCATCGCACCGTCGTATCAGCCCAGGCGCATATGTGGAACTGGATTACCACGAGATAGTGGCCCTGCTGGTGCACGATGCACGATCAGCACTTCCTCTCTCCATTTCGAGCGTAGCGTCTCGCGCACAACGTGACCACACGTGGCATTTATTTTCCAAACACAGCAGCTTTATCAACCACCGGCCACCGGGTGGTGGACCGGTTTCCGGATGAGTTGCGCGAGCAAATTCATGATTAGACATCGCCACTTCGGTGTCTTGCCCGTGACTCCGGTGGCAGGAAGTAAATTGCTGCGCAGTGCTGTGTCCGGTATGATTCATGTCGCTAGAGGCGCATAAGGTACTGAGCAGCTCGGGCTCTCGGAGCCTGCTGTTCGTAGCTTCTGCACCAGTATTCTAATTGTTGTGAAAGGTTTGAACTGGACACCGAGCGCCTACTAGCCCGTTGATTGACAGCGCATGCTTTGCAGTGTGGCTTTTATCGCGACAGGAAGTGGTTAGTTTCTTGGCCCGAAACGGCCGAAGGCAAGCGGAAGCGCCCGAAGCTTGGAAGATTGACAAATATTTATCGACTTCAGCCAGTTGGCGCACTCTGCGTCGCCGGTACAACCGAGGATGATTTTTTTTTTCCGTCAGAATGACAACGATAACGCATTTTCTAGAACTGCGCGCCCGGGCTACCATATGGAGCTGACATGCGAATTGGATATTTATTAGCATCAAACTGCGATCCGGATGATTCGGTGGAACATTTTTTTGCAATTTTCACCCAAGTTAGAGTGCCTCGCCTCCTCGCCTGGAGGCTCAAATGTGTCAAACTGGAATGTCATGCGGATCAAACCCGCAGGGTTGTTGACACGATCGACTGATTGTCGCCGGGAATGCTGTCAAAGGCTGAACGCGGAGAGGTACATGTTCCTTCCAAGATGGTATCCAAGAACCGCGTCATCCGGACTCCAGAGCAAGCTGGCAAAACGTAAAAGGCGAGGCGACAATCGCGAGGCCAATCATGGGCCCATGGGTTGCTTGTTGGCCACACGAAGGGTTTTTGGGCGGGGGACGGCCTAAGCCACCTGTATTTACTGTCAAAATCTGTTTGATCAAAGACGGCGGCGGTAATGGCAGGCAGAGTCTTCGACAGAGTTCGATGCCCTTACACCGAGTAGTACGACGATTGGCGTGCGGCTAGCACCAGGAATGACCCTGAACCGGCGGCAGTGGTGGCAGTGGCGACGGTGGCTGTTTGTGCGGAACACACTTACGCATGCCGGTCTAACTGCCGGTCAAACGGTTTGAACCTCAGGCGTAAGCGAGTAGTATACGCACCGTACTGTGCCATGGTGGTGGTGGTGGTGGTGGTGGTGGTGGTGGTGGAGTGGATGTTCGATCAAACACGAGCAGACGTGTGTCGCCAATGATCTGACGTACCTGGCCACTCGAGCGGAGCGATCAGTGTGCGTAGCTCACCGAGGAGCAGCCGGGTGTCGTGTGTGTCAGATGATGAAGTCCGGTTGCCGTGCCGTGCGGCTTAGCACTGGCCACTCGCCGCCGACTGCTGACCTTAACACACTCTTCCGCGTTGCTGTGCGTTGGTGCTGGCAGGCGCTAGGATTTCTTGCCTCCAGCACGATACGGCTCTGACGTAGATGCCGTACAACTGCTGCCGGCTACCGGTTCACAGATGACACGATGGCGGGGTTTGGAATAAATATTGTCCATTATTTATCGCCACGCTAGCGGTTGGCGCTAGCTAGAGAGACGCTCGAGTGAGATCGAGCGTCCTAGAGTTGAATAGTAGTAAAGTTCAGTGCCGATCGCGAGTGATACTGTTCGTGACGTAGGCGAACGTGGTTGTGGAGCTTCCACTTCCGATACAAGCGCTGCTGCTGGATGCTGCTGCAATACAGTTTGAAAATGACGGTGTCATCAGACGCAGCTCATCTTCTACTTCAGCTCTAGAACCACCAGCACCACCATGTCCACTCAAAACAGCCGGGTCTGTGTACTTGTGGTTCATTGTTTTGCTAGAGAGCTTCTTAGCGAGCGAACGGGGGAGGGGGTCACGGGTCTACCGAAGAACCAGGAAGTGAGGAAGAACCAGGAAACCAGCCGGACCGGCGAGCCGGAGGTGATTATACAAGACAGCGAAAGAAAAGAGAGAGAGAGAGGAACGCAGAGGGGCCCATTTACAGAACCGGTTCCCCCGGCGGGGGCCCGGGTCCAAAAGATTTGGAGTCTGCAGATCGCGGATCCATCCAGTGCTCCCTGCGAGTAGAGCCACCCGGCTCCCCTTGCACCACCGGTCCTTCCGAGAACCGAGCCTCTTCTTCTTGCAGACCGCCGCCACTCACTCAGCAGCAACAGCAAATAGCAGCCTCCTGGCACGAGTTTTCGGCGGGCGCGAGATGAAGATAATTATTTCGGAGAAGCCCCACCATCGGCCGGCCGGCCGGCTTGGGCAGGTTACGGCTCCGGGCCGTGGCAGGTTTTGTTGCGGTGGTGATGCGCATTCGCCGCAGCGGCCGTTAGGGGAGTAGATCGTTCTGCCGGTCCGCGGCTGGTGCGTCGAGTCGGGGCAAGTTGAAGGTCGTGGTCGGATAGGATTTCCCGCTTATGATTTCAAGCGGCGCATTAGCGGTAGAGAGGGCGAAGGGAGGGGATGCGCGTTGGGCACAATTATGACTCTGCAGACGCGCACCGAACGACCGGCGGATGATGCTGCTTGCTGGTGGTGGTGCTTCGCGATTGTGATCGCGATCTTGACCGTCACCGTCTCCGCCATTCCTGTGGCCCTTGATAAATGGTACCCAGTGATGGTCCAGCAGGCCAGCTGGTTAGGGGAGTGCCGTGTGTTTTGTGCGTTGTTCTGCCTAAGGGGGATCGCGGCCTGCCGATCAGGATCAGCGCTTTATGGAGCAGGATTTTTTGACAAATCGGAACTCGCTCTCTCTGAGTTACTGCATCCGTTGGACAACAGCCGGTGTCGTAGATCAAAAGCCAATCGGTTGCATTTGCGAATTATGAAGGAAACGACCTACTCGATCTGTCTTTTGGAATTGTTGAAGAGATATAACTTCTACTGAACTGTATGCAAAACAGACATCCTATAGGACTGACTTAACGTATGTTTTAAAAAAGAGACAAAATTTGAATGGTGATAAAAAATAAACTATGACAGATAATTGAGTTCTGTAAATTACATGTAGAAAGGGAGTTTATCAGTTTATTCACAAAAAAAATCTACACCATTCCGAGCAGAATTTCGGCAGTTAGCCGATAATTTCGACATGGTAGTCGAAAACATGTTTGTGCATACGATTGTTAACTCTTTTGTGTCTTTTAAATCAATCCCTTCTCCGTTTTGCAAAAAAATGTTACAAAAGGTCCTACGTTTAATGTTAGGCCAGAAATTGTCAGAAATGGACAGCAGCTGGGAGGCGTTGAGAGGGTTCGCAAGCTTCGGTACTCAGCTGCTCCATTTCGTGTGACGATCGTCTCGAGTCCGGCTCCGAGATCAGTCGCCCATGTCCTCCAGGTACTTGTTAATTGATTGGCCGGTTGCACCGACCTCACGGCCAATCCCATGCAGCGATGCAGCCACTTTTTCCTCTGTCTCGGTCAGATCAGCATCCTTTTGATCGGTCAGAGTCGTCGGCTGTCCAGAATCATGCCTTCTTGTGATGCTTTAATTGTTGGGCGTCAGGAAACCGTTTTTTTTGTAAAGCGCGAACCTCGGAATGAAGTTGCTTCACTTTTCTTGCCATCACGATTAGAGTTTGACTGATAGAGCTTTCAAATTTTGTCTTATGACTCATAGATAATTACTATTGATGCTGGAATTTTCGTTTCTGCAGTACGATTGACGGTGTCCCCATGAAAAAATGGACAAAATTTGGTCTCTCTTTTTAATGCATACGTCATAAGAAATTGATAACACATTCTACAATCCTGACCTTGTTCCATAGTGTCCATGTAAAATTTGTGTCTCTGAGTTTCTCTAGATGCTTCTCAATTATCAAATTTGATGTGTCTAATCGAATAAATCGAATCCCATCTTATCCAGTGTGTACCAACGCCCAGCGGTTTTGCTGTGTTAAGGCCTGTGATCACCAATGACTCATCTCGCGCCAGTTCCTCCCAGCCTGATTGGCAGGAGAATAAGCGAAGTAATGAAGTAGCATCGACATGAACCACCGGTCACCGCGGAATGCGTGATGAAAATACAATCATCGACGGCGCGCCACCACAACTCGCGTCAATCGACAAGCGCCGCGTGGACCGATTCGTTCCAAGCGATTACGGAACGCGTCAGCGAGTGATGCGGTGGCGGCTGTGAGGAGAAGGAGCCTCAAACACTGATGGTGCGCGATAGAGCATGAACACCCGAAATAGCCACCGCATTACCACATTAGGTGATCGCGAGGCGAGGAAGCTGCCTGGCGAGGTGGGAGCCTCCACCTCCAGTAGTGCTCCCTTTGGGTTGGAAGGTGGCCGCCGGCTTCGTGACTATTCAATTAGAGGGTGATAAAATGAGGAAATCGCATGTCTGCTGAATGAACATCCCCTTCGGTTCTCCTTCTCCTCTATTTGTCCACAACCTGGGAGACGAGAGGCTGCGCTCCGTGCGTACTGGTCCGTGGTCGAGGCGTCGTAGAGGTGTTGCCCGCGTATTTTTTTTTTTTGGGTTGCTCCATCATCCAGAAGAGGCTCCAACTCTTCTATCACATGTATGTGGCCGTTGCTGGGCAGTTTATTTTACGTTTTGCGTCGAGCATAAGGTCGCCCCTGGAGCACATTGTGCGAGCGATTGGCGAGCTGACGCGCTTGGAAGCGCTTATTCAAAACTGCCATAATGGTGAATGATTTATGGTATCGCAGGCCTTTTATTGTTGTTGGGTCGATGGCTAGCGCACCGTTGGCTAGTGTCGGTAGCTCTCGCGCGCCCTCAGAAGCGCCGGCGGATGTAAGCGTTTAGAGTCCGTTCTTGGGACCATCTCGTTCTTCGGGTTCTGTGCCTTTTTTTTTATGATCGCCGAAGTTCGCTTTTTTGCGCTGTGAAGAACCCATGTCTTCCTAATTAGATGGTCGCTTCTTGGCGCACGGCGATGAGGATCGTGTGAGATGATGATGATGGTGGTACGACAATCGCAATTAGAGTTGGTTCTGTGTTTGATCGACGCCTCTTAGCTTCGAATCGTTATCGAGCGCGCGTGTGGTTATTTTTTCTGTTTTGCTTATGGTTTTCCGGTGTTTTTTTGTTGTGTTGCTTCATCGTTGATGCTTCCGACACTGAAACGGGGATTTATTTATATTTTGGAGCGTTAAACATTATCAGCGGAACAGCGGATTTGTTCTAGACGCAACTCGTGTGGCTCAAGAACGTCGATTGACGATGAAATGCTGATTAGTAGGAACAACAAGCTCAAGGCAACACTTCATCAATCGAATGAAGAACGTCTTTAAGTTGCAGCAAAGCTCACAAAGAACATGCTCGCAGTCACAGACCGCCACGAATATAATCGATGAAGGTCGTTTACAGCGATAAAACGCAAAACAAACGAGACAACACCGTTAAACACGCTCGAAACACGAGTTTGTCATAAAAAAAAACATAGACATAGAGAGTTTTGAAATATGTGCTGCTGCTTCCCGGCCCGATTTACGATCCTCATTAGTTTTCTCTCTCTCCAAAATATCCGATTACTCCCAAACCCAGGATCGAACTCAACTGCCGCCCTGTCCGAGTCGACTGCGTGTCACTCGCATCCCGGCACTAACAAGCTGTGGCCATAAAAACTCATCACAAAGCGCAACACTCGCGCCTCTGCTGCTGCTGCTGCTGTCAACTCTATCTCTTGCCAGTTCCAGAGATCAGAGGGCGGCCTAGAGAGCTGCTTCGTCTCTCTATGAACCCCTTTTCTATCCATGCGTGCTCCATGCTCCCCAGTTCGCTGTGTGCTGGTAGAACTCATCATTCGTTGCTATCGGGACGGCGGGCTGCGTGCCTGCAGAGGTGCCTGCCCTGTGCTTCTGGGAGCATCACGCAATACGCAAATGTTATTATGGCATCGCCGTAACAAGCGTAGATTGCGCGGCTCGTGGCCAGACAGACGCGCGTTCTCGGTAACACAGTAGTGGAGTGGATCTCGCTGGTCCTGTTGGTCGCTGGTTACGCGCGTTTATGCGTTGAGTAAACAACGCCCTATCGCCCGTGGTCCAATGGTCGTGGAGACGCGCACATGTACGGTAAACGCAATAGGGTTCGAGGGAGTTTCATCATTCCTCTGCGGCGGGTAGATACGGTCCAAGTGGCCAAGCGTGTGCTTATGATGGTCCACACAATGGCACTCCACTGTCCGGTTCGGTTGTCAATCGATGCTTTTGTTGGTTGTGAGTTTTATAGGACATTCATTGGGTATTTATAGTGACACTTTTGGGGCCGTCAGATAATCGTTAGCAGAAGCTAAATGCCTCCATGGTTAGGAGTTGGTAGTAAAAGGGTGGGTTCTGTTACAGAACTCTCCATACATGGTGGGGATGATCGACTGTTTCTTATTTCGGAGGAGTTTAATAATTAAATTACAAGGACTAAGTAAACTAAAGCATGTAGATGAAATCTTAACTTCAAATTGATTTCGTTAAATCAACATTAATGCATGCTAAGAGGGGGGCTTAAGAGGGGGCTATGGTCTGCATTTTGTTGTGACACATATTTTTATCATATTTCCCTGAATGCTGATCCTCTCAAGAACATTATGTAAAATTTTTGGGTCAATCGAAGCAATACTGACCAAGTTATAGATTTTTGAAAATCCGCGTTTCATACAAGGCTCCACGCAGCTCGCTGTTTTGAAGAGCGTTTCCCAAAACCAACGCTTTCAAAGTCGGTGCCCATCGTACCGTAAAAACTACTGAACCGATCGATTTGAAATTTTTAACACATAATCTGTACACTTTTTGCCAGGTAGCCCCGTCGAGATTTCATAAAAATTGTTGATACTTTGTTTTACACAATTATGCAAAGCTCGTTTTTTTGGCAGAATTGCAAAAAGCATCACTTTTTCAACTTCAAAAATCTGCCAAAAATCGAAAAACAGGAAAATCAACAAACACTTGACGGGGGTACCTAGATAAGCTTCTAATCTATCGAAAGAATATCGATTTGTATTTTTCTGATGACCCATCACGCAGCTACGATGGGGAGCGGAAAAAGTACATTTTCGGAGACGCACCTTCATAAATTTGATGCCATGGAGGAAGTTTTTAATAAATCTTCCCGAAAATAGAACTAAATATTCTTCAAAAGTGGTAGGTTAACATGCCATTCACTTGAAAGAATAAAGTTGAATAGTTACGCCACAAAAACTTGTCAAAAATTAGCCTTCTTTCCAGAAATTACCGAAACCCCCTAAACAGTTTAATTATTTAGGTTTATCAATTAGGTACTAAAACTTGATGACATTATCGTTAAAAATACTATTACTAAGACCTTAAACATGGACCCTGATCTTGAATCTACAGCCACCATGTTTTTCGGTACAGAGATTGTTTAAATTATAAGAACTTAACCATATACTACAACCAAGCCCAACGACAATCCCTAGATTAAGATAAGGTAAGACATTTCCACCGGGATAGTGCTTGCAATAAAGACATAACAGTTCCGGGACAACGGCGAGCGCACGCTGGAGGCACAGATTTCCTGTAGACACACCATCTCGTCAGACGCCATTACACCAACCAAGAGACACACCTCGGGAAGGAAATAAATTCAAGGATTAAGTTAATTCCGGTTACATTCTTTGGCTATCTGCCTCATCCGAACGCAGCTGCTCGACCCTCGTGCTGTGTGCTGATAACAATGATCATCACATCACGCGAACCGGACGGTCTAGTCGGTCGGTCGGTCGGTTGGTCGGGCCAATGTTTGACAATTGCCATTGCCCCGGGGCTTTCGTGGTTGTTTCGTGGTGTGAAATATTGCCAACACTCCCACGATTAGCGGTCCGGTCCCGGAGGTTGGTATTTGCATAGAGCTGGTGTCTCCTGGAGGATCGAGATGGAGATCGACAGAGAGAGAGAGAGACCAGCATGTGAAGCGGTTCATGATTCGTTAGTGATTCATAACCCGCAAATGGCATCGTTAATTAGCGTCCAACGCGAAAAGGGAAACCACAACACACCGAAAGGGCCCCGCTGGGGTTGGTCCTGGGATGGGTCTCGCGTAGATCTCGCGCTGAGCAGCGCCCAGGGAGAAGGCCTCGACCTCCGTCACTGTGCGCTGTGCACTGTGCTGTGTTGGCGCGCAGTTCCCGTTCTATCGGGTCTACAAGGGCCTGTCAATCCGTTTTATGGCCCGCATTTGCTAGCCCTTGTGCTAGCCTGGGCTGCTCTAGGGTTCCCGGTACAATATGCTGTGGAGATGCATGCTGAGAACACACCAACCTCATCACTGTCCCCCATCACCTCTTCTCTGCGACTTCAATGCATGCAACCGTAGGCGTTCGTGCAACTTCTCCGTGCTATAAATCTCTGGTGCAAACATACAGACACACTCGTTCTAGTGACATTCTGCCGAAGGCGACGCACCACACCAGTGTCGATGCCGGTCCCGGGATCAGCATCTCTCTCTCTCTCTCCATCCCGGAGCTGGTTTCGCAGAATTAGTGGCAATTTGCATCTGATTTATTTACACTTATTGTGGTAATTGAATCAATTATTTTGTTGCGCGATCACGACTCCACCGTGTCCGCAGATCGAGGATGTTGAGGCTGACTGGCTTGGATCTTAGCCTCTGAGTGTTAGGAGGAAGCAGTCATCTCGGTATCATCTCCCAGGGAAGCTCCAGGGTGCGGCACCGAGATCAGTTTCATATCGCTTGCTTACCTTACTCGTACGGCCGAGCTGATATGATGATCACATCGCTATACGGTAGTAAATACCCACACCGGTTGACTACGCTCGTATCTAGCTGCTATCATTCACTATCATGCAAAGCTCCAGGAAGTACCCGTTTTGCTACAAGTCTGCTGCGTCACACACGCCCCTCTCTGGTGTATTTGGCTGCTGCTGCTGCTGCTGGTGGAGTAGCGGGAGTACCGCGAGGCGAGGCGAGCGAGCGAGAGATTGATATGGAGATAGTGGTCTATTAAGTTATTACCTGGTGCTTCGGAGGATTGGTGTTGGAGCAGCGTTTGTTTGCAGAGTTTTTCTTCCTCGCTGGGTAGTCTGTGTGCCGCCGCGAGGGAAGGCTATGGCTATGCTGCTCACTTTTTGAATTGCACATGATCAGCGCAGATTGCGGCGCTTGATTGGACGGCTTGACGAGGAGCGCGTGAATCTTCTTTGAGCAATGGTGTGCTAGGTTGATGTAGCCGTGAATGGGGGTAGAGAGAGGGTACAAATCACGTGATGGAATCAGGAAGAGGGGATCTTTTGAATAGGAACGATTCTTTCTGGGTTGAGTAGAACGGACTCTCGTGCTTCTCACGCAGCACAGAAGATGTGTTGTGTTACATTCAGCTTCGTTCGTTATTAGGAAATCATTAAGTTATTGAAAAAACATTCCTAGTAATTTTACGTTGAATCATTGCTTGAAATGCTCCATCGATCAGTATCTGTTCTATTAGCACTTCCAATAGATTTGTATTTGAGTCAACTACAAATACACAACCCGTTGTGCTTTTTAACAACATAGTGCAGGCTGTAAGCTGAGTTGAAATGAAGCTACTGTTTTCCTAATATTTTCTGTGTTATCATTCCTGGCTATGCTTTACAGGGACTAGAACAAACTTTAGAAAGATTCCGTGAGCTGATGAAAACATGGACTACCGGGGCATTAACTGATTGCTGATTCAGAAGAAATTTTAATTTATTCCATTAATCCATTCAGTTTTTTAGCCATTTTATTTTAATTAATAAAGTACATATCATCTGACAGATTTGTTTTGCTTTGTCACCATTCATTTGATAAACGATATTTGTTTGCTTTGCTACAGTTTTCAACACAATAACGATAGTGTCTCAAACGATCCATCTTGACAGCGAATTCAACGACATTACTAGTTGTATAAGACCTTTTGTAAATCGATACTTAAACACTATAAGAAAATGATACATTGTACGCTTTGTTTTAGATTCGTTTTAACATTTAACGTTTTGTTTCTTTCTTAAAGATCTATTTTAAATTATTTACCATGTCGGAATGTATATTGTATCTTCTCCTTATCGATTAATTTAAGCAAAAACCTTCATTGCATTTTTGCTTACAGTATACAACAAAATACTCGACTAAAAGTACGAATTCGATTCCACTTTTTTAATGCCCAATAGCTATTGTTCAATAGTCAACAATCACTGTACAGGCTAGCCAAGTGATGTCAGTCCGCCAAGTGATTTTATTTTCGCAAAAAACATTTCGTCCACTCCCGTGTACACCTCGGCGCAGCAGCGTTGTCGAATAAAGCAACTCTTTCAGACCACTTTCAATCCCCTTAGCCTTCCAGGCGTGTCGGCGTGGACGTGGCCCTTGCAACTTTGTTGTGCAAGTCGGTTCGGGCTACCGCGATGCCGCGGATCGCGCGATCAACCCCTCCCAAGGGCAAAGCCGATAGTTGCCCGCATCCGTCGCCATCGCCGTTGCCATGCTCTTCGCGCGATTCGGTTCGATTTTTGAGCAATCAATTTGCACAGTAATTCGCGTACGCAGCCGAACATCCATCAAGCGGCCTAAATGGCCATCAATAAATCAAGCGCCCCATTGGCGAGAGAGTCCAGTTCAGAGTTGCAGCAACCCATGTCGCCGCCATTGCCAACGCCGTCGCCGTGATGATCATGATGGGCTGAGGGTCTTCCATCAATCGAGCACCCCTTCCATCGGGGCTCGCATGGAAGGCGCATTAGCTCGATCGAAATGGCGATCTGGACAGGGGAAAGCAAGGGCTGGCATGGGCTGGGCATGTTTTAAAATGCCATCGAAATTAATTGCAGAAGCAAATCATGTGCGCACCGCGTGCGTCGAGGTCCTCCCTTGCTACGCGTTCGGTTCTTCGTTCTCCGTTCTGTTGATGTTTGTTGAGTTGCAAAAGCGCGGAGAAAGAATTATGATGTTGTGGAGATTATATCGCAGAATGAATGCAGGCAGTGGTGGCTCAATGCAAATGTGAGCCAGGACCGGAGGCAGTATGGACACCAGGATTGTTTAAAGAATAGAGTCGACGACGTCGCCAGTGGCATCGCCGTTTGCGACACGACCACGAGCCTGTTTCGAAGACAAAATTAAGTGAAGAGAAGCCACTCGGTAAGCAGGCCTTATGGCTTATAATTTATTGATGAACCTTTACTTTTAGCGCTCCGGACCTTCTGGCCTTCTTGTAGGCAATGTTTATTGGCTGTTGCTTATGAATAAATAAATTCTTGCCTTGCCACTGAATGGACGATGCAATGTGTGTCTGTCTGTCTGCTTTGAACACATGTTTGAGAGCCAAAGCACCTAAAAGGATTCCATACCAAAGACTCCATCGCTGCATCGCTGCCTCACCACTGCAAACGATCACGGCTAAAGAAGGTGAATGCGAAAATGTGAAGCAAAACAGGGGGAAAAAATATTTTATGAAAAGATTGACAACAAGGGCCCGCGAAGGGAAATGGTGGTGATGAATATTAATTCTGTGACAACATGGGCCACCAGCGGCCCCGAGTCGGTGTTGCAGCTTGTTTGCTGCACAGATGGGGCCCAGGACATTGGCCAGTTGGTTATCGTTGGTGACGAGCGCTCCGGCTGAAGCGTTCGACATCTAAAGAGCTGAGAGACATGCACGCAAGCGCGATATGAAGACAATTTTGGGCTCAATGATTGATCGATTAGTGTACTGTATGTCCTGCAGTCGGTTTTTATCTGCACAAAATCGCTTTATGTATTGTTCGAAGAGTCCAGCTCGACGTGTTTGATAGTGTTACATATTTCGGGCATTAAGTTCGCACGAAAATCACATAACGATCAACGGAGAGAGGGAATTGAATGATGTATGCTGCTGCTGTTGATGGCATTTCTTTGCACAACAAAAAACGGTGAGTTTCAGGTGTCCTGGGAAGTGAAGATGATGAATCCGAATAACTTAATCAATTTACGGTTGAGCAAACATGTTTTATTTGCAACCATAAATTACCTATTGAGAACTTGGTTCTACGTTATTTCAAATAATATTAGAATAGAATTTAAATAGCAAACTGCGAATAAGTTGAAAACATGATTCAAACAAATAAAGAAGGAACAAATAAAAGATGAGAATCTTCTGAAAAATGTAAATGCAGCGTGTACGTGAGCATCTAGATTTTCAATATAATACTCGATGGCATAAGGTATCATAAATAATGCATTGTACGTGAGCATAGTGGTCATTTTCAAAAGATATTAATTGATTTGGCGTAGCTGATGATATTAAGACAGAATATTCACAAATTCGATGATCGATAGATAAGCAAATGACGTGAAGGATCGCCAGTGTTGAAGACAGCAAAAATTCATAGCTCTCTTACTTGTCAATATTTTGTAATCATTGTGTAAAAACTGCTAATGTTTGTAATCAGCCCCACAACATTTGTAGTAAAGCATTGAGCAAAAATCTATTCTAATTTAAAACAGAACGTAACAGAAGAAGCAAGGAACTGTGCATCTTTTTGAGGCAAAAATCTTGACGACACGAATGATATCGTTACTTTTAGGGCGAATCAAATGCCTAAAAATGTACATCATGTAATCAATCGCATGCATCATTCCACAAGCAGTACATTACCGCATTTTAACGCATATACTACTAGTAAACCACATAAAATCCTTTTTAAATTACTACCATTAAAGTTTTTTTTATGCTTTTCCCTGATTTTCTCCAAAAGAACTATTACATGCATGCTTATTTGTGTTCCTCATAAAAAATAACTGCAGCAACACGCCAGGAGTTACTGCTTAGCGTCTGCAGGCGCTACACATTGAGACATCATCTCCGCCACGCTCACTTTCTTATGCCACCACCTCGGCCACCACCACCGGTAATCGCTTCCGTAACACCGTTCCGTTGATGTAAGTCGACAACAGTTGTTGTTACAAGGAAATAGAAAAGCCACTGAAACCGAAGAGAGTGTTAAATTGCTCAGGCAAACGGAGGGAGGCAGAAGGAAAAAGAAGAAATCACTCAAAAACCCTCCCACCCCCTTCTGGTGTCCTGAACATACCCCCCGGTGCCGGTAGAGCAGTCGAAAAATGGAATTTTCTATTCGATTCGGTTTGGCTACCGTTTGATGATGGCGCTGTCGTCGTCGTCGTCGTCGCTGACGCGCTGATCGTTGGTAAACCACCAACGGCAGTGCACCGGCAGTGGCGCCTGACGGCAGTTGGCGCGTTTCACGCTTGGACGGGAACTAGGAAGTGCCCGCCCGTGCACGGTATGGACGTTCGCATGTCGGCGCGAAAAATGTTGAAACTCATCGTGCCGTGGCAGTAGCGTTGAAGGAAAGAGAAGCAACCATGAAAAAAAGCAGGCTGCTTCAAAACCGACAGCCCAACCGACCAGAATACCAACAGCAATTACTGTGTCAGGAGGTAGGCCACAGGACGTAGTAGGCAAGTTGTGTAATTCAAATTTGTATTTCTGTTTGTTGTTTTTTTTCGGTGTTACTTTTTTCCCTTCAAAATGCACACCACCAGCGTCCACAGACGCAGAGATTGGTTACGTAGGGCCAGAAGGATGACGTGGATCGCGAGTACTCCCGGTAAGTCAATAATGGTACGCGTCTAATCGATCGTTTCAATCCCTCCCGATCAGATCCCCGTCAGAAGGTGAAGAGCGCTGCGTTCGATGCATGAGTGCGCGGGAGGGGAATACTTCTTGCTTGTAAACACCGCAAATCGCGCAACTGGCGATCGTGAATCGCTCAGAAAAAACAGATAACTTCTCCCATTAGCGGGCACCCGTTTTGTGCACGATTCCCATCGGTTTGCCATTACCTAGGGGGCTCTCGCTTTTTATGACCCTCCGCGTCGCGTCCTACGCGCCCGAAGAAAGGAAACAGCAAACTCACCACATGAATTAGGTGAGTAGATCACGGGAGTATTTCGTCGAGTGGCCATTATTCGCTAGAAGGCTCATTGAAGCCTCACAGTGAGGCAGATCTAGAAGATCGCATCGATCAGAATGCCACGAAAGCAAAAGGGGTCCTGTGTATGTGTGCGTGTACGGCCATGCAAAACGCGCTAATGTTGCAAATCATGCCTCAAAATTAATCACTACAGTGTACACCAAACACCACCACCACCAAGCAGCTCTTGAGAGCTCCGGCTTAGTGGAGCAACAGGCGCTTCAGGCCACGCTGATGGATTATGATCGTGCGCGGTTGATAAGCGCTAAGAATGGAATTCCGCGCTGGGCTTTTTTGGGTGGTGAAGGAACTACCACGCCAACAGTTCGAGTTCGCTTAAGCACTCAACTCGAGGGAGGTGTCTTCGGGGGAGGGGGATCGTGCAAAGTGGATCCGAGTGGGGAGTGTTTTGGTTTTTTTTTGGCTAACAATCTCGTGGGGAGAGCGGAGGGAGCATCCGGGAGCGGGAGTGGAGGTGAGAATTTAGAGGAAGATCTTCTGGGGGTGACCTTCGCACAAGCACACCCCGGGTACCGTGGGGGAGGGGGTTCAGGCCTGACAGCATGACGCAGCATCCGCCTTAGAACCTGTGGTCTTGGTCGTGGTTTTATTTTGGATTCGTTGTTGTTGAACGGCGTACGCACCACTGGGGCTGCGCTGTCGGTGCAATTTGGCGTGATGAGTTCTTCTCTTCCCCCCTTTTTTGTGGTTCCTGTTTCTGGAAAAAGGTTTTGGGGCAGGGTTGTTGGCAGTAGTGAGGTTCGTGGTTCGAACCATGTTGTGAAGAGAGGAGTAGTTTATTGGTGAAGAATTTAAGGAATGCGTCATAAAGTTGTAGAGCTAGAGATGATAGATCTGACGCAGGAGGAAGCTGCTGCTTATCAATTGTGAAGCAGCTTGCTTGTTTTTGGTGTATGTAGTATGTATGTATAAATACGGAAGTATGTATAAATACGATTAAATTAATTGTATTCTCCTTAAGTCTTATTTTTTTTGTATTTTATAACAACAAATTCTTCATGAATGTTAAAATTAGATGAAAAAGGTGATGAGAAAAAAGTCCATTAATTAGAAAAATAAATGCTCCGTCTATTTAATTCCAACAACTTTGATGTGAAATCCACTTTGCAAGGGTAATAAACCAAGGAGATCGTTTAAAGATTCGAATTTGCATATATTAGGTCTATGCATTGAAATTTACCGATTTTATACCATATTTAATCGGTCATTTTTCAATAAACCTTAAGAATCTGTTGATTAAAAATATTTCCCATCGCTAGCGACTTCTTTTAACCATATTTTGGGAAAAATTCGTATTCCATGTCGAAAAAACTCTTCATTTTTTGAAGTATTTTAGGCAATAACTCTTTTTTTATGCGAAAATTCTTAATGCACAACACACGTGAAAACTGGATTTTTTCATTGTTTTGGTGAACCCGAACCTTCTCTGTCTTTAGCGACAAAATATCCGCCTCTAAACCTGCTTTCACATTTTTTTCTATCGTTACATGTTCAACATAAGCCTAAACCCCCACACGATAATTTTCAGCAGCCGTTTTCTTGAAGTGAAAATAGGTTTTTAAAATTCCCCGCAAAATGGACTTCTCAGACACCAAACTTGACATTTTTAACTTGGGAAAAACCTATATTGCAGTCAATATTATGAGCAGTAACTTATTGCGTTTTAAAGGTATTTAGTTATATTTTAAAACGACATAACAAATGAGGATGTAAACCTTCCCCAAATAAAATGGCGCCCTGTATTAGCAAAACGGTAAATTTCAATGCATACACCTAATATATTTATAGGAAAACACAATCCAAAGTTCACAAATGATTACAGACGCATTTAATGTGTCCTAAGCATTAATTTAGCCAGAACAACGAATATGACACTACCCAGAGAACACTTTGATGACAATGCAAAACATACAGAAGATTGGAAATAGTTTTCCTAAAGAACTGAAAGGTAGAACAGCACAACAGCAAAGTATGAGCTGCAGCTGTAGTTTTAGAACTGTCAAATAAGAAGTAGCTACAAATTCTAACGATTTAGAATACCTTGGTAATATAATTGTGAGCAGTTCACATATTTTTCTTTGCTTAGAGAGGCTTAATTGATCAATTCCTGGTCAAAGTGAATTCTTCAATGTGGATAGCTGCATAGAAAATCAATCCCTAATTATTCTTTTTAGTATTTCTAGTGGAACACTCCCGGCATCCACTGTCTGACTAGAATCTAATCTTGTCGCTAGAAACTTGATCCATGAACCAGACATTCTACAGCATTTTCTTGCAAGAATCCGCTCACTAGTTTATGAAGCGCCAGTCCGATTCACTCCCCGGCCTTCTTAAAAAAAGTACATCTAAATTCCGGAGTGCGAATAAGTGTCATAATTAAGCCATTTTGCGTCATAATTGCGCTCCATTCCGGGCGGGCGGGCGGACTTTCGGTCATTCGGCTTTGTCGCTGTGTGTCGGTCAATGGCTGGCTGGCTGATGTCACCACCAGCAGCACCACCGTCACCATCTGCCCAATACTCCTGTACTCTCCTCCACACCATTACACGCCAAGCACTTGACCAAATGTACCCTCTACCGCTACGTCGCCGCGGTGTGTGCTGAGTTAAACAAACGGATAACGTCCCCCCGTGTCTAGCGCTGACCATCTCAGACCCCCAGCCCCACCCTCGTGAGGCACATCCGTAAACAGCGGCAGCAAACGGCCGCTGCGATGACTGCGTGAATAAAATATATGATTCTCGCGAATGCTAATGATTCCATGTTCCGGGTGCGCGTCTCCACCTTCGGTCGTCGTCGCGCAACGCGTGTCTAGCAACCGAAGGCAACTGGCTGGCTCGGATCGAACGGTCGGCAAGATGTTTCGTCAGCAGCACCAGCACCAGCATGGGGCCATGAAGCCCACGGCAGAACGGTCGAAGGAAGGGCGAGAGATGGTGGATGGGTTGCAAATGATGCTGTGGTGATGGGTGCTGGGTGCTGGGGTGATATTTTTATCTTTCCTCCCTTTTTTGGCCGTTAATTCGTGGTTCGTGGCCCATCTCCGGACCGGCGAACCGGCCACCGGACCAACACGACTGGCCAGAGACCGGTTTTTTGTCTTTCGGGAGGGGCGGCCTGGAGTGCAGCATCAATTTCAAGAACCTTTTTCCTTTTCGGTTTCGCGGCGCTTCACAGCAAAGCACGATGACGACAAACGCACAGCGACGATGACGATCTTCAAACCACTTCAGGACTCCAAGATGTAATCGACGTATCTTGGGGGGCCGGCGAAGGTTCGCCAATGGTCACCAGCGGTGCCGAGGCCGAGTGCGAGTGGAGAGCATTAATGTATTCAACGGACCTTGCCTGGCGAGAGAGGGAGAGAGACGTAAACGCCGATTGCAAATGGACCGTCGAGGTCGAGAATTTTTTGGCAGAAAAACCTGCCTCGCCTCACCATTGTTGGACTCCCGGAGGGGCGTTGGAACACCGATGATCGTTTCAGCTGCTGCTCTCAGCGGCGACCCGGGGACGGATCGCGTCGTCGCGTCTCGCAACTCGCGCGGTGAAGGTCCGGTTCGGTCCGGTCCGCAAGGTGGACCAACTCGTTCTCGTGCTCGTTCTCCCGTTCGGAGGTTTGAGCGAACTTTAATGAATACCTCACGTGCACAAGCCACGATCAGCATGCATCCCGGTGGTTAAGGGGCCGGCCAGTGACAGGTTACAATAATCGATCGAACACCACCAGTGTGACCAGTGACCGGGTGCTGTGTGGGGGCCCGGGGGATTGCCAATTAGAAGCCGAGCGGTGTGCGTGATCTTAATCTCAGATCTCAGATCAGTTGCAACATTACTTTGGAGGTTCATTGAGGCAAGGCAGCCACTAAGCTGGACGCAATGCATTCACCAAAAATTTAAATTTTCGAAAACATCTTAAGTGAACATCTACATCATCTGGGATTTTGGGTTGGCTTTAGTACCTTGTAAGGTGCTCGCCAATCAGGCGAACCTTACTACCTTTTACCCTCTAATGGAATCCTCCGGTTCGACATACGCGAATATGCAAATATGCGATGTCGATGCGATATTTCTCGCCGTAACCAACTCCAAGCTCCAAGCGGGCAATCTGAACTGTGTAGGATGTTGTCGTCGCTGGTCGCCGGTCATTAAGGAAGATTCTTAAAATGCAAATTAGTTCTGAGAACATTTGAGCAAAAAAAAAAAATAAAGAAAAAAACAACAACTGGAAATAAAAGAAGGATCCACTAAACATGCGGCAAATGAAATGAAACCGGTCCCGAGACCGGTGGCGGACTGGAGACTGGAAAGACCCCAGGGGAGGGGCCAAAGAAGCAGCAGCAGCGCGGCATAAATCGACCCAATTTAATTTGTATGATAATCCATTCCATCAAACGGCATTACCGGGGATGGCGGGAATTCGTTTTGCCGATACCGTTGACTCAGCTGCTGCGACATGGCGTGGTCCAACGCATCGCATCCAGCTGATCCCCGGGTGGTTGGGATTATGAATTATAAGCCCCCTCCCATCATTTCTAACCAGAGGTGCTGCGAAACATTTGAATAACAGGATTAAAAGATGGATCAGGTCGTATAGATTGGTACAATGTCGCCAGTGGATGCCGGTTGGCCGTGTGGTCCGAGGAATAGATAAAGGCAAATGACAAATGTTCGCCCACCCCCCCCCCCCCCCTCCCGGGTACGCCACAAAAGTCGAGGGCATATCAAGCGCGGTCGCGTCCGCGAATTATAGATTTTATCGCAAATTGAATTCCACCTCGAGCCCCCTTAGTGTCCGGTTTCGCTCTCTCTCTCTCTCCTTCTTTCTTTCTTTCTTACGAATTCGATCTGGCTTTCTTCTAAGGCCCTTCCCGTTGGCCAACGTATGCCAGTCCCACGCCCCAATCCCCCGAGGGGCAAAGGGGTAATCAATAAAACATTACATTTTCCGAAATTTTCAATTAATATTCAAACACCCCACAGATCATGGAGCCAGCCAGGCAGCCGGGCGCAGAAGCGCAGTTCACGCGATCACCGTAACGCCTCCAGATGTCTGCACCAGAGCCTGGCCTGCGTAAGGTGTCTGCCACCGGTTAGTGCCGCCACTCCACATGCCATCGAAAAGTCACAAAAGAAAATATGCATTTTTGCGCCCCTCGGCAGCGAAGGTCTCCACCAAATTGGCCAACCAATTGGGTTCTTCAGGCCGCGGCCTACTGCTGCTGCTGCTGCTGCTGCTGCTGGTCTGTTGGGCTTAGCGAGGGCGCCTTGGTGATGGCGCGATGAGAGGCGAAGCGAGGTGGTGGCCCATGTAAGCAAATAAATTAAATTTTGACAGATTTATGATAATCCGATTGCCAAACCGCTTATTTGCCAGTTTATTTCCAGTGGTGGTGGTGGTGGTCAGGTGGACAAGGGGGGGGGGGGGGGGGGCCGGGTCGGTCGCTGGACTCGCTGCAGAGTGGGCCATGATCTTTGGTTGCCTCACAGTTGCCCAGTTGGTTACGCGACAGTTCGCTCGCTCGCTCGCTGCTCAATCGCTGAACACGCTCCCAGAGGTCCGGTGAGCCAAGATCCGGATCCGGCGAGATGTCGTGCGTGAGAGCGCCTACGACTTCGAGTGTGTGCGCGCGTATCTTTGTGTAATTCATGGTGGACAGTATCTTCGTAAAGCTGTCTCTAGAGCTTCGTCGTTCGTATTTATGGGCTAGTCGCGCTAGTCGAACCTCGGCAGCTAGCTAGACTCTCCTCTCTGCTAGTGGACACCGTACCGTACGTACCGTACCGTTGCTTAGGGTTGAAATCACATTTTAATACGGTTTGGAGTGTCCACGACAGCGGCTGGAGGAGCGAGGGGCTGTGGAGAAAAGCAATATGTGTTTGTGGTTGTTGGTGCAAATTTATTGTTGTGTTCCTCACGGGGGGGGATGTCGAACATGAGGCGTCATTTGCAGCTCGCTCTCCAACGGGGTCTTTTTTGCTGATGTTGTTTTGCAATGACCCATTGGAGGAGCCACCACCAGGGACAGAGCATTAGGGACATCATGTTACTCCAGCTCGTGGCTCCTAATAAAATCCTTTCCTTGCCCCCCCCTCCTCTGGGCTCGTGGTCTCGTTACAAGCTTGTCAACGAGCGCACTCAACACACGAGCAAACAGTTTATAATTAATAAACAAACAACCGGGGGGGGGGGGGGGGGGGGGGGCTCCGGGGGGTTCAGAAAGGAGAAAGAGAGAACACGGGACTAGCTGGAAAATGGATCTATTTGGAAGCGCAACGAAAAAAAAATGAAATAAGAGGACTTTACAAGTGCAACAAGCTGCTGCTTGGCCCTTCTTGTGCAGCCCTTGTCTGTTTGTCTGTTTGTTGGTAAACAATCTTCGGGTTCGGGTTGAATCGTACACCCTCCGAGTGCTCCGGATTTGTTTGCAGCATCCGCGACGCAATGGCCGGTCGCCATTCAACGGTTATCTTGTCTCTTCTCATTCAGCAGCAGCTGAATCACGAGATACCACGAGATCACGTGAACTAGTTCAGTCAATATTTGTCCTAGCTCTTACCTCCTGCGTTGCGTTGCGTTGCGTTGCGTGACCCTCAGGGAAGTACAGGGAGCAACAGAAGAAGAAGAACAAGAAGAAGAAGAAGAAGAGAAGAGAAAAACGCAACCATCAACCACCGAAAGCTCATCACGTTGCGTAGTAGTAAACGACGGAGTAGCGAGCGGAAACACGAATGACAGAATGACAGATAAGATGAGAGAGAGAGAGAGAGAGAGCGGGCGAGAGAGCACCGGACGTGTCAGTGGCTTATCGGGAAACGAATGTCCGCAAAAGCACCGTCCGTCGAATCTACAAATTGTATTGGAGTTTCATATCTCATCGACCGCGAGCAGGCGAAAATAATTTGCAGCCCGACAACCGATTAGTCACGGAATGATAACGGCCACTACCACTCTGGTGGGGCGAGAGTATCATTCTGGCCTCCTCCCAAAAAAAAAAAACACAGCACAGAGGGAAAAAGGGAACGAAACGGGACGGGACGGAGATGTGATTCACGATTCGCGCGCCTGGATATTATAAACAATTGTTCGCGCCCTTGGTCAGTACCATTTGAGGCGTTCCGGGAGGCGCAAGTGTTCAGATAAGTCGCGTGTCCATTTTTTTTGCTACCATTCACGCGGCTTCGTGGTGCTGCGACGACATCTTTCTACGGCGTGTAGCTTTTTGGTGTACGGATACTCATCAGCGGGGCACATTCGAAGATGGGTTGCAGCGAGTGGCTGGAGATGAACCAGAAGAACAAACCGCAAAGCAACGCGCTGGCTACAGGTTTGTGGTCGGTGGTGGTGGCACCAGATTACCCTTATTGCTTGTTCGAATGCATCATCATCACCAGCATTATCATCATCATCATCATTATCCTGTTTGTTGGGTGCAGTAGTAGTCTTAGGGAGATAAGAAGCCTGGCTTTCAAGTGCTGTAGGTTTAATGCGATTTGACGCCAAGTGGTGTGCAATGGACAAGAGTTAGGGTATCTGAAGAGCACGGGCGCAGGCAAGCTTCAAGATGCGCGGTTATCGTCCCCTCCACCGTCCCAGCCTCTAAGTCTACTTATCAATGACGGGCAACAAGATAAGATTGTTCGCGCGCCTCTCGACAGCTGTGTGGTTGTGACAACTTATTATTGCCTGGTTCACTGTCATGTAGGGCCGTTTTTTTTTCAATTGAAGTAACGTCTGTACATATATGGCTTCTATGTTGGGTGGAGTGATAACGAAGCAATTAAACTGTTGGGTTGATAACTTTGTTTCGCACTTTTATTATTTTAGATTTAGAATGGATAATGTTACGTCATGGCGGGCATTGTTTCTTTAAAAGGGGAACTAAGATTAATTTGGGTCCAAAATTGGCGCGTTGTTAAAGATTCTTTGTGAAGAAAATCCATTCAACTGTATTTTTCTCAAGAGAATTAGTCATATTAAATCACAACTTTTCAAGAATATTTGGTTCTACTTTAGGGAAGATTAAAACTAACAACATCCATGGCATCAAATTTAGAAAGATCTGAGATTTAAAAATCAGCTCTTTATTGTTAGAATACAAGTTTATCCAGCTAGCGCCAACGAGTTTTTGTCGAATTTTCAATTTTTCAAATTTTGGTACATTTTTGACGTTAAAAAAGTGAACGCACTACAATCAAATGGGGTTCGTCGCTTAAACGGACAAGTCCTTTGATTTGGACCAAAAACGGTTTGACGATTTTTTTGTAGAAAACTATCTACCTGTACATGTTTTTGCTAATGCCATAACAAACTGCAACTTTTCAAGTATATTTGGTCGTATTTTGAGGACAATTTGTTAGAAATTTCATGATTTGGCTTTTATGATTTGGCTACAAACACGATTTTTACATATTTGTTGAAAAATAATTATTAACCGTTTTTATTAATACTCGACGCGGCGCAACTGGGAAAATTAGTGCACAGATTATGTGTTCAAATGTTCATATCGATCGGTCCAGTAGCTTTTATGCTACGATGGGAACCAACTTTGAAAAATTTACATCTTTGTCAGTTGTTCCTTGATTAATCCAAAATGTGTACACAATATTCTGGAATCGATTAGCATTGACGGAAAAATGTAAAAATGAAATGTCACGAAAATAAATACATTTGCTCCCTCGGAAGGATATGGAAATAGATTTTACTACCTCACCAGTTGCGTCCATCAATAACATTAAAGCGATTGCGATGCCCTTTCTCTTACTTACGTCCCCCCAGGGATACTGACACTGCTTACGACTGGTTCCTACCTTGCCGCAACATTGTTCGATTCCGGGTTAAGCCACCAAGAGTGGACATTCGGTCGGTCGCAGCCGGCCATTACGTTTACGCTACTTGTGTTCCACGTGACCGCGGTCGCCGGTTCCATCGCCGCCTACCTGCTGCTCGAGCGGTACACCAAGAAGCAGATTAACGTAAGTTTGTCGTCGCCTTTCACCAGGATAAGACGCCGCTTACCTTCGCCTTCCACCCGTTCCCTTCCCCAACGCAGTATGTCCTGGTCGCGTGCGTAACTGTCGCCAGTATCGTGGGGATTGCCGTTCCCAGTAACCTGATCGCGGTCGCCTTTGGCCGTGGTCTGATGGGATTCGCCCATGGGCTTGCCTACCCGGTGGTGCTGGTACACGGTGGTGAAATCGTCGTGAAGGAACTGCGTGGTGTCATAATCGCCAGCGTTAACTTTTGCATCGTCAGCGGAGTGATGCTAGGTTCGGTGATCAATACCATCACTCAAGAAGACATTCCTCCGTATCGATTGTTGGGCATTCTCGGACTGGTTTACATGCTACTGTCCGTCTTTCTCAACTATTTCCTGTGCTACGAATCACCGGTGTTCCTGGTGGAACGGAAACTCGACGGTCAAGCGATCCAGAGTATGATCAAGCTGCGAAACGAGTCGAACGAGACGTGGCAGATTCGCAACGAGTTGACCGAAATCAAAACGATGCTTTCGGAGGACGAACTTACGTCACGATCGATCCTGCAAGACGGTAACCTCCGGCCACTGGTGTTGATCGCGCTGGGGAAGCTAGCGGCCGTCCTGTCCTTCAACTATGCCGTCAACTCCATCAAGTACATCGTGATCGATCAGGCACTGGCCCAGGATTACGATACCTTCAGCCTAGCGACGACCATTTTGATGACGATTCGATTACTCGGCGGAATGGTCGGTATGTTCATCGTGGATGTACTCGGTCGCCGAGCTCTGGCTGCAGTTTCATCGTTATCCACCGGGCTACTGTTGGCCGCCATTGGTATCACCTATCTCGCGACAGACTCCCTGTCCAGTGAGGTGGCGATGGTGTTTCTTTTCGCCTGTGAAGTGGGCTCATCGCTCGGTCTTACCTTTGTTCCGGATGTGCTCTGTTCGGAGGCATTCAATACACGGAAGAAGCTGTTCTCGATTGTTGTGGTACAGCTGGTGGAAAATGTACTTCAGGTCATCATTTTTGCCATTACGTTCGAGTGGAATTTTGCGGTTCAGGATCGTTACGGTGGAACGTTGTTGGTGGCCGGTGTGCCGCTGGTGGCCATCGCTTACGTGCTGTACCAGAAGCTGCCCGAAACGTCCAAGATGTCGATTCGGCAAGCGCGTATCGAGTTTTACAAACGGGACGGGATAGTGTTCGGTGGCAGCAAGAACTCTGTTGAAGTGTTGTACGACTGATCAGTGGCTGGAGCGGGACAGTAACGTCCTTTAGTATTTATGTAAATAATAAAGTAATTATATTTATTCAACCCCCCCCAAAAAAGGCAGGACTTTCAATGGTTTATTTAGAAGTAATCGTTGCGAAAAGAGCTCGCCAATTGATAATGGAAAATAGCTGATAATGGAGAATAGCTGTAGCTGTCTAGGCGAAGGCGATTCCTTGAGTCTGATAGAGAGCGAAGGAGAGAGAGAGCGAGAGTTATCGGTAAATTTACGATTCCCCCCCCCCCCGATATGGTAGATGGGCATCTGATGGGTGCTGAACACGCCCCACTCGCTAAGTGTCGTTGAGTGTCGTAGCACTATCGCAGAACATTGATGTCAGCCAACGTACAAACGAACGACGGCGTGAAATTAATTATGAGACCCTCTTCTGCCGGTCGCATTAACGGTCGCTTCGTGTACTCGACGCGCGTGCAAACACTGATCTCGAACGCATCACTACTTGACAGTCTTGGATTGTTGCCGTTTTTGCAACTATGATGCGTCCTCGTTGTCCTCGAACTCGTACGAGGATCGCGATCACTTCTTATCAGCGGCCAGCAAATGTTTTCGCTTTCATTCGTCGGCCTAGTCGTCCCTTGTCTAGCAGACAAGTGACGCCGCTTGAGCAGACACCGATCACGACTCTCATCACTGGTGTAATGTCGCTTTTGCAAAACGTTGCCACTGCGTTGGGGGATATTTGTGTAACCTAGATTGCGCCCTGGACCAACTACTCCGATCACTGGCGTCATCACGTCGGCCGGCGGTTGCAGTTGCAATTATGAGTCGTCAATTTGATTATGACACACAGGCCACACCAAGTGTACCGAGCGGGCTGTTTACTGCTGATTGCTCCAGATGGAAGCGCCATACTGGTTACATTGTAACGACAACGGTCTGGACGGGCTGCAACGGATGGCAGTCAGTCGAGCGTCGCAAAGTGATACGATAAATATACGATCGAACATCGATCGAGGACCGGAGCAACATCGAGGTGAGCACAGAAGAAAAAGTAGCTTTACGTAAAGCTACTCCATTCTACCAAGCAGCAAACCGACTGCTTGCATTTCAAAACATTAATTAACAACTGAATGAACAGGAACATAAAACCGCACGTGACGTGCTCGGGGGATTGCTTTTGTGTGGATTCCTGCTACCGTTGCATGCAGTGCACCAATAAGCAAGTCAATCTTATTATTTCAAATTGTACAGTGTGCGCCATCAGGTGGTTCCCTATTTTAAAGTTGAATAACTCTGCCATTTTTCAGCCGATTTTGGAAAATGAACAAGTTTTATCTAGGATATTGTGCCATACTCAAAATATGATATCGATTAAATGACCGCCTTCAGTCCGCATACAAAAAGCGGCCCTTTTCGGACATTTTGCATTGTATTTGACAACATTTTGAGAGTTATTTTGCCCATTTCAGCTCTAATATTTGCTTTAAGTTGTTTCATAGCCTTCGGTTTGCAGCCATAAACCTTAACTTTTAAATGGACATTCATTCATCATCCATTGCACGAGCGCAGTTTCCACAAATGAACGATTATTTTCAATATAAATTGTGACAATTTCAGTCAGTTCTTTTAACGTGAAGTGATCCATTACTAAAGTAGCATAGACTAACGCTTCAGAAACTGGCCTATTTGTCCAAATCCGTTAAAAAATGACAGAGTTATTCAACCTGATGGCGCACCCTGTATACTCCAGCATCGTCACGCTTTGTAACGTCCCTCCAGGGGAGCACAAGCAATACACTAGTCTGCAAAAGGGTAAATGTACTGGCTTGTACATGAATTTGATGTCCACTAACAATTCTCCTCTCATAAAACCCGCCAGAAACTCCTTTTTGCTAATCATTTGTGCGGCCGCTTTCATCGCTTCATGTCGGCCACAATCTGCTGCTGACGCGTTGACGTTGTTTCAACAACTCGCGTCCTAATCTGTTTCATTCCGCTTGCAAAAAACGCACATGCAAAACGCGCATACGCCCCATGCACTGGGGCCGGCTTGATCGACACATCGGTTGCAAAATAATGGCGTCTGGAGCGCTATCACTTCCACGCAGCACCCGGACGGCGGGGGTTATCACGTCGTTGTCGTCGTCGCTGGCTTAGACTTATTGTTACAGTTTAGCACCATAATGGCCGACATTGCAAGCCGTCAACCTACTTCCTACATTTTAAGGACGCGAAGAGGAAGCTTAGAGCACCCGACGAACGACCGACGAGGACGAGACTATCACTAAGGGGAGGGAGATGTTTTTGATGAAATGTTTTATACTCGGCCTCGATTCCGTGGGCCGTGCTGGTCGATTGATTAAACAACAAGCACACATCGATTGCGACACGTGTGCGTCTTGAAGAAGCTTTATGCGATTGATTAACGACTCGTTCCGGGGCGTTACTTTGGGGTGCACAGCAGACGGAACAGTGCACAATCAGCAGCAGTAACAGCCAGCACACGATGCTTTATCAATAGCTGGCCTGTGGACCATAAATTTCAATTGATTCTTTGTTTATTAATGGTGACGACGGTGTTTAGTTTTGGTTGGTTGGACAATGTAGTTTATTGTGTAATGCCTCCTCTTCTGTAGAATGCTTGGCAACATTCTCTGCAAGAGCCACAAGGGACCGCACCAGCATCTAATGCAAGATTCCGATGATTCTCGCTGATGTATCACTTATGGACGCACGCGCTCAAGCTCATTAAAACGATTTTCTAGTCCCAGATTCTGTCTCAATTCGATGTCTCACTCGATCGATGTCAACAATTCAATCCCCTGGGACGAGAGTAGAGAACAGAGATATTGAAATCAAAATTTGAAATTGAAATTGATAGCTTTTTTCATTGGGAGTGCGCGTGCGTCTGTAAAATGCTTACGAATGCATTCATGGGATCACATGTTGCATCATACATGTTTCCTTCGTAGAAATTAAATTGAGAAGCTGAGCACGGCCGACGAGGGACCCGCTAATGCCATCAAACATGCGCTCGCACCAGGCACCACATCCCACAACAAACACAATGTTTGCTAGATTCCCGGTGCGTCGCAGCGTGGCGTGGCGTGGTGTGAGGCGCGCATCGCGAATCGCGCGTTCTTCTCGCGCCTTTCCGGTCATAAACGAGAGTGCCAGAGAGCCAGAGTGTGCCAGACGCCGCTAGCCGCGGCCGTCAAGAAGCGTTTACGAAACCGAACCTCACCTCTCAAGGGCAACCTCTCCTCGAGCGGTTGTCGTTGCCCAGGTTATATCATTTGTATGCGGATAACGATCGGGCACGAATTTTCGGGGAAGTGGCTCTCATACCCATCGAGCAGGCTCGCTGGCTGCCTGGCGTTGTCATAACGACAAGCACCATCGCCAGCCAGTCCCTAATAAACCTTTTTTTTTTTTTGGGTTTGGTTTGGTTTGGTTTGTTTGCTGTATGTTGGTCCAGACGTGGCCACAGACGTAGAAAGCAAAAGAAGTTATGCTGCACAATGTCACGCCAGTGTGTGCCACCGTCGGACGTCAGAAGTGGCGGCGGATTGCGTCCCGACGAAACCATAAACAACATAAACATGGTGCGCGCACACGATCGCGTGCTGTGTTGAATGTGTTTGCTCCCGAAAACCTTCCCCCGGGTGGTGGTTCGATTGCCCCGGAGTGGCGCGGAGTTGAGGAAGCGAAGGGTCAATCCGCAAATGCTGCAGCTTACGCACGTCTGTAGTCGGTCGTTTTATGGTCGAAATTTTTTCGGGTTCCGGGGCGCGCGTACTGCTTGAGGCTCAGATTACCGGGTGGCCAAACCGGGCGACGTATGTTGCGAATTAGCATCAAGCAACCAAACAAGCACCATACGTGCATGTGCAGGGGATGCGTTTGTAAAGGAACGTCGCGGAGTGGTTTGTTTGTGCGCTTCAAATTTCTGCTCGATCGTAAATTTATTGACGAGGACGAGGTGGTCGACTGGGCACATAACGGGCTTCTGGTGGTGGCGTGAGGTGGTCGCTTGCTCGCTCGCTCGCTTGGTGGTCACGCAAATGCAAATCATGCGCAAATATCAATGGACGACGGATGATTGTGGAGTGAGACTGGTGTGTGACAACATTGTGGGTGCAATGTTGCATTTCTGCACCGCCAGGGGAAGGAAAACGTGGAAAGGATCAAAGGGGAGAGTCGTTTAATATGTTGAAACAGTAAGCTGGAGGGATTGATTAATTCCCATTTTGCTACTATCCCCTTCGGCAATGATAAATTGATTATTAATTGGTATTTGGTGGGAGCAAGAAAAAAGATTTAATCTGGGGAACCTTCTGGCTTGCAATTTTACTAGCTACTGAGGAGAAGAAGACGTCATATTGGAAGCATAAAATAAAAGGCGATTACCAACACATGTGCAGCTTATCCTTAACATGATTAGGGTTTGGTAATAAACCGTTTTTCTTTGTAATTCTTTCAGATTAGCCTTAATAACAATGAAAAGTGAGTTAATTTCTCCTACTGATCTAGAGAATGCAGTTATCCCTAATCTTATATTAGGTTAGCTCGTGTAAGTTTAATTCTGGGTGTAGGGATTCTGAATAACTTAAATAAAGTTACTTATGATTAATCATACATTCCAATTAAAATGAGCAATTCGTAGAAATATGTCTGATAAATTCATAAACAAACAGAAAATAACGAAAAAGTCGAATGATCGCAAAACAGATTGCAAAAAGTTGTGAAAACCAGTCCGAAATGAATGAAAGAATGTACCGACAAGCATTTATAATTCTTAATTTTACTTTAATAAAGATCCCACTATACTGTAATAAACTTTCTTCTATACTCGTTGTGTTATTACACATTGTTGGTTAACTCATTTAGCTTATGGCACTATTTATTTATTTTCAATACAGTACAACATAACATCGAACTAGGAAAAGATTTAAAAAAAATCGAATAACTCAAAGTGCTGGAATTGTACTTCGGTTGGCGGAACACGTGTGATCCAGCACTTATCACGAGGGACGGTCTTTGCGGAGATTTTGCGTGATCCTTGCTGCTGATTTTTTTTTTGCATAGAGTCATCACTTTGGTGCTTTGGTATTATCAATAGGAACATTTTGGGTCGGATCATAAACATATTGTATGCGTTTTGCTCAATCTGGAGCACACTCTCGTCCTCGTATCCTGTGACTGACATAAACTTTCCATGTTCCAAGTGATAAAGACATTTAGCAGTCAAGTGTGCAATTCGGTCATAAATTGAAAACATTTTTACTTTATTTGTTCAAGCATAATGCTCAGCATCAACAAGCATCTGATGTTCAAGCATACGACTATGCTTCACGCATACGAAAATAGGTCCCCTCCCGTAACCTCCTGTCTGGGTCTTTTTCATCTCATTCCATATTCATGATCTGTGGTTTATGCTCCTTTTATGATGCATAAACCTTCCTTTTCTACATGAAATACTTTACGTTTCCTCAAAAACCCGCCGATGTGCATTGAATTTAAAAACTCTTTTTCTTTTTCTCCTGCATCTCCTGCCAGCGAACTGAATTCGTCACAAAAATCTTAGAGATCAGACAAACAATACCAGGATCGTCGCAGGGAAACAAAACAGATCCATCACAGTGGATGTTCGATCGACGATTGAAGGAAAGGCCCCGTCAGCCCCGTCAACGACATTCACTTTTCACCGGCAAATTGCACGCGGGATCGCTGATTGCTTCTTAAAGTGTCATCCCCCCCCCCGACGATCGCGATCGTGAAGTGCCCCGGAGTCGTCGGAAGACGATTCGATGCTATAATGAGTGACTTCGCAATGCCGCACGGAGCAGCAGCAGCAGCACCGGGGAATGAGTTTATTAACTTCATCACGACCGATCTTCACCTTCCTTCACCCCTAGGTTCCCCGTTGATGCGCATCGCTCCCCCTTCCGCGCAATCAACTCCACGATGCATCATCTTCGTTTCGCTAATATCTGCAACCCACTGGCGCTGGCGCTGTTGCTGATGGTGATGAAGTTTGATGATGGTTGAATGTTAGTTTTTAGTTTCGTTTAACCCCGCCATCAGCACACCAGCTGGCACTAGCCGACCATCCGATGCTGGTATTGCGTGTTGCCGGTTGGGCTTTGCTGGGCGGAAAGTAAATAATGGGCCGACGCTGGTGGTTCCGCGAGTGCCGCGAATGACTTGCGTGGCGTGTCTCGTCGTCGTCCTCCTGGTCGTCGCGGATTGCCCGCCCTCCTCCGAGCAATGAGCGATGAGTCAGACCGACCGTCGTGGGGTCGCTTGCTTGCTGTGGGAGTTGTAGGCGAAAGTGGCCCCAGCAAGCATCGCATACGTACCATATGCTCTGTGGTGACTGATTATGCTCAGTGCGGCAACGAGCATCAGCGCGCACACTCACTTGATGAACGATTGATGCTGTAGGACCCCCCGTAGGACCCTTGGAGCTCGGGTCGGGGTCATAAAAGAGTATTCTGCAAAACATACGTGTATGTCTCTCTAGCGGCTGGATTAACCGGCAAATCGTGTGATTTGCCGGAGAAAATGTATTTTCCCGTTCATGGATCATTACTTTAACGGTTTAATTGTAATTGACAAACATACATGAAACATCTTTTATGCGTTTTCGTAACTCCCTTGGAAAGGATTTAGTTTGGTTTCAGGGATACAGACCTTTTGATATCCGGCTTTAGTGTTTAAATCTCGGAAAATTTTAATGTTAAAATCTGCAAAATAAATGTACTCCGTAACACTATCTTTCTACAATTTATTAAACTATTCAATGCTCAACCAAGGCTGTGGATTCTTAAACTAATATTCATAAGTATGTTAGCTGGAAGATTTTATTTAAGCAAGATGCAAGAAAGAGCATTTCCTTTAATGAGGAAGATAAAAATTGCCATTAAAACAACTAGAAAGACAAAACATACGGCTTGGCAGTTTCTTTTGATTGTTTTCATAGTTTTTACAGAGAGGCAAAGTGGTCTAAAAGAATGTGCAATTTAAAAGAAGCCTTTAGACCAGGGGTCTCAAACTCATATAGGCACGCGGGCCGCAGTTTAAGGAATCCGCGAGTCCGCGGACCGCACCTTTATGTGGTGAATGTTAAAATGTTGAGAATTTTTTCTTTATTCAATTTTTCGAACGTTATTGTCATTGTACAAATGACAAATCTTTAATTCCAACATGCGCATAAAAAAAATGACTAATTTGACATACAATGACATACAATTAACGACCGTAAACATCTAAAATTTATTCCGCGGATGTGGCCGCGGGCCGCACAAAATTGTTTGGTGGGCCACATGCGGCCCGCGGGCCGCGAGTTTGAGACCACTGCTTTAGACTAAGGACATTTACAAAAAAACTTTTCAGCTCAGTAGTTGGCATACGTGGACTGAACAGATTTTGAGATTTGGACAGAGTGTCTCACAATAGTTATGGTTAAAGTAAAAGTTACGTCAACAAATTATCCCAACTTTTATATTGTCCAAGTTGTTTATTGTCCATGTTGTCTCTATTTTTGTTTTATGCTTTATGAAACGCTCCACACAACCTCAAACTATCCTCCAAACGCCAGGCACAGCAACTCGGGAACACTCGGTAGTACTACATTTTAAACAACTTAAAATCAAATGAACAGGAAGAGTATATCAAAAATAATGTGTTCCCTTTTCCGTAATACTATCAGGTAGATAGTAACCTATTTTATTCAGCAATAACGCTTGGCATGCTGTCACCACTCAAATTCCATCAAATAGAAGAATAGAGAAGCACAGGATTTAACTTTGAGAGCATTTACAGACTTACTTGTCAAGGATTTCTAGGAGGATTGTCTTGCAAAAGGATATAAATGAAATAGAGCAGAAGGATTGCCACACGGAAACGGAATGTCCATACAAAAGACTAAGGAACGTGGTGAATGGTAAAAGGAAAGACTAGACTGGCCTGGCTTTAAAATACAGTTTACCATGTTCCGATACGCTCGCCCGTACTCGTACCCTTACTTCATATAACATAAATTTCATACATAAAAAACAACAAACCGCCATCCTCCCGTGCAAATACCCCATCCATTCCATCCCCGCACCGAACAACTATTTATCATTTAACATTCACATGCGAGCGCGCGCGCGCGCGGCCTTAAGATATGCGGCGTGTTTTGCACCGAAATAAAGCGAACGAGGGTGCCAAAAATCTTAAACGAAACGAATTAATGGCGCAAAACGAATTAATGCCCGCAGAGCCCAATAGGGCCCCAAAGCGAGCGGGGCCTCACCCCATTGGCTGCGCGCAGCGAAAGAACAACAAATTGGTTGCGCAAGTGTTCATTTTTAAGATGCTTCCATTCCATGCTGCTGCTTTCCATCGTCCCCCGAGGTAGACCGACGACGACGACAACAACACACGCAGACGCGGACACAACCGAAGAAAAAAAAAACAGACGAAAGAAAAACGTCCGCAACCTTGACATAAGCGTTCGGCTCGCACGCAAGTGCCAACATCCGGCCAATAATTACTCTCGCAATAAATTAGTGGGCCTTTTAGGGTCGCGCAGCAAACGCGCAGACTCCCGTTTTCCCCCCGCGTTCGCGTTCTCCTGTTCGCCCTTTCCTTTCATCGCCGCTCCCGCCGTGGCGGAACGACAACGCAAACCAAAAACACCCAGCAGCCGCGCTACTACGCAATGGCCATGCCGTTTCCGGGAGACAAGAGCACGATGAAGAAGATGTGGAGAGAAGGTGGAAGAGAAAAGGGAATAGGAATGATCGTTATGCCCTTTTCGTCGTCGTGGAGTGTCTTTCCAGACTCTACTCCGACTCCGTTGGCCCATTTCACCACCACCCTTGTGCCCTTGGTTATGGCATTTGATGATGTAGGGGTTCCACGCAACATATTAACCCCCCGCACTTGGTGTGTTCTCAGCAGGGGAGTGCCACCAGCCCCACCACGTGTGCGACCACGTGTTTGAATTCGGCTCGAGGGAAAGGATTTTCCATTGCGCCGCTCATGGGAAAATGGTGCCAGAACACGTAGCCACGGAACATTCCTGCCGACAAAAACCTTCTGTGCCTTGTTTCAGCCGGTTTTGGAATTCCGTCAAATCCCTCTCGGTGGTTGGTATCGGCTGTAGAAGGAAGGGGCGCGAGGCTGGAAAAATATATGTTTACAAACTGCTCATTGCTGTGCCCCTGTGTGTATCAATAATCCTTCGACTTGAAGAGCTCGAGTTGCGCGATGAATTTGTTTGAACAAACTGGCCGCCATTGTGCCTCCATTGTAACTTCATTGTTGTGGGGGACGCAGCATTGTGTTCGTTTATTTTCGTTTTCCAACTTAATGTTCATTATGAGTCCTCTGCATCTCGGTTCTTGAGGGTTTTGTTGAGTGTTTCTAGAGATCTACGACGTAATCGATTCGATAAGGCGATCATCGACATTCAAGTGGCTCTCAAATGAAAGCAAATGGGGGATTCAAGTTGGAACATTCTAGCTGTCAAGAAGTCACTTCCGCTTCCGGAAATATGGAGCTAAAGGGTTCATGGAGTCAGTTCTCAGTTCTTCACCTCTTCGAGTTCCACCGAGTACTGGCGATGGGACCCTTGACACTTTGGGTTCGCGAAATGGTCTGCAAACGAAATCCAACAGTAACTTGAGTCAAGAATCCGGTCGTCAGAAAAGTAGTGACCCTTCCTTGGGGTCCAGCCGAAAGCGGAAAGTCGCTGACCAGGAATCTCTTGATCCGATCTCTGACCTTCGATAAGGAACACTTTCTTGAGGACGGCACAGCGGAGGTCATCGCTTCCATCGCACGTGTTTTTTTCTCTGGAAGAAGAATCCCTTATGCCCTTCTTGAGCTGCCTCTTTGCTTGACACCCTGTCTGGACCTTAAGATAAGAGCACCATGGTGGCCGTGGCTTAATTCTCCGAAGACCGAAAAGCAAACGAAAAAGAAAAATGAAAAGCACGTACGCTTGTGGTAGACGCTGGCCAGAACGCCATAATCCTCGGCACCCCTTCCTTCAGGGAGGGCGGAAACGGTACGACACCGATACCGATGGCGCTGATGGCGGAACCGATGGCGGTTCGCGCAGGCCTCGCTGGTGCCTGGTTGGACGATGCGTGTAAAGAGGCTTTCTATGTTGCCAGCAAGATTTATGGTGATGAAGTTAGGCGATAGCAAGCCACGCAACGACCCAAAAAAAACGGAAAGAGAAGAAGGACAGGAAGCGAAGAAGAGTTCGGGTCTGGAGTCCCGAAATTTCAACACCAAGCGATGGGATGAGCCCAAGACAGAAACACAGAGACGCAGCATAACACAGCATAACCATGGCTGGAAAGGAGTAAAGAGAGCATGTGGCTGTGGTGCATGTGTAATTTGCAATTTCCTGGCGTCAGTTTTGGTTTTTGTTGCTGTTGTTTGATGCTGTTGCCGTTGGTGAATGAAGAATGATTACTTCTCGAGCCGTGAGGTCCTCTCGACAGGCGCAAGACGAGCAATGGTGGGTCTCGGTGTTTATGTTTTCGCTCATCTCTCTCTCTCTCTTAGTGAGGCCCTGAGCTACGGGGTTTTCAAATATATTTTCCTACAGCATCGAAACGGCCAGGCCTGGCGTGGTCCTTTGCAAATGATGATTCCTCCTAGTGTGGCGTCTCGCCCCTTTTTTGTTGTTGTCTTATTTTTCTGCTCTGTTCTTTTCTCTTTTGCCTGATGCCCTTTTTCCGGTTTATGCTAAACTCTGTCATAAAGCGGATGGATCGTAAGACAAACGGAGCACCGAACAAAAAAAAAATCCCCAAAAAAAACGCCATGAAAAGGAAGGAAATTTGGCAAATGGCACCAAAACCCAGAGTAGAGGTCCCGAGAGAACGAAGGCATGATGGCGGCGATGGAGGGCGATCATTAAGTGCGCTGGCTGACATCGAAGAAAAACATAACATATTTGGACCATATGTGGGATGCAAAAATATTTTTAGGATGGCTCTTCTAAGGGAACGGTCTGGGTTTGGTTTCTTTTTTTCCCTGGCATCTTCGGCGTCGGAGTTTCGGCCTGATAGCCCCAGATGTGGTCGACAGGCCGGGTCTTCGATTTTTTCGACTCAACTCGACGGCATTACGTTGTTTTGGACCAAATTGCTGTGCGTCATGGCGCGATGGCAACATAACGCTTATGCTTTGCGAAAACGTAACATGATAGCACATGGTGGAGGTATGGTTTTTGTGAATGAAAATGTCGCTACAGTGTCGTCGGTGGCCATGGTGACGGTCGTTCGTCGGCATTTCGGCGCGGAAATGCCGAAACATGCCTGTTTCACGTTTGACGACATTCCGTCAAAGTGGATGGAGAAGAAATTCATTTTTTTTGTTCATCTTTTAAACAGTTCCCAATGTTTGAGACTAAATTTCTAGTTAGAACACTAAAGAACTTTTGCGTTAGTCTTTCTTTCATGTATGTTTCATGCGAGCATCAATCGTGATTATAACATTAACGGCAAAGGTTCTAGTTAGGTTGTTTGCTTATGCATGCTGTTTGTTTGCAATTCGCTTAAATCATAATCCACCTTATTTTCAAATTTATTTTCGTGTAACCTTGATTTATTTCTCGTTAATTCGTTCCATTAAATGCAGCGTGAATGAAGATTATATTAGCTATCTTTTGTCATCTTTCAAGTTTTGATTTAGCTTTAGTCATCATTGAATACTTACGACCAATTAAAATATAAACGTTAAAAAATCTCAAAGAGTTACCTCGCACGAATGCAGTATGTTTAAACATCATATCGTATGTTTGATTGTAAAAGATATGAAAGATTCTAGATACGCATGATATTTCAACCTTGAGAACAAGATTAAAAGCTAAATGAATAGTAATGATTTGCTGGCTGCAATATTAATTAAGGAATTTAAATTATTTACTGCTGCTAAACATTATGCGATATTTGTTATACAGGTAAACTATTCGTTAAATAAAATAAAAGTAAAAAACTACCTAAGCATTACATCTTTCATGTGAGTTTGAAGCAGTACAAAAAATACAGTAAATTGCCAAAAGAATCTCTTGAAATTTCATGTCCAACAACTTTAAATAAAACAAGTGAAAAACGTTATCGCAATCAGGCAATTTGTGCGAGAAGGCATTCATTTGTTTATCGAACGTCATCAAATAAAACACAGAATCGACAGTATCTGTTGCTTTTGTGAGCGATCAATGGGAACATGTTTAATTTTATTCTTCTCTTTCAACAATAAAAAATATCACAAAAGTATGATGCAATTATTGTCCATTTAACACCCGTCCTCCCCCAGAAGCATAAATAGAAAACGCAAGTAGCGGAATTCACTATGAAACACCTCCTTATCCTCTCAAAAAATAGCCACAAAAAGACAATGGCGTTATCTCAATTTCCACCACTTCGCACTTTAATCGGGTTCACAAAATTAAATACACAAAACTGAATTAAAACACTTTGGCCTGCGTGTCACTCCCTCCCTGGCTTGCCCGGTTGCACGCACTGCACGTGCAACAAAGCTGTTAACATAGATCATGCTGATCGTGGAATGTTTGTATTCGCGTTCGGAGAAAGATCGTTTATTCCCACCATCCGGTGCAATTATACTACTGGTCCACTCTGTAGACATGTTGATCAGGCGGGTCCACAACTCACAACGCTCCCTCGATACCGGTGTTGCGTTACGACATTCTACTTGAGTAATGCGCGAACCCCCGAAAATATGGTAAACAGCGAAAGGAACGCGTTGAGCACACTCTCCCGGTACTTCGGGGTGGCCACAACCAACCGGACCAAAACCGGCACGGTTCCAACTGTCAACTGTGTGGTGGGGGTCTGGGTGATGACAGGTTACCTCCAGACAGCTCCAAACGGGAATAGTTAAAACAATGACTGAATCGCAGAAAGCCCGAAAGTCAAGTGGCCTCTCATGAGGTGAATGGCTTTTTCCGAGGCATGAAGGTGACTCTTTACTGTTAAATGAAGTCACTATGGTACTCTAAAAGGTACCTTTTTGGGGTATAAGTAGCTTCATAAAGCACACAATTAGTAAAATGCATGCAAAAAACCCCGAAGAAAGGGCGTTCGCCGTGCAAATGGGCATCGAAGTCTTTCGTCTTTCTTTTCGCGGAAAAAGACTTGCAATGCGCATGACTGTCCACAACTACCGCTGTGTGGGCGGAGACAAGGCAGGAATATTTAGAGTTTCGAAGTGTCCCCCTCTTTCTTCACCTTCTCCCCTCTTTTGGATTCCTACAATTACCTCTTGCAAATGGTGCCAGGAAGCGCGCGCATCGAAAGTGTTCCATCTCTGACTCCGACACGAAAGTGTCAGCTTCTATAAATAACAGCAACCACCACCCCAGCAGATCCGCGCTACTTACTTCCCAAGATCGTCGATTGTCAACCCCTTTTTCCGGCGCATCACTCGCATTACGGATGCGTTCTCTGAAACGGGACCGTATGTTATCTAATTAGGAGCTGATTGGTTTATCACTGTCTGGCTGTCTGGCCCTTGGCTCTACCGTCTTCTTCTAGTTTGTCTGTCAGTTATGAAGTGCTCCTCTCTCTCTCTATCTCTCTCTCTCTCTCTGCCTCTCTCTCTTGGGATGGAGGGCGTGAAGATGAAATAAACATCTGGAGTATGGCTGGTCCGTGGGAACGGATTGAAACGCCGCGGTTGCTTCAGGTTGATCTGCGGCAATGCATCACAGATTAACATATCATGTTTCTGCCCACCCCCCTGCCGCGTGTGCACGCTGATGGATTGGATGTCGTACAATGATACAAACCGTTGATATGGCTGACGAGTTGAGTTTGCTCTCTTTCATTTCTCTTTCATTTTTTTTATGTCGTTTAAAAAGCAGAAGCAAACACTAAGATCAACATTACGTGGCATGTCAGGGCATGGTATCGAAAGGTAAAGGGACGATCGGATTATCTGGGAACGTTTGGACTTCGAACTCTATCTGAATGACGCATCGACTTCACCTCTCGGACAGATTACCGAAACCGATCGGTCGGTCGGTCGAGGGAAAATGAAGAAAATCAATATCCTACCAGGCATGAAATGAAGTCCCAAACACTCGAGTCAAGGTCCGGTGCTGGGCGCGGTTTCAATCAGTTTTGGGCACCGTTTCCCCGATTCCGGAGCACTTACAGCTGCAGCACCACCGCCAGACGCCTGTCCGAAAAAGATGCACCCCGTGAAATGAGGAGACGGAGAGGAGGTCACAGCGGGGAAATCTATGCCATACTCATTCCGAGGTCGAACTCTGCTGCTCTCTCCTCCCGCGCCCACCACAAACACCACCACATGTTCTCGTTTCTCGGGAACAAGGGAAAAAGGGCCAGCAAGCCAGCATTCGCCATCTCGTCATCTCGCGCACATCTTCGCTCGTTCGTTCGTTTCTGCGTTGGAGGGATGGATCGGAGTGGAAGGTTCACCTCTGGTGACGCCCCGGACGCACCGGAGGCGCATCTGTATAGTACCGGAGAGCAGCGAGCGAGCGACCGAACGATGCGTGGGAATTTCAACATGTGCAAGATATTAACGTTCACTGCGTTGCGCTGCATAAAACGAGAGGCAGCATAAAAACGGAAAAAAAGGTTTTTCCTCTATCCACCACCGCCACGGCCTTCTCCTGCCGCACACATGGCCACCAAACTGTGAGCATGCTGTGTCCTTCGAGCGATAGACAGAGAAAGAGAGAGCGAAAGAGGCAAAGGGACAGTGGTACGAAGAATATCCTTTTTGGAAAGATTTTCTGGCGTTTTTTTCCTGCTTCTTCTTTCGGGCTGTTGTTGTTCTGTGGTGCTGCTGTTCCTGATGCTGCTGCTGGTACCAATTCTTCACGCACAGACTTTATGATGGTTGTCCTGAATTTCTATCGCGCTCCGAGCTTTGTTAGCTCGTTAGGAGAAGCGCGTTTTTGTCAGCGAGCGTCCTGCGTGTCCTCTCCTTCACTTCATCACATTGTTCCTCTGGATTCCTAAGGTTGATTTCGGGTTCTCTTCAGAGCTTCGCGCAGTGCTTTTAATTGAGCCACTAAACGGAAAGAAAAAGAAAAAAAAAACGAGCCAGAATATTATTATAATAAAACCGGAGCGAAACGAGATAAACGCAGTCGCAGGATTCTCTGCAGGCAGTCGTCAAGGTTAAAGATGACGAGATTTTAGAGAGGCGGGGGTATTCGATAAGTTTCTGCTTTTCATGAGGATTGAATGACGGCCATAAACATCGTTCTTAAACGGGAGCGAGAAAGGTAAAGAGGCGACGAATTAATGTAAAAGTGAGCAAAAGAAGAGCAGAACACTGGGGAAGAAGTTAATAATGGACAAGACAAAAACAGAAAATGGTAATGAAACGGCGAGTTAATGTTACGAAAAGTGTGGAAAAGATAAACGCAAAGAAAAGAAAGGACATAATGATGAACAAAAAAGGCACCAAACGGCAATCTGGGAGAAGTTTGGTATCCTTAGGAAGAGCTAACAATTGAACTTGCTAATGAAAGAAGAATAACATGAAAAAAGTACAACTAGCAAATTATGGAGTAGAAATAGCAATAGGAAAGGATGTAAAGCTATCAGCATACGAATCCATTCCGTGTGCTAATATCTTTTACCACAATAGGAGCAATAAACACGTCATAATTTGCACCGAACATGGATCCTTGCAGAGCACTCCTTCACTCATTCTGCTCGTTTAAATTGTCTATCAAAATGCATCCACATAAGCTTCAAACTTAAGGACTCATCGATTTCTTTTGATGTGCAGCGTATTACCATCTGGATTTTGATTCTTCTTTTTGCTTTTCTCTGCTTGCAATCCAAATGAGTATGCCACACGATTGCTTTTATGTTTTGATAGCTGTAATCCTTGGGTATCAGTGAACAGCCAAAATAAAATTAGAAAGGTGACTGAATGTCTGCAAACGCTACGCCAATGACCTTTTGCCGGCAAATAAGGTAGATACCATATATTGGCACCAGAATAATTAACAAGAAAAGAAACCAAATGAAAATAAAAGCAGCAACGCAGTAATGGACTAATAAATGGAAAAAAGGATGGAGCAAATTAACGATAAAGTTGAAAGAAATCCACCGAAAAGATACATCAAACAGGAAAAAAACAAAAGCAATCAAGAGAACAAACAGGTAAGTGAACTAATTCCTTGTTAAAACTCAATCGAAAAACAGAAAAAAGGAATGCAAAACACCTTCTTGTGCCCAAAAGTTCTGAATCCCAGAATCAAAATCCCCAGAATGACCCGTAAATCTGCAGATTTTATGCCGCCTTGCAAACGGTTCAGCAATCAGCAATCCAGCAGAATATTTGAATTCCAAGCGGCCAATCCTGATTCCCGCTGATTGATCCACACCATTCCGTGAATCCAGCGGACTCCGGGCTCTTCCGGTCCGGGAGTCCACAACCACAGGACAACAACAGCACCAGCAGCAGCAGCAGCAGAGGTACCAGTACTCCGATCGATCCAAACCCCACGCGAAACGAGAGTGAAATCTCAAAATGCACCCCACCTTTTGCGGGAAAGGAGGAGGCGAGGGCGAGGGGAAGGAAACTGAAACATAGCCACGGACATGCACGATCAAGACATGATTGGATAATCGCCAATAAATTGATTGCCCCGTCGATTGCCTCTCCTACCCTTCCCCATCCGTTGATTCGCGAGTTTCTTCCGCGATGCATAACGAAGTGCGTATCGGCTGCACTGCTCAGTTCCGTGGCGCGCTGCTGCTGCACTTTCCGGGGGCTTCCGATCCGGCTCGCTGGCTGGCTGGCGTGACCGCAGAGCGGAAACATAAGGGGAGGCAGAGAGAGAGAGGGAGGAACGGACGATCGGGTGATGCAAATTTGCAGTCCGCCCAAGATTTTATGAGCGGATAAAACCAGCCAAACGGTGCAACGACGCCAGGGCATGGACCAGCAGCGTCAGCGTCAGAGCCCGAGAGTGAAAGGTACGCACACATACAAACATACACACGTATGGTGCACTGTACGGGCAGGAATCGTGCACGGTGAAAGGGGGTCTCCCTCGGAAATGCAACCATCAGCTGCACCAACAGCGCAGCAGAAGCGAAGAAGATGCAGAGTGGTAGTCAGTCAGCGAGCCAGCGAGCCAACGATAAAATGGCAAGCAATAAAGAAACAGCTCTTAATAAGCTGCTACTCCACCTCGCTTCCACTCCATCCACACCCATCCCACCATCCTGCTCCTCGAGTATCATTAACGCCATTGATTTACGGTTTAATTTCATCAAGCATCTTATGCCCTGCGTGACGTGCGCCACGGAAACGCTCACCGGAATTGGTGGCTTCTTGCTTCTGGGCGGCCTCCTGATCGATCGACGGCCCAAGGGGGGGAGGGACTTGGCCACATGGCGCCACTTGTCACTGATTCATGTCCGAGCCGATCCGTCGATGATATTCGCGGGCAACATGCACATGGACACAGGACTGTACAGGACTGGATGGTGACACTCGCGACATCCGACTGGCCACTGGAGTCAGCCCCCGAAACCGCATCAAAACATCATCGGAACGAACCGGTTCACTCTTATACAATGATAATTATAATATCCCCGACCCGACCCGACCCGAGAGAGTCCGAGATTGGTTCCCGTTTTGGGTGCTGCGCTTTCTCGCCGCACCGTCGCCACTTCGTCCTGCAGAGGTCGCTTCCCCGTGTGGCTCTGGTCTCAGGTGGATGTTACGCATTTACGTGGCGCCACGATGGCCGAGGACACCGAGGTTCGGCGTCACTACCGTGATGAATGGTGTTGCAGGAGAAGGAACGTAGCAGCGCAGCCTTCCGAAGCCGGCAACTTTCATTTCCAGTCCATCCATGTCCATCCGCCACCGATCGCGGTCCGATCGCGGTCGATCGATAATCGTTAATCGTTTGCCGAGATTGCCGCCGCTGCCGCTGCTGTTGCTGTTGCTGCTGTCCTGGGTTCAGGTGATGGTGGGCGAGGTCGAAGGATCATAACGCAGAGGGTAGCGATCGATCATTTCGTTAAGGTAGCAGCCCTTTTACGGCTCGATGGCTGGCTGGTGATTCGATTCTCTGATCAGGCGCAGCGGGGGTGATTTATGGGGCACTCCCGTTTGCTGGCTGGACTTTCATTGAAATCAATTAATGCTTTCCCTTCTTAATTGTCGCTCCTGGTGCACCAACGGGTTTTGAGCGGGCGGGGTTTGGAAACGGGGAGCCGTTAGAGATAAGGAATGGGTTCCATTCCGGGCCCTTAAGCGTTGGTTAGAGTTATTTCTATGTTAATTGCTGATCTGGAGAAAAGATTATCCTGCGAGGTGTTCGAGAGCTGTGTACACACTGGTGCCAGGAGTTACTGTTGAGATTGATTGAGGGAACGCTTAACGTATCGTTATCATAAAAACTTGTTTGTCCAAAGATTTTTCTTTTTTTTTTTGTTTCAGAAAGACTCAATGGATTAGTTGGTTCATTTTTACGTCACAGTACAGCAGGACAGAAATGGGAAATAGTTTAATGGATGCAAGATTATCTCTGCTTACAGGTGATAAGCACCGTATGGTTTCTCTTATGGAGGGATTAGGATTAATTCTGGTCCAAAAAGGCTAATTTTTGTGAAGAAACCATTCAACTTATTGTTTTTAATTCAATGTCATATTAAATTACTACTTTTCAAAAATATTTGGTTGTACCTTTGGAAAGATTCATTAACAACTTCATCCATGGAATCAAATTTAGCAAGACGTGTCTTCGAAAAGGTACTTTTCCCGATGCCCATCGTAGCCGCGTGATGGGTCATCAGAAAAATACAAATCAATATTATTTTGCTAGATTGTAAGTTTATCCAGGTAGCTCTGTCGAGATTCCGTTGAATTTCCTATTTGTCGATTTTTGGCAGAGTTTTGAAGCTCAAAAAGTGATCACACTATGATGGGGTTCGTCGCTTAAACGGCCAAGTCTTTTGATTTGAACCAAAAACGATACAATTTTAAAGATTTATTTGTAGGAATCCTATCTTCCTATATTGGTTTTGCACATGTCATAATAAACTACAACTTTTTTAGAATATTTGGTCGTATTTTGGTTTCCGAATTTGACCTTTGTTTCAAAGTAGTGAGCTGCATAGAGGCATGCACAGGGTGAGGCATAAAAAACTACAACAAAGTTAAAACGCCACATCTCGTTAATTTTTGTTTGGATTTTATTGAGTAAAACCAAAAAATGGCGGGAATTTAATAAACTTTCAGAATCAGTTTAGTTTTTTACGGTATGTTACTTTTTGGTAGAATTATGGTCTTGAGACCGTAAAGAGGCCTTACTTTGCTTGGACGCAAGTGATGAAATTCCGAACATGGTTTTCTTGGATGAGAAACCATTCGTTATTCTGTAGTATTCAAACGAAAAAGTGTTCAGGTTTAGTCGCCACAGGATTCAGATGATGATTTACACCCTCGGCTGGCCACCAGGACGTATAAGCCCGGTTGATAATGGTTTCAGATGCGATAATATGCGACAAAATATGCGATCCAAAACTATTAAAAGGTTCATTTCAGTCCTAGAAATACAAACAATTCATGCGAAAGCCCTAGACATTCTAACAGCCCTCTGTATCTTCCCTCAATGCATCCGAGACATAATATTGGCGAAAAAAAGTTCCACTCTTGATTTCGATGTCTCATTGACTGTCAATATCTATGGACATAAAAAGAGTAGGACTTCTCCGTTTGTGGTGTTTTGAAGAGCGAGGTTAGACCTATAACATAACATAGCACATGTCGCAAATAAAATTTCAATCCATTAGCTAAAAATTCCAATTTGAAACGAATTTCCATGATCGCAGGTCTCCTGCTCCATCGTGCCATTTCACGATCAACTCCATCCAATTGGATATGTAGGGCGAATGATAAATAATACAATTGCAACCTCCAACGCTCCAAAAAACACTCATCACCGTCATAAAAACGACCCAAACCCTCCTTCCCTTGAACAGTCGTGGCTGTCCTTGCCACTGTATTACATGAGCCGAATGCCGGAGTCACCGAAAGTGACAGTGTCCCTACTAATTAATGGCCCCCCCGTCGGTCTCTCCCGTAAAAGGGTTCCTTCCTTACGTGTAGACGAGCAGGTGGTGTTGGGTCGATCGGTTGGATCATGTAATCGACATCGTCCAATGTAGGTCACCCGTGATCGACCAACCATTTTCGGCACTCCGGTCGTTGGGGTCCGGAATGCAAATTTCTTTTTTTTTTCTTTTCGGGGAGCACACCTAATCGTCCGTCCGGCAAACAAACAAGCTGCAGCACAGTAGTGCGCTAAACTGCACGTAACTGTGCCACCCAGTCGGTCACTAGTGTCACCGCCGACGTCGCCTTCATTGTCATCCGGACAATCCGGGGTTCGGGAAACGTGTGTTGGGTTTTATGCGTGTCAACCGTGGGTTGTTTCGTGGACTCCTGGCGCGGTGCTCCTGGGAGGTAGTAGCAAGCGTCCACCGCGTAACACACGCCACGCACGGTGATTGAATTGGTCAATTACTGACAACATAAAGGAAATTCCCCCAGTGGCAGGGCACTCACTCACGCATTTGATCCACTTATCGGGGCGGGGGGGTAATGATTACATCATCACGACTGCTACAACAATGCCGTGTGTTGTCGCGTGTCGCTCGCAGCAATCGCTAGCTCATCCTGTGCGCCGTTCACGCACCTACCCAACTATAAAGATGCAATTCCAGGGGGCCATTTGAGCGTGCGCACGCGCCATAAATAACACCTTCATCGAACGGGCGCTCAATTGTGATCCTCGCACAAAGCTGCAATCAGTTCAGCAATCAGTTCTAGTTGGAGTCGAGGAGGAGTAGCGTGGACACGGCATAAACCGAATTGCGTCGCGTGATGTAGTAACCTTTGACTTTTAATTGACATTTCTCCATTACCTACCGACAGCCACCAGGATGGACAATTTCGTCGCCATCGAACTGCGAACTGCCAACACTTGGCGACAGAAATGAATTTGTGAAAAGAGTGAAGTTAAATAGGAACAACAGCACACACACCTTCTTGCCCTCACCTGCATCGACCTGGTGTCAATCCGATCCGAAAGTGAAATGAAAGTAAAAACGCGACGCGAGGCGGATTCGATCTTCGATTCATCTAACCTCCAAATGGAAGTGCCGAGCGACACGCGAACACGGTATTGCAGTATCGAATTAAATATTAAAAAAGTCAACAGGAGAAACGCAAGAGCGCACGAGAGAGTAGGAGAGAGAGAGACAGGGAAAGAGAGTGAAAAAAAAATCACAAAAAAAATAAACCTCATGGCGTGCACTTTCACGCCCCGGACCGATGGCGCGATCACCAGTTGAGGTTAGGTTCAGTCAGCCAGTCAGCTAGCCAGCCATCGAGCCAGGTTTCCGTTTTCGGCGCTTGGCCTCCCTGGACCACCAGTGGGTTTTGCTGATCGATGCGGAAATTTCTGCACCATATTACCGCGCGAGCTACACACGATCGTCACGCGTGTGACACAACCGGAGCCTCGCGGCTCGCCCCCTGCGCATGGTTTTGCGCAATCACACCACGGGTGCTGTTCGTCGGGGGTGGGGTTGGTGCTCGCGTTTTGGTGGTTGACGTTGAGGCCAGGCCAAGCCAGCGAGTTCGATTCCGTCCGCTACTTCGATCACCGCGCGATGCATTGGGAAAGCTGGGCCGGTCGGGCACACGTGTTTCCATTCCGATTGCCACCGCAATGCGGCTGCATATGCAGCTGCTGGATTTCCAGTTTCAGTCGGTGGTGGCTTACATTACGTTGACGTTGGCGTTCAGGCGGGTTGGGTGTCGGTGCTGGGCTCCAAAGGAACTCCGGCTCGGGCTTGTGACTTGCGGATTTGCAGATTACGTTGAGTAACTCCTTGCTGGTTTAATGATGGCTGATGGTGGGGGATACAACGAGTGGGAGTTTCATTTCGAATTAGATTACTTTATGCCACAAACACTAATCCGTGAATTTAGAGTGTGGGCTATGCTCCATGTTTTTTTTGATCGGATTTCTTCAGATGTACTGTAGCTATTCCCTAAAAACCAATAACCAATAACAGCAGTAAGCAGTTAAATACTGATTGAAGAGAAAAGTAGTATTTCGATTTTGATTCTGTTTTTGGAGCTTTAAACAAGCTGTACGAGGTGAGTAATTCTCATTTCTATACTCTTATTACTGGATAGATTTAAGAAAAATATATCTTCGAAAGACAGCTGAAAAATCTTCTTTTTTATGAAAGAGGTATTGTATTGTTGCTATTTTCAAGAACTGTTTCCAACTGAATAAACAATTTACAATTTAAAAATGCTCTTGATTATAAACAGTTCACCTTGACATTTACGCTCGTGTTCGCAGCCAACATTATAAAAAGTTATCTTGAGAGTAATTTAGTCATTAAACATCACCATAAAATGGATAAGCTGGAATAGATTGAATGGAACGTGGTATGTTTTCATAATTTGTATAAAGTGAAGGTGTTTATCCAATTCTTTGGCTCTGTTTCAATTTTAAGTGGTTTAGAATGATATTACAGAACGGAACCTTAATTTACCAGATGTTTAATTTCGTTACTGGTGAAATATTGGCTACACATGGTGCATTTCTACAGTAATAAGACTGGACTTATCCTGACTAAACGGTTCGAGATAAAGTATTCAAATTTTTACGATAAGATAGAAGAAGGATTTAGCTATCAATCGCACTTTATTTCATTCGGCTATGACCAACTGAATTAAAATGGGACGATTTTTCGTGAGCCATGTTTTTCGCTGATCAGGGAAAATCCAGTATCATTACATTCGGAACGCACCATGTATGTGTCATTGTTGCTGTATTGTGGCAATTTATATTTTAAATCCTTATCCTTGGCCTTAGCTTAACGTCAGCTCAATCAGAGGATATTGTTAGTACTGAAGTAGCTATTCACGCTGTAGCAGAGTATTTCATTATAAAAAGAATTCTTATTGGAGTTATGTAAACCATCGTTGTAGTCTCACTTATCGATTATATTTTCTTTCTAATTATTCTAATAAAAAAATTTGTTGCATTCTCATCCCAAAAGCACCTTAGTACTAATTTTGAACGAAATGCAATACGAAACAACAAATCACGTCCCTTTCATTTCACAAAAATAGCAACTACGATGCTCATTTCATGTCGTGGCGAAACATTAGCCATTGCCCCGAAATGCAAATTGAAACCGCACGCATGGCGGATATAAACTGGTTCCTTCCTTCCTGAAACCAAAGACCATCAACAATCGTGAACCCAGTTGCAGCTCCGGACGGTCCGCCGGTCCACACTGATGACGCCGGTCCACGCCATACCACGCCACGGGTCGGTAAGGCATCAAAAGGAGCAACGACGATCTGTTGATCAGATCTCCCGAGATTCCGGGTAAGGAAAACAGAAACCGATTTAATCCAAATATTGATTCTAGTCGATTGGCCGGTCGAGCGAGTGATTCAGAAACCGCTGACCCTCTGGGGAATCCATTCCGATCGATCCATTTCCGTGTGTTGTTCCGTGGGGTAGCGTCCTGGTGGCCCGCGAACTCCAGGGCGCGATGCCATTGAACTTCGGCCCCAGGCCGGCGCGTACAACCGCGCGGGAGAGAGATGTGCGAAATTGGCTTCCCTTCGTCCGCTGGTGGTGCCGCATCGAAACACGAACCAAGCAAATAAACAAATAAATGCAGTCAATGGCGTGGCCAGAGAGAGGGCTGTAGATGACCAGAGTCGGTGACGGAGCGACGGTGCTAATAAAAACGGTAAACGGAGAATGAACTGCATTGGGGCTGTATGCGTGCGCATGCGTGTGTGTCTCTGGCTCAGTGCACCAACTTGCATTCGAGATGCAATTATGGATGCAGCCGAGAAATGTGCATCGCAAATGTGCGTTACATTCGCGGCGTGGGTCTAAAAACAATCGTTCGTCTTGTCTCGTGTCCCGGCGCGCTCGGACGCACTCTTCTCGAGACCACATCACGGTTGACAGTTCGCCGTCGCTGTTGCTGCTGTTGCTGCGTCGTGTGTAGGTGTGGCCAGTGCCCCTCTTTTTTCTCAGGTTGGATAAACATAACAATCATCTACACGGTATGTGCAATATGTGTGCACTTCACTTCGCTCGCTGTGCAAACCTGGCATCGCGTCGTGGCACCGATCAAACCAAAGGACGTTGTCATCGTCATAGTTTGTTGTCTTGTTTGGCCATTGTGTTTGCCCAGTACCATAGGTATTGTCGCCACCGCGTACCGATGGAAAATGTGCGCAGAAAGTGTGAAGATCGTCAGGCGGCCTAGACCCAACGCATGCGTCTGCCCTGCAAGGCTACAACCGGGAAGGGGATCCTGCATAATGGCCGGGGGAGATGACCGGTAGCAGGCTCGCGGCCGAGTGCATTGCACTCGTTTGCTCTAAGCGTTGCATATCATTTCTACTGGATTAAGCGCCTCTTCAGAGAGGGAGAGAGACAAATGGAAGCCCTCTTTCCCCGGCTGCTGTATGTATTGTTGCTATTTCCATTCCAACAACTCCTCGAGCATGCCTCTCCTGTGGTCGATGGGACTTTGTTTCACATAACACCTACGGTAGAAGATGGTAATGTGAAGCCTTCTGCATTCTGCCGAGCCCCTAGGTGGGGTCTATGTTCTACTGTGTGTCGTGTGACTCATCGGCACCCACTGGTACTACCACCTTTCCGGGTGCTGATGGTCGTGATCGAGCATTTGCCGTTTTGGCGCAGGCGTAAAAATGTGCCTTACCAGCGATACTCATGTTTCAAAGGCTAGCGGTGCTTGACTCATCATGAGTTTCCAGGTGGCTGCATGATGCATAGGAGAGAACATTAAAACAATTCTTGAATAAATATAAAATATTTACCGATGGGTATTATTTGTAAAACGAAACTGAAATGTCTAAAGAAAGAGCTTACTGAACTATAAAGACAGATAGAATGACAAATTGATTATCATCTCTTCTTCAATGGTTTACTCTTCAAGTCGTTCTAGGTATTGTAACATGATAGTTTAGGAAGAAAATAGTATTACACAGTTTACCTGCTCATAGATAGAAAAATAGAGATCATAATGGTAGTTACATTCCGTCAAAAAAGTATCCAGAACAATCGATTTAAATCTGACTGGGCTATCAGATCAAGTTGAATTTTTTTTCACACATTGGTACAACTGTCCTTCATTATTGTGCAATTTTTTAGCGAGATTTGTAAACCCGGTTTTTTACAGCAGCTTTTTAAGTATGTCGATGTCAGTAGTGAGCGGCAATAGCAGTTAAGTTAACTTATACTTAAAGCCTAGTCATGTCTGCAACAAATGTCGTAAAAAATTAGAATTTAGAAATCTCTTATGAATATGCATCAACATCAGCCCATTTGAGCTTTCTCTTGGAAACATATAATTCACGAGGAAGAAGTTCGAACCATTCATGATACAACATTTTAGGATAATGTTTTCAATTGAAAAAAAAAACAAATAGCTTCAAGTATGCTAATACAGGTAAACTTAGCTTTGCATTATAAGCACTACTCAACATATCTTTCCACAGTTTATGATCCAACCATTCCATGCATCTACGAAATCAAATATACGATTGGAATCGACAGCTAAAATTTAATGTTCTGCATTTTTTTTTAATAGTACTATACACGACTTGCCTATTTGATCGACCCTCTCAAGTAATAAAGAACTGTTCTATCCCCTTCCTAAGAATCATGAGAACGCTTGATTCGACTGAGAAACAGATTTGTTCAAAATTACTCCACCTCCAGCAGCGTAAGCGTAAAAATGATTTCGCGGAAAAATCTTCACCTTCCAACAGCAATTGCTCGGTGCAGCACTCCAACATGTTATTTATTTTTCCCAATTCCACCTTACTTCCGTCAAGGGTTTTGGTTTTTTTTTCGGGAACACCAGTACACTGCAGCGCACCGTTCCGTTTGGTGCAGGATGAAAAGTGATTTCTCTCCTTTTTTGTGATTGCATTTCATTGTCAGCCCTCATCGATCCTCTATAGCGTAGAACCAGCTTAAAACTCGGGTCACGTTAGACATACGCACAGGGTCGGAAGGTTGATTCGTTCCCTGATGATGAAGGGGGATCCTTTTTTCCCAATTCCATTACACACCAAACACCTCATCCCGTGCAGGTGTTCGCTCGATCCCGAACCGCACTAGGAAGAACGGACAGCAGGTAAGGATCGGGAAACGGGAAAAAATGAAACCTGCCTGCGAGTCCGTAGAGGTGCGGGACTCGCTGGAAAATGGGTCGACGAAGGTGAAGGCAACACGGAAGAATGGGAATGAAGCGACAGAGAGAAGTACAGAGAGAGCGAGAGATACAGATTGAAGAGGAAAAAAGGAAAACTCCAAAGCGAACGAAGGTTGATTTATATAAAACAGCGTAACGCAATCGAGATTACGCTGGTTGTACGATGTGAGGGGGAGGGAGAGAGGCTGGCAGAAGGGACCAAAGGGCAAGGGAACAAATCGACGAAGGAAACTGGACAAGATCACAAGGGGGCACAAAAGGGGAAGCAAAGATGAAATTCAAACCACAGCAAACACGAAGCACGAAAAGGGAATCGCTTCCCGGTCTCCATTTTCTCACTTCTACCGGGCTGCTACGGACAGGGCACGGGCGAGGCTAATAAATCGGTTCAACGGTGGCGACCCACAGACCAGGACCTGATCGTCGTCTTCGCCGTCGTCGTCATCGCTGTCCTTATTGTGTGCCCTTGGCAGCCCTAGCACAGTTTCGTTGATGAGCTCCTGCTGATCCCCCAAGGGGAATCCAATAGAGAAGAGAAGTAACGTAAGCAGTGAAGGAAGTAAAGGGAGAACACAATCGTCGACGCAAGTGCTTCTTCTGCTGCACCAACTTCAACCACTTCGAGAACGGAAGACCTCGAATTTCGGTTTCGGACCGTTGTTCAGTGTACACATTTTCGATTTAAAATTTCGATCCCTGAAGATGGCCACAAATTAGGGAAGTAATCGTTAGCGATCGAACTGTGGCTCGGGCGAGAAAAGGGACGAAGGTCCTAATGCAGGGCGACGCTTGATTCTTTGCTCCTGATGAATTAGGAATTGAAGGAATCTGACAAATTTAAAAGCTGTAACAAGTCGCCCGCTTTAATTACGGTGTTCCCTCCTGCCGCTGGCGTGTCCAGAGAGGGGCCAAGAGGAGGAGAAGACCTCAAACTGTGATCGAGACCTTGTCCGAGTTCGTCAAAGAAGAGAGCAAAAAAGTATCCTGTGAAAAGGATACTTGGGCTTGGGCTTCCGCTAGAGCTGCGAGCGCGGCGAGCGTCGGTGCAAGGTGAGAAGACCTTCTGAGATCCTCAAGACTAACCGGACCATGACCACGTCAGGTCATCCAAGGTGGACCGTTGGTATTGGGTTTCGCCCTAAGCCCTGGCTGGCTAACCTTTTTTCTCGATCAATTTCGGGACCTTTTTGGTCTTTTGGCCTTTGGTTTTTTTATTACCGTATCCTGCGCATCGTGACATCGTGGCTGAGATATTGATGAAGATTGATGTCAGGGTAGCTTTCGATGATGATGATGATGATCGGGGCTTTGATTTTGCTGGAACAACTTTTATGCTTTCCTGCGAGCGTCGTGAGGCCATCAGGTGAGGCCCTTTTTGGGGAGTAAGTGAAGGACAAAAGGCGTAAAATGCGCAAAATGGTTGATCAAGGTGACAGAAGGTATTACGATCATGGGATCTTCTGTGTAGAGCAATGTATGAGTAGTATTTATGCTAACATTGTTCTATTGTTTATTGACTGCTTTCTGCTTTATTCTAAAAAAAAACTCCATTTGTGCTCTCTTCTTCACTATTGCTTATCAATTATTTATGTGTACTCTTTATTGTATAATTCCATCCTGTACTCATTTGTTATTATTTTACTTTTATTCGTTTCAAATTATGTTTGTTTATAAAACATTTCATTTGGATATTGCCGTCTGTTATGCTTTCTTCGAATCACATTGTTCTAATATTTGTAAAGGCCACATTCTGATTAGTTTCCAATTTATTTATCATTTCATGAATTTTATAATTATAAGAAGAAAGAAATTAAAAAAACTCTTTTAATCCTTTTAAAAATGGTAAAGATGCTACGAAGCTATCAGCAGTTGTCTTAACTACCTTCAAGAAATTAATTAAAAGTCAACATAGAACTAATTCATTCATACATCTTTTCTATAGTTGCTGACAGTCGTTTCTATCAAAGCTAAGCATCAACACTTGCTTCAAACCACAGTTGCTCGAATGTTTTGAACCGTGCATAGAACAAATCATATCAAAGATTGATGAAATCAATCGATGACAGCAACACAGCAACTGACTATTGAACACTATCACCCTCAGAACGATCTCAGAACCACAGGACAAAGGGAATATAAATTCCTCTCTCCCCATCCACAGGGGGGCATAGTACCTTGTGTCAACGATCTCCGTACGTGCTAAGTAGCCTAATGGATTGGAGTGAGTTGGGGTGGTAAGCCAGTTTTGTCATCATCATCAAACGACACCCCTAGTGTCACCTGGTACACCCCATTTGGAGGGGTAGCAACATTCAGCTTCACTTTGCGGATGAGCTCCATTGCTCGAGAGTGTGCAAATTGAGCGCGATCGTCAACAGATTGGTCCCCGGATCATCAGAATCGTCCGCTCCGTCTCCGTTCACGCCTGGAAACCTGAACTCCGGTCAGCTGAGGCCAATCGCCGGTCGATGATAATGGTAAATAAATAAACCAAACACGTCATAACAGTGCTGGGCGCATCCTGTTCCTTCGTCCATTGCTGTGATGCTCCCACAGGTCTCGCGAGGCTTGTGAGGTTTCTGGCGAGCTCAATTCTCATAAAGGCCAATCCAGCTACGCCTCTACGGTGATCGAAAATCACCGGCGTCTCGCGCCAGTACTCATTCATTTCCAGCACACCCACGACACCACCACCACCATCAGCCGGAGAGCTGAATTCAATTAACAATTTAAATTACACATTAACGTAAGTCGCAAGAAGCGAGCGCGACAGAGCGGCAGATCGTGGACGTGGGGACCGTGGCGTAGAATGTAACGCTTGTCACGCGTCTTTTCGACGAACGATCGGGGGGCTTTACAGATGCACAACATGTTGTGAACATTACCACCTTCCAGGGGGTGAATGGTGAGGCAGTTGCGGGCGCGCGCGCCACAATGGTCATTTCTGGGCGATTGGCTGGGAGGAGGAACTCGCGACTGGACGCGACTGGACGCGACGGCGCATCCGCCTGCGCCCCTGAAGTGATGCCCGGTGAATAGTCTAATGAACCTAGAAGCATTCTGACTGACAGACTGACTGGTAAGAAGATCCCGGTGGCCGATCATCCGCAGTCATCGGTGGACAGCGTCCGGCCGGCCGATCGGCCGACCGGGAGGTACGCACCAGCATACGCAACGGGCGTCCACCGGGAGAGATTCCTCGGAAAAGGTGCTGACCAGAATCGTAAACATACGCGCGACGACAAGAACGACGGGCGGTTGCGGACGTGCTCCAGCGCCGTGGACTTTGCGGGTCTGGGCGGGCATTTTTTCTTTAAATTTTCGTTTTATTGCCGTTTTCGGGGAGGCGTTTGCGCGTTCGCGCGTGTGGCGCGATACTCCGAGTGGCCGCTGTGGCCGCAGTGGCAGTGAAATTGATTACCAACCCAGGGGACGGTTGGTCTGGTGGAGAGGTTTTTTTGTTTTTATTGTTTCTTCTCATACCCGGATTCCCGAATTCCAGCTCGTTCTTAGGGAGGTGTTGTGGCACTTTCCAGGTAGCCAGGTATTTGTATTACGATTCTTGTTTGTATAGAATGCTCTGTATAGTATGTTGTTTCGAGGAGAGTTCCATTTGTAGAGTCACTGTATCTATCTTAGTTCCATGGTTGCAAAAGATATTAGAAGGATGCTTAGTTCAATTATCTAATATGATTCGGCAAAAAGGATTCTAGAAGGACGTTCCGCTGATAAAACATCGCATGCTTTATGATAAGGATAACAGGCAAGACGCAAATGTTTCTTATGATGGGGTTTTTAATGTCAAAAACATTATTCTTTGTTAGATTACATAATTTTGGATATGCCTTGTATCTAATATAAAGTTCTGTTTACATAAAACTGAAAATATTTCAAAGTACAATAAATAAACCAGCTTTGAGTGAGACTGATGCTGTTTTCTACTTTGTTTATTACTAAGGTTCAATTTTACATAAATCTACATTTGCTTACCGCCTAAATTAAACAAAATCCATGTGCTTTTCAACATTAACGAATACAATTCTGTTTCTCGAGTACAGTACAATAAACAGTTGATGCAAAGATTTTGTAATAATTCCAGTAAAAAGCGTTAGATCATTTGAACATGGTTTTTACTTTACGTTACTTTACTGCTTAAATGATGTTTGCATTTTGTTACCGTGTTTACGGTCTATTCTGCGAGACGCGTTTCCTTGATATGGTTAGGAATTGATTAGAATAACTCGTCCTTTACCGAGGCTGCTTTATATTAATTTTAATCGCTTGTTTGATCCTTTATCACCATACAATAATTTACTGGAGGAATTCATAAGGCATAAACCGGTATAATGATTATGGAAATGACTTCTCTGGGTTTCAAATAGACCAGTATTGGATTTGAGTGAGGAGGCAGTTCACAATTCGTTAAACGTTTATTGAACATTTTATCCATCCAACACATTGGCGATGTAAAAATTTAGAAAAAAATATTAAAATTGTTATTAATTCGAACACACAACAGACATCGAATCTCGCGAACATATCCTACCACGAAACCACCGAGGGAATAGCAAAGAAAGATTAATTTTCAGCATACATTCCAGTTCAAAAAGTGATTCCCCAACAATTTGCCTCCACTTTAATCATCCGCACGTGTTGTCGCAACCCGAGATGACAGCACCCCCCCGATTGCATTGCAACGATCCCCCTACAACACCTGTTTAATTAAATTTTACGAAATGCTTTAAATGTGTTATCAGGTTTCATATTCCGGTCTGGTCTGGTGGCCAGGGGGACACGCTAGCCAATGGAGCTGTGCGCCAATCGTCCAATCGCCCTGGCTAATGAAAGTACAAAATGGCTATTTACGGCCTGGCGTCTAAACATACATTACGCGAACACCACTCACCCTCTCCCTCACTCTCTCTCTCTCTTTAGAGCTAGAGCGTTCGCGTGCGTAATTACATGTCACTTACACTCTCTTCACAAGCGAACTGCGCAAAGCCAACCAACCAGCCAGCCAGTCAGTGCCACGCAACGTACTCTGGGTGCGTCGCTTAAGCGCTTGACGCGAGATCCTCGATCGCGATGCGCGTCATAAGCGAACGTTCAGACCATCGGGAACGGCTGCACAGCGCAGCACACTCGAGTCGATCGCTTGACAATTTGTAGCAAATCTAATTGGATAAAAGCTGCTGCAGGGCTACGCAGAGAGGGCTGGGCACCGTAATGTCACATAAGGTCCGCGCTTCCTTCGAGTACATCGAAAAGCCGCACAGACTCGGCCTCCATCCGCCAAACCATCGAACCGTACGTAATTAACCCGTTTGATTTATAGTTTGCTGAGGGTGCGCGCGCTCGCCAGCGAACCGGACACCGTTGGTGAATCGGTGCAAACACGTGTTCGTCGCCACGGCGTGCTTTGCATACCACCACCACCACCACCACCATCGGCCATGTCGTGCTTTGCCTCGAGGCGGCGCCTATGCGTGGTTATGCTCGCGCAATCGCTTCCGACACACCACACCGCTGGCATCTCGCTGGTCTGGCTGGCCGTCGATCCATTGCCCTGGAACGATTAGTTCCATTATTCCGTAGCAACCCAGCAGCAGTTCCGGCAGATCCGAGATTGGTTCGAGGATGGTCCCTTTCTAAGCGGAAGCGCCCATGTTTCGCGTTCGCAGCCAGCTCACTTTACTCTCGATTGGCCGCCTTGATCCACCGAAACGGTTCCTTTCTAAATGACTGAACGTCGGTCTGAAGGGCGAACGAAACGAACGGAGAACGCTTGGATGAATGTGCTTGGAATGGGAGGTATGCTAATCGGCACGAACGGTTGGTGCTGGTGATCGTGGTGGAAGTGAAAAAAACCTGAAAAAACACTCTTTTCTTACAAAAATACGAAGCTCCGGTCCGGCCATATTCTGACACCTTTCTTGCATAACGCTTGACGATCAAAAAATCGGCCGCCAATCCTTTCACCTTCTTCGTTTGCAAACGCCAAACAAAGCTTAAAGCTGTCCGTGGTCTCCAGGGGGCCGCCGCCAGCGCCTGGTCCTGGCCCTGGACGGACAACAGGAAGTGAGGCAAAGCGAGAAAAACGGCCGCTAAATCCTCCTCCAGCCCTTCCAGTGCCTTGGTGGTGCCGGGAAGGATTGGCAAGCAAAAATGAGTATTTGCATAAGCAACTCTCGGGAAAGAGATAAAGCTCGCCGCCGAAGATTGACACATCAACAAACATCGTCAGAGGCGCGGTGGTGGGGCGGTGAGTGGTCGTCAGTCAGCTTCGATGACCTCTGTCAGATGACCGGGCTGGACCTTTTATGGACCTTTACCGTCAAACGGGGTACGTAACGGGCACTGTTTTCGGGTCTTTCTTATAACTTTTAGCAATCAGAGAAGCAATAGATTGAAATACGGGTTTTTAACAACAATTCATTAGTGTAAAATGAAATATAAGGACTTTTAGTAATAGGATAAAATGTTTATGTTTTTATAACAGCTTAAAACTGTAAAATGTCATCCTGGAGTACTATTAATTGTTGGTCACTTTGGACCAATGAACGGTTTTTGCTGCATTGCTAGATGTATGCTAAAAACCAATTATGGCCTTATGGATGCCAAATAAATGCATTAGAGGTGGTTAAACATCTCAATAATTTTAATAATCCATTTCATAGTCTGAAATCATAGTCATCATATCTCAACGATGTAAATCTATTTGCTGTAGATCATATAGATAAATTTTTAAAAGAAAATCGAGAAACATACTGCTTAAAAATCTTTTAAAAATCAATCAGAAATTCAAGAACTGCCTTCTTCTTGTCAGCTTTATTGCACTTTGTATCTTGCTGGTGTCGTTAATTGTGTAGGTTCTTTGAAGGTTTCCAGAGCCACTGTCCTTTCTGTGAATGGTAACTTCTTCTATTTTTTTACTTTCACTTCTGCTAAGTCAAGTGATCTTTATTTTTTTTGGAATGCAAAACGACAATACAAGAAATTGTTGATATGAAATAAGTAGTTTCTCAAAACTCAAAAACAAACCTTTTCGTTTCAAAAAACAAAATTTTTCGTGTAAAGGTGCATTTGTCAAAAGACAATCCGTAATTGGACAGCAAAGAATATCTCATGAGGAGATAGTATAAACTTTAAACAGCATTTTGACTAAATCAAGCGATAAGCCTTGCGGTTCAGGCAAAAAAAACGCTTCCAAACGTAGTTTAATTAATGGTCCTTGAGTCACAATTTTAACAAGCTTTTTTGTTGAAAACCCAATAAAAAATCCCCTGTTTTGCTTCTCGCCTCGCTGATAAGTCACCATCACCCCTGTAGCATCTTATCGTCACTTTCTGGTTCGTTCCTTTTTCCCAATCGTCGTCTCATCTCATGCGAGTGACTTGCAAATTGTTGCAAAGTGTCGTACCGATCAGCAAACGCACTGCGAGTGTCTTGGCACGTCATCGAACTCCCGTACAGGTCCCTTGACGGTCGTTTACAGATCCGGGAGGCTTGAGTGTCGCGTGTCTAGCGAACGTCCCTCGTTGCCGCCCTCATCGGTTGGCCAAGAAAATGAAAAGTAATTCAGTCAGCCAGCGCCAAAGGTGCTGACACAGCCGCTAAGCACAATCAATCGATCGTCGGTTGGCGCAGTTTAACCTTCCGCCTCCTCCGCGTGCTGATGCGGTGGCGCCACGTGGTTTCTGTGTGTTCAGTCGATGTCAAGTTCCTATTGCTTTTCCGTATGAAAACGTGAAAATGTGCCATTGTTTACGGCACGCGCATACGATGCGGAAAAGCCACCAAACAATGGTCCTAGGCCCGCCATTGGCCAACCGGAGCTTATAACGGGTGTTCGGTGTTTCGGTGGCAGCGTTTGTTGTTTGTTCCACCGACCAACCGACCGACCGGGGGCTCCATGGGCGTGTGATACACATATGGCGCCCGGACCTCCGCCCGGAACCAACATACCAACCTGTGTGTTGAGGTGTGTTCCGACGTCCGGCGTTATGCGGCGGTTTTTTTTATGTTGCTTCTGGCTTCGACTCCAAATGTATGACCTACTTCCGGCTAGGCCCGGTGGCAGACAATCAGCTGGAATTGTTTGGACCGCACCGCCCAAGACCACCACACCGAGCACACACCCATAGTGAAAGTAATGTAAAATGCATGATTTATGGTGAATGAGGAGGCTGTTGTTGTTGTTGTTGTTGATGTGCCCGAACATGTTGGGTGGCGCATTACGGGCTGGTGGGGGTTTTTTTGGACTGCATCCGCCTACGGCATGACTCGTGGATCGCTCCAGCGCTCAGGGTAAGTTAATTACAAACGGACAACGAGGTCTTCCCCTCGTGGGGGGAGGAATTCAGAACAAAATTTATGAGCCAGATTATTGTTGAGGTTCTGTTCAGTGCACTGTTCTCGGTCGTATCCGCGGTCACTATATGGTCCGGAACGGGCGCATTCTCTTTTTGGGAGAAATGTCATCAAAGCACATTAACGGGCAACCGGTGGACATTAATGTGGCTTTTATGCTCTTCAATAGCCAAAACAGCCATGTCAGCGCTAATGAGGAACGCACTTTCATGCATGTTGTAAAGGGTAAAGGGGTTGTAAACATAAGCATTGGTGCTTTGATGACTTCAATCCGGAAAACTTGACCAATTTTTGGGATGTACTAGCTGACCAACAGATGAAGATACACTACTTGATCATCTTTAAGTTTCTGGATTGAGTTGGAATTGAAGATCATCTCGAACAAGTTGTTACATTTGATAAAAAGGTATCTATAATTAGACCTCAATTAAGAGTTTTTATAGCAGATAACCAATCAATGCTACAGAGATATTGCCTATTGAATGTCAGATTAGTTGCAAATAGTGACTAGACGTGACAAACAAGCTTGCTTTTAAAATGTTTCCGCGACGAACTCCTTTCATAATTCATCCTTTCGCGAACTGGAGATCTAAGCACGATCTGTTGATCGTCAAGCTCAAATCAATTTGCCGTATTACTAACCAAAAGTAAAACGGTAGATTCTAACATGAAATATATTGTTCTGTTTCATGCTGAATGTAAATTTAGAAACAGGTATGCTGAAATAAAGCACATGCTTTACTCTACAAGAAAAAAAATGTATACCATTGCAGAAACATGATCTTTCACGGCACTTAAAATCATATTCTTTAATGGATTTTTATTTGCGTACGTCACTGTATTTGTATAAGCATCAATTGACATTGAGCACCAACAAATTCAACAAGTCATTGAAAGCAATCATTGAAAAAATATTACTTCGAAGCTATAAATTACGCTGCTGCATCTATCTGATCTATGCAAAAACAGTACACAGTATTCTTGAATGGCTCATTATTTATGTAAAACCACTGAAAACAACTAACGCATAAACATATAAATACTTAATGATCTCTTCCTACTAGCAACAACTCAAACAAATAGATCATCAGCACTGCCTATTGCTTGCAGGTAACCTAATGTCCTTCAATTTTGGGAAAGCGAGATTGAGCAACCATCCCCTTGTTTAAAAAAATGTCGCTAAACCGTCAGCGTTACATTTACACTGTCTCTGATGGGTTAAACATCATTCCAGCTAAAGTACAGGATACTTTGTAAAAAGTTTATTGTAATCCACGAAGTTAATACAAGTAAAAAGAACATAATCACTGCTTCACGTGTTACGTTATTTAATCGTATAAAAAAGAGCGGATCTCTCTCCATCCCTCTTCCCGCCTAAGTCACTGCCGAAACCCGGGATTGAACCGGGGACCTTTAGATCTTCAGTCTAACGCTCTCCCAACTGAGCTATTTCGGCACATACCTTGGGGAGCATAAAGATGGAGCCGGATGCACATGGAGGCGCACGGCGGCCTCGCACGTGGGTGCTCCATCGCTGCAATCGCTGCGCGCGTCCATCAAAACATGCTCTGCGCATTCTCTCTCTCTCTCTCCCGTTCCGCGCTCTCTCCTGATTCATCAAATACATGCTCCCACGTTGTTGCATCGACTACCAGCATAATCGGGACGGGAGCGACACGCTCTAAAATAACCGTTAGTGCAACCAAAACCGCACACGGAAGGACCTCCCCGCTGGTGTGCTGGTGGTCGTTAACGGTTCTGGTTTGCTCGGAAGGACCCCTTTGCGATCTGGCGAGAAGACATCGAAACCGGGACGTATTGTTTTTGGGACCCATTCAAGGATTCCCGTATAACTGGGCTGTCCATGACCACCATCATGAGGGCCACTCGATCGAGGCCCGATCAATTGAGCGGAGAACGGAGCGCGTGCTGGTCACATGTGAACGTTTTCGCTACACTTTATCCACCGTAGCGTGGCCACCGTTCCCTATACCACGCTACAGTTCATCCTCGCACTCCTGTCACACATCCCCGAGACGAGACCCCTTGTGGTGGATGCGAAGCGAACGAAGGACCCTATTCCCCTCCCCTCGCCTGTGAGCTGCAAATCCCGCACTTGGTTGCCGCCCGATGCGGGTCTTTGGTTCGAGTTCATTCCGCGTTTTATTACCCAAAGGCGAGCGAAGAGCCACCCCTTTGCGACAGCAAACGAATTCTGCATGACGCGCGCCCTCGAGAATCCGAGAAACAACAACGCGAAGGAGATTATGAGCAACGGTCTTCTTCGTCAGACGTGGCAGATCGTGGTACGGTGTTTACCGATGGGAAATTTGTTACCGTAACAATTCCCCTCCTCAGTGTGCGGTAGTTGATTTTCCCACTTTCCCACTCAATTTGGGTGTCATTAACAGTGCAGAGGGTCCTGGCCTCTTGGTTTTTGGGGTGCAATGATGATGAGTCTCTAATGCGGTGAGTGGCTTCCGTGTCCCCCTTGCATTGAGTGATGGAAATATGATTCGGTTTTTGCTTCTGGTCGTTTACCGGAGAACCAGCAAACAACATGAGGACATGCCAGCACACATAAGGGTCACACAATTAGCGTATTAAGGGGATAAGAGACCCTAGGAGTGGAGAGTGAAAGCCGCCTGTTGGTATGATACTGGTACGAGGTCGATGAGCTGATTGTGATGATGATGAAATAATGATCAGGATGTCGATGACGCATCCACGTCAACGAACACCTCATGTGCGTTCTCGTCCTTAAAAGCGCGCGCTGCAAAGTTTCAACTGCTTCTGCACCAAGCAAGCAAAGCGTGTCTGGCGCTTCCATCGCAGAGAAACACCTTCAAGGACACCCGTCGTCTGCGGCGCCGTCAGCCAACAAGCCACACCATCATCGTTGTTGATCTGATTTGTCTTCCAGCTGACGGCTAGCACAGCCTACAATCAACGCGAAACATGATTCATTGCCAGTGCGCAAGCTAGCTCCAGTAGAGTGTCAAGTGGGAAAGATGTACCGTTGATTGTGTTCAGCCGCGTCACAAAATGGGCGCCCTTGGCGTGGGCGCAGAATCCCCTTGGGCAGCTAGAGCTAGAGACAGAGAGAGAGAGAGCAGGTTGTCGCGTAGACATTTGATTGATAGACGCTTTGACTTAATTCGTTTCTCGCGTCGTTACGGCGTCTTGCGATGGTTTGCGATGGGATTAGATTCCGCAAGCCACGGGTTAAGCCGTCCAGTTTGCGAGACTAAGATCTCACCAGATCGTGCTGGTGCTGGTGGTTGGAGATGTCATTTTGAAAATAGACAAAGATCACAGCGAAGAACGGAGAGTCGCGATTCGGTTTGGAAATGGCACATTTCAGCACTTCTCCGGGTAGAAGACAGGGCACAGGGCTTAGAGTCGCTGGAGAACTGGTCTTATCGATTCGATTCTGGTGTGGCTTAATAGGATTCGCTGCGGTGGTGCCCTGTCACGGCTAAGAAGAGCACCCCATGGGCACCGTAGAGCGAGCGGTGTTGATAGCGGTCCTTCACTTTCTTGGCGTAAGCCTATTTCGTTTGTTGTTTTATTGTTGTTTCTGGAATCGAATTTCGAGGGCTCGCAAACAAATCAAGCCACTCAACAGGGTAACAGGATACGCAATAGAACCGCCATTGGTTTGAGTTGAGGGCAAGGGCAGCCTGATATTCCTGAATTCCCATTTGTTTAGCACTGTTTGCACTAAGTTAGAGTATGCAAAAACAGTTTATCCATCGCTGCAAGAAATTTACGGCTTGGCTGATTTTGCAACCCCCAGATTAAAAAGGAACGTAACTCTATTATTTCTGGTAATAAGGCTATCAAATGAGTCTCAAGGGATGTGTTTGGGATTAAAGAACTCAAATGCATCGTTGAAGTGGAGAAAAAAAAAGATTATTTAATTCCTTTGGAGAGAGAAAACTGTACCACAGAATACATAGAAGTGAATAAATTTTTTTAGGTGTTTTTCTTACATTACTACATAGTTTCACACAGAACTTTTTTTCTATCGGGTCTTTTTGGAAAAATAAAAAGCAAAATAAAGTAAAATAAAAACTGAAGCAAATAACATTTGATTTAAATTTTTAGGGTGAGGGTTTCTATGAAAAATCAGCCAAAACGTTAATTTCATGCAGAGGTGGATAAACTTTTGTTTGCATATTTTTTGTTTAATTGTGCCAGACATTCCTTGTGCTGCTCAGAGTTTGATGAGCCACATGAATGCTAAAACCGTCCGGTGTGGCGTTCCTCGTGTCCGCCTAGGAGTCTGTTTTGTGTCGATCTAACCTTCAAGCCGAGCCCATCTAGATGAGGAAGCATTCCGAAGCGGATTCGATCGCAGTAGCGAACGGCTGACGCCGCAAGAACTTTCAATTTCTAACGTTCCGGCGTGGCCTGGTCCGTGCGGATCACGGAGCCATTACTCGATCTACCATAAATAGACCTCACACACCGACGACTCGCTGCTGTACTCGAGATGGCGAATTCGAGTTCTGACGGTCGATCGCTCGCTCGATCGCTCGTTTGATCACTGACAGCACTTCCTGTAGTCGTGACTAGGGGGTTTTTGGTTTGGCCCCGGGGTCGAGATCCTAGAATGGACTTGGACTTGGCATACGTCGACGACGCCTGTCGTGGGTCGCATGTTACATTGGGCCATAAATCCGATTCCGAGTCCGGTGCCCGGTGGCGAGTGCGCTGGTTTGAAATCGAGCGCCAACGCGACAACGTATAACGGCGTATGACCGGTGTCGTGCCTCTCATGTAGCAGTCGTAAAACCGTTCGATTTCGTTTCGACAAACTGCTGTTCACCACAAACCGTTGTCGATGAAGTTTAATGTGCTCAGCGCTCATCGCGAGCAGCGGGAGGACCCACGGTGCAGTCATGGCGAAACACCAGCACAGGATCATTAGTCATTTGTTTTATTGGGTTTGTGGGCAAAATTTTTAGGAAAGAATTATAAAAAGAGTAAAGACAGGGACGATAATTGTAACAACACCTTTTTTAAGTAGACTAAATGACTTTTTAAAATGTATTAACTGCTTTTTAATTCAAATCTAATTAGCAAACTAGAGTAAGGTTGTTCAAAATTGTCTTCTAACTTTAAGAAATCAGAGAATACTGTTAAAATCTAGTACAACAACAGAACTCTTCCTAACACAAAATGAGCATTAGAACTCGATTTACCTCTCTCAGGTCTCAGGGAATGAAGCGCCAAGCTCCAAGAATAAAGTGTCCATTTTGATAGCTGCGGTCGTGTCACCCAAATCAACACCTCATTAGAAGATGTCGGGGCTCGCATCCCAAAAATGGATTTTTATTACTGCTTTAAGCTACTCCACGAATTGTTGCAGCATGTTTTTGGGGAATTAATTACTTCTCGGTCTGCGGTGTTGGTTAGCATGGTGGCAGGAATTAGATGAACGCACGCCGTTCTGGACGACAACCCTTTTGAAACGTCTCTTGCAAACCATTCTAGAATGCGGTTAGAGCTGTAGACAAAATTTGGTGAGAATTTGGGCGAAGGTTCGTGTTCGTGATGAATAAATTTGACCGTCTTGAGACGTGTTTTAGTGTCCATATACAGTTTAATTGTCGAAGAACATCTTTTTAATAGAGATAGCGATTATTTCCGTTGGGAAACATGGCCACATTGCTACGAAATCAAGAGGATTTAACATACATTTTTCATTCTAAGTATAATTGAAGTTATAATGTCCTTGTAACATTTTTACACTTGAAGGAAGAAAGGATGACTACCAGCAATCGAGCACTGTAGTTAAAAACAACTGCGGCAATCGAACAATTCTGGAATTAATGTAATGATTTGATCAATGTCAGCGTGATCTAAGAAAACTTTATAAGTGTAGAAAGCATTTCTTCAACCAGTAACAGATAGAATTTATTCTTTTGAAATACTCTCATCTTTTCATTAACTTTTTGTTCTTTTACCGGATCTTCTGTGCTACTTTTTTGTAATCTCTTCAGCGTATGACTGCAATGCGTCCTTAGAGACTATGGAGAATATTTTGTAGAGGATGTTCTACGCCATTTAACCCATGTAGTTGATGCAGTCCTTCTAGAATATGTGATATGCCTTAGCATATCCGGCCTATCTACCGACCTGTGGAATGATTATTTGAATTAATAGAATAATAGAGCAAAAACTAAACTCCTTGATCATCACTAATGCTCTACTTCCTCATGCAGTAGTCCTTCAAGCAAAACATCTTTCATTGTGAGAAAAAAAGTATTAGCTTAGAACATAAAACACAATTACCTGGATCCCGGACGGACAGTGAAATAAAAAAACCATTATGCAAAACATCCTTGATCGCCGGCCATCTAACTCCGATCAATCATCTATGATTGCCAATGATTAAGACACTTCTAACAGTGCCGCCGCGAACCTTCAGCATCCTCACGCCTCACTTAATTGTGCATACGGCGTTACACTCCGGTTACACTCTGAGAGTGGGAGACGATGTGGCTAAATGTGAATTTAATTACTTCTACGACCTACCCTAATCGGCTAGGAACAGCAATCGTTAATCTCTTCCAGCATGACCTTCGAAATGCGACTCCGAGCATATCCCCGAAAAAAAGGATCGTTTATCAATATTTACCGAAAGCCAATGGAGCTCTTTCCTAGAACTAGCTCGAATGGTTTTTTTACACACGAGCTCTCCCGGGGACCGTTCAACTCGCTTCGATCCATCATAAATTAATTGTCTTCTCATTATTTCGTGTTTCATTTTTTTCCGGAGGATCGCGAGCGAACTCACTAGAGAGAAAAAAAAACGGTACCAAGTCCTATCCACTCCAGTAACAAAGCGGCACATAAGCCTCGGTCGGAATCGGTCGAAGGTCGAGGGGGTTTTTGGGAACCATCATTGTCGGTTTCGTTTATGACGACGATCGTCTGATGGATGGAAACGAAGACGACGATCCGGTGCGGATCAAATTACGGAGATAGTGTAATCGCCGGGGGGGGGTACGTGGCCCGTTTCGTGGTGCTGCTGCTGCTGCCGATGATGATGAGGATGATGATGCTGCTGCTAGAGGATCGGCCGTCACGGCGTTTGTCACCGACAAGTGCAGGCCTAATGATCCATCGCTAACCAGTTTGTTGTTTGTTGTTTCCTCCTCCCCTCTTCCCAGTTCCCCGGGATTTCCTCCGACCCGCGTGTCCAATCAAAGCCATTTATTAAACGAAGCTGTCAAACGGGTTTAGAGCCGCCGTCCACCACCACCTTTCCACCGCGCCGTTCCGATACGATCGTCGTTGGGGAGCGGGTCGGGTCCCCATAGAGTCATGCTGGCTGCGACTGAATGCCAACCAGCAGCAGCAGGAGTAGTGTAGCAGAGCGCAGATTGGCGCAATGCCGGGCTTGCCTGGGAGTCTGTGGCGTGCTGGATTGAGAAGTGCAGCGAACAGGATCGCTCTACACTCTACACTCTGCGTTAAATGCCTGAAGTCTAAACAGATTGTTTAAAGAAGCGCTGTTTACTGACTTTGGTTAGCGTGTCTAAGGCGTGATTAGCGTTTTTATTTTCTAATGCCCTCATCCTACACATCGAGTAACTCAAATTGATTTGCTATCTCTCGTTGTCCGTCGTGAACGTCGTGTTTGATGATTGTTGAGTAAATAACCGTCTCGCCTTACCGTCTCGTTGTTGATCAACAGCCTCTTTGCTCAACCAATCACAAACAACACGCGCTGCCATGCCATACCGTAAACGATCGAACTTAAGTGATCAGTCGATGCGGATTACTCTCGAAGCCGTTCCCCGAACTTATCAACGTGAACGTGAATGAACGGTAGCCAGCCAGCTTGCCACGGTGGAGGCGCCCTTCAATCGGTGTACCGCGGTCGATCGGTGGTGGCTGCTATTTTTAAACATTTCCTGGAGCCTCCTGCAGAGCCACTGAGCCGGAGCCAGAGCCAGAGCCAGCGCCATAACCCGGTAGCAGGAAATGAATTGCGACCGGACCTCAATACCGTTGCGTGTGGTGGACCAGCTGAGACCAGCTCCATAACAGATGTGTGGTGGGTCTACTGGCAAGAGGTAGTGGTTTATATAAAGTGGTAGTAGAGCAAGGTGGGGCAAGGATGTTTATTTCATTGCAATAATTAATATTGTCATAACTCAATATTGAAAGTAAAAAATACTTTAGCTGTTTGGTTTGTGAAGGTTTTGCTATAATAACGGAATTTGATTAATGTGTTTTAATCATAGGCATAACACAGTTGTAACTTATTTAGCAGATGCTATTACTTATCGAATGGTGTGTTAACAAACGATTGTTATTGCCACTGAATAGCCAATTTGCTTCGATGACAAACAAGTTCAAAGGGGAAATTTCTAAAATTCCGTACCAATAATGTATTGAAAATAAAAAGGGTTCTTCGCAAACATCACGTTTTATTCATTTATTTCATTCCATTTCCATTCATACACTACCGGTTACGAAAGAATGCTACTTATGCAAATTTATGCTAGATTAAGCTAAGATAAGCAGGAATCGGTTGATTGTTCCATTGATCAATAGATTGTCATGAAGGAATAGAATCATTTTATTCCTTCAACTTTCTTGTTCAAGAATAATCTTCATCTTCTACACGCAAAAGCTTGGATTATGGCAATACTCTTCTCTTGCGCTTCGAATTGAAATGGCAAATGGCTCTCGGGTAAGTTTGAAACACTTTTGATGTTTTTGCGAAACGTCCAGAAATCGGAAACCCCTTGTGTCGTCTTGCTGCGTAGCAAAATCGTTAAAACAATCATTGAAGCAGCAAATGAAATCTACTATTACGCCTAGCCTGTAAATTGAATGTCATTCCTTCAGTTTAATGTGTTCTTATTTAGATAATATATTATATCTTGGTTTATGCGACTTATCCGATCGATATTCCTACTAAATACATAATTGGTTACAATAATTCAACCATTGATTCCATATAGCAGGTTACTTCATTTACCTTCCATGTTGTCGTATACCTAGTAAAAAATATTGATTGCAAAGATTGCACCACCTTACGACTCACTAACAACCACACGGTTTAAGGTGAAGGTTCAATGTTGCGAACTCTAACCACCATGCACGTTCACACTCGCGATTCAACATTTGAAATGCAACGGCTGTTAATTAATGCTCGTAGCAGCAGCATCACCCTCCAACAACCGCATCTGCGAGTGTGAAATCATAGATGAAATCACTCGCGTGATCGTGCATCACTCGCGATCCATCTGCAGACTGCCATCGCTGCGGATGAGTTGACAGTTGCACTGCTGCGGCGACGTGTGGGAAAATTTTCGTTTTTCCATTCAAGCGAGCATCCTTTGCACACGGCCACGGCCACGGCTGCAGCAGATCCTTTTTTGTCGTTGTTGCTGCTTTATTTCATTATTTTGCCATCTTCCTTTCCTCCTCCACACGCCACCCGGGACCCGGGGGGGCAGAGGACTGGTGCAGAGGATCGGATCAGACTTTGCACAAACAATGAAAAGACCGGGTGCAGCGTGGCATGGCGTGGCGTGGCGTGGCGCGGGGCACAAGTGAGAAATTGCATCCCGAGACAGAGCAACGGCACGATGCTATGGCACGCACTCCCAACACAACCGAAATACCGGCCAAGTCCTGTTTGCCGCTGCTTCTTCCTTCGTACGCATGGTGATCGTATTTTTTTTGGGATTTTCCTTCCACCGATCCTCCGGTGGGGGTTTCAGACGACGACGAGTTGCACATGCTCAAGGTTCCCACGCATGCCAGGTCAGAACACGCGGCAGCAGCGCTCTGCTTGGGGTCGATCGCATGCATCGTCAGTGCGGTGTCAGTGTTCTGCTCATATCCACTCTCCGCTTTTGCGCCACCTTCGCCTTTCCGAGGCGTCCGATTCCTCAAGATACGCACACCACCAACAGCACCACCGCCAGTTGTGTTGTTGTCAATTTTTCCATTTTGGTTTTTCGCTTCTTTACGCTACGTTCTGTTACTGTTCCGTCTCCTCTTGCTCCTCCACCGGCGGTGACGATGCTTCGTGACGGATTTTCTCGTATTTCAGGCGCAGCCTGGGCCAGCATGTGATCGAAGATCGCGCCAGAAGGGGGGAGCGGGGTGTATAATCGACGAGAAGCGTGTGGAGAAGGTTCAAAATGAAAGAAAGAACGAAAAAAAAAAAAGGATCAGAAACCTACACTCCGCCCTGGGGAGAGAACGTGGATGGCATAATATTGTTTTCAGAAAGGCTGAACACGTGTTCAAAGTGTGGAAGACTCTTTTCCGGGGCTGCGCGTCTCCAAAAGCCAAAGAGGTAAACCCCGAAAGCGAAGCGCGCGCGAGTCCAGCACACGAAGAACCCCGGGTCTGCATGCCCTGGGAACCTTGGCCCCGTTGGAGGAAAACCTCCGTTATCCATTCTCGTGCTTGGCGTCCTTTCGTCCCGTGATTATATCCTTTTCTGGGGCATTATCGCAGCAGTAATTTATTGGTGCAGCTTCTGGGTTCGGAGGAAAAACCCCCAAACAGTCTCTGCGGTAACACCGCGAAAAGGATGCGAGCAATCATTCACGCCCCCTGGGGAAAGGTGAAAGCATGCGGCCACGGCATGATCGGCATCCCGTTCGTTGACTTCATCTCATGGTGGACGACGTAACGGTTTCGTTGAAATTCATAACAATCACATGGTGTGCTGGACCATGATTCAAGGGGCACTTTTTTTCGCGTTGAACTTGAGGTGTCGTTTGACGAGAAGTGATGTGAAGAGATTGCAATTTTACTAAACACCTATTTGCTGGAAAGTGGTTTCCACGAAAAGAACGGGAGAATGATGCGGGGCCTCAAGGATCCATGGCGAATTGCATAATTTCCGCCAGCGGATGCAGGTGTTTTCGTGTGATCGTGTTCCCCTTTTCCTCAGAGCATATCAACCTTGAGGTCCCTGTTTGATGATGTAATGGGAGGTCTTTTGGTTGGCTGCCTTTATGGATAATTTAATCATTTAACAGCGACATCTTGATACAGTGGTTTTTATTAATGCTTTGTAATGATATCGTGGATATCATGAAACCAAAAGCGGTTCAAGAGACTTACGATATGATCAATGAGCAATAGATATTTCTCTGGTGATCTAGAGCAACTCAAATTCATTTAGAAATCTTAACACTCTATGAATCGATTTTAACTTATTTGTTGTATCCTTCTTGGTCATATTTTTATTTCTTCATTTAAAATAAAATGCCTTAAAAGTTTCGTAAGAGTCAGTTCAAACTAGGAATTAAACTATATTTTAAAACGAAATCTAGACAATGAACTTTACTGCCCAATTCACCAATCATTCCTTGCAAATGCAATAGTCATCCTCATACGCTTTGTATTTCTGCCAATCTTATCGGATGATGCAATCAACTGATAGACTACAAACTTTTAGATGAAGCATCTCGTAATCCGTAATTGTTTATTGCTAGCAAGATTCTACTATCAACACACTTGACTGTGGCACCATCATTCCTCTAAGAACCGCTTCAGTGATAGATGTGGCAAAACAGAACGATGCTGACCGACTTTTTGGATAAGCTGTACTAGGTGCATTTTAATCAGCTGTGGTTTCAACTTAATCAAAGTTCCTTCGATTGAGATCTTATCAAAAGAATAAAGATAATAGAACGTGATACAACGCAAGAACGCAACACAAGGAATCTTTTTCTGTATCATTTCTTTTGAAATGTCTTATTAAGGGTCTTTATACTGATTATACTATTCATTCTAATCAACATAAGAATGAAACCGAAGTATGAATCGTTACTGTATTAATAAACTTGATTTTCAAACCATATTCAGCTCCTTTTACAGCCCTTGTATACTAAATGACCTAGTAAAATTGTAAAAAAATACCTCCATTTTGACGCACTGCTTTTTCAATACCACTTGCTACAATTGCAATTATAATCGGTACTCGAGCACCAACGGTCCGGAACGCGCCTGCTGAAAGGTGTGATTAATACCTGTTTTGGCACTCTGCCCCAAAGAAACCCCCAACAACATTACACGCCTATTCGGAGGCTACAGAATTCTTCATCCAATTGTAACCACTCGCCGAGTCGAGTGATCACCGAGAACCCGCTCCCCACCGATCAACCGGCTGTCACTCTATCGGTGGCCAGCAGCAGAAACCAGCAGCAGAAAATCCCCAAAAAGACGCCCCATGTCCCCATGTCTTGACCGTGGCAGCCGAGAATACAGAACCGTAACCCTGAACTTGAACCCACCAATTAGTGTCCGCCAAAGTTGTTTTCACAGTTGCTGCTACCGTATTGTTGAAAGAAGAAGGAGAAAGAATGGAGCTTCCTCCGGAGGCTTCTGGAAATGTAATTTTGCCTTCCAGTCCCTTCTCCCCGGGATGCATTTCGGGTGCTGCTGGCGCAGTGAATGAAATGACTGCACTCCAATTAAGTTGCTTCACCCTTTCCCCCCTGGACAAGCATCATCATCAACTGCAACAACAGCCTGCCAGCCATCCAGTGGCCCTCTGAAGCAACAAGTGTCCGTCGTCCGTCTTTATTTTCGGTGAAAACTCCATCTCCATGCCCTGTTTTGTGTGCAATTGCTGCTGCGTTCTGGGTAATTGATGAGAGGGGGTGCATGTTATTGTGCGAAAAGCTACCCCCCACAAAAGGTATAAGAGGGAGAGAATGGATACCTCGGACAATTAGAGAAAATTTTGGAAACTCAAACACTGGCAGCAGCAGAGGCAACAGCAGCACGCACTCCGGTACCCTTTCATTATACGCGGCTAATCCACATCCTCCCCAAAAATAGCTTTTACCACAACTGTCCAGCAGAACGGTCACGCAAAGCCAGCAACGCCCAATAATCTGCTGCCATTCTGGCCAGCACAGTTGGTTAACGATTTGAAAGGAATGATTCACTTTACTTTTTGCCAAAAAAAAAGTCAATATCCAGCACGCACACGGCCAGCACAGATGGTGTCCCGTGCGCTCCTATCACCTGACTCACCTGAGTATCGATAGGTCATAAGAATACGGCCAGTAGGTGGTTTTGCTGGCACGATCCTGGAACCGTGTGGCATGCCAAATGATGCGTCAGCACTGTGCCCCGGGGAACACCTTACTGGAGCTCGGGGATCACCGAATCGTAGAAGACAGCAACCGAATCGGAAGGCATAATATTTGAACATTCGCTTTGTTGTTCCAATTTACAGTTTACGTGATTGTAGTTCTAGGAAAATATGAAACAAGTCTTGTTTAACATATAAGACATCCCGGAACAGCCATTTACAGCTGCGGCTTAGCATCTTGATTAGATTCAAACAAACGAAAGGTGGTTGGGGAGAATCGTGATTAAAAGATTAGATTAGTCAACTAGAAATCCACTCAACTAGAAGAAAAAAGGGCCTAATCGCTATTGATGGTTCCTACTACAACTTTTTATTAATAAATCTGTATTACTGTTGTAAATTAGTGTGGTTTCGTTGACTGCTGGAACATTGTAAAGCACGAAAATCGACACGCCTTGGGATAGTGAGCTGTTGATTTGTGTAGCACCAACGTAACGTGCATTTCAAACTCAAACCGGAAAGAAAGTGTTATACGTCTGGTATACACAAAATCAGGCATCTATACACCACAAACAATCTTTTTTTTAAATTAAATTGATCCACTGTTTAGTTCATTTATTGCAAAAGTAATGGAAACTAAACTACTAAATTTACTATATATTTTTATTCTTCTGCTAAGTGTAGCCAAAAAAGGAAAATTTTCATTCATCGAAACTCAGCGGAAACTGGGCTAAAACCCGTTCCGAGCTCGCTCCGTGAAATCCCGTAAGGCTATCTGGGGCCAAACAACAACAAACCCAACAGCCAACGACCGGAGTTTTGCGTTTGATTCCGACCAGAACCGGAAAGCCCCAGCTGCTCAACCCTCGCCAGGACTTTCATCATCCGGAAGCCAGAAGGACAAATCAACCACGGAAAAAGGTTCGATATTCTTTTGTCAATAATCGTCCTTTTAGTTACCGATCGATTTCTCCTTCCAGTCATCATCACCGCAACGCACCAACGAAAATGGAATACACTCCGAGATCGGTTGTTCTGGAGCTGCTTCTACGATACGCTCGCCATCTTCCGGATGACGAGTTTTTCCGCGACGGTAACCAGTACCTCAAACCGTTCGTGAAACTCGGAGTCCTTAGCCAAGTCCCGAACGTGCCAGACGATAATCATGATGTGTAAGTAACGAAAGAGAGTACCATGTTAGGCCGGAGGCTGATGATTGTTTTCCATCTGGCTCACAGAGAAATCTGCTGCAATGTACCGGATTGTACGTTCTTCTGCCAATCCGTGGTCAACTACGAGGCTCACTATAACGCACAGCACCGGTATACGTGCGGGGAATGCAAGAAAACGCTCCCAAACGCTCACCTGCTGGATCTGCATCTGTCGGAGACCCACGATTCTTACTTTGCTGCACTGGTTCAGGCAGGAAAAGGGCCCATGGTATGTTTGCAACACGACGTATGCTTAAGGAAATGGCTCTACGTTAACTAATCTTTCTTTACCATCCTTCGCCAGTATGCCTGCTTCTTGGAAGAATGTAAATACCGAAGCACGGACGTCGTTGAGCGACGCGATCACTGCATACGCGAGCACAAGTTTCCTCACAATTTCCGCTTCGACAAGCAGTCCCTGTCGCACCGCCTCATTGCCAAATCGCCCGAGCTGGACACGAAGATTGGCGAGAAGGAAACTGTTGTCCCGGAAGCGGTCACTCCACCGCGATGTAGGAAAAACTTCGTCTTCGGTCACTCTCGCCAACGTACGTTCAAAGCGACCCAACCCAAGTGTGATATCCTCGACCGGATGGTGGTTGATCTGCTGGAAAGCCTCCCGAAAGAACAATGATCTGCCCGCGATATACTTATGATGGAATTTGTTGTTGTTGAATTTGCATTAAATTAGTATAAATAGTTGAAATAAATAAGTTGAATTCTAGGCGCCGTGCCACCGTGCGCCAACGCCAGCAATCAACGCGCACCTGTCTCCGATTACCTAGGCCTCGTTATCGAGATCTTCCGAGCTGTATTCGGCACTAAAGTCATCACTGGCCATACCAGGAAGCGTCGTGTTGCGGTACGTTTCTTGGCTTTCGCTGCCAATTGTTGAGGAGGTCACTTGTTCCGAGGATGTATCCATTGAAGCCGTATCGATCGCTGCTGTCGTGGTGCTACTGGGCGTGGTAGTAGGGGTGGTCATGGAAATCGGCAGAATCTCACAGTTCCTTCCCTTGTACCCGGTGGGACATTCACACCGATAGTAGCCATCCTCTTTGATCAAGGACTTGCATTTGCCACCGTTCTGGCAGGTATTTGCATTCTGCTCGCAGTAGTTTAGCTCTAAAATCGAACAGAAATGATTAGAAAATGACTGAGTGGCATTTGATCCGCGTCGCTCGTACCCTGATCGCAGAGCATTCCTCCCCAGCCCGGCTTGCAGTTACATTCCCACGGACGTCGGCAGTCACCATTAACGCATCCAGGGTATGCGTGGCATTTGCTACAATCTTCACCCATCCATCCGACCTTACACCGGCACTCTCCCGGACGGCGACAGTATCCATGCTCGCGGCTACAGTTGGCCGCACACATCGCTGCGAACGGAGTTGCGATTCAAATCAGTCACGTGGTGGCCAACATTAACCTCCCGTGCTACTCACGTGTCTGGCAAAGAATTCCCGTCCATCCAGGTAGACACTTGCACTCGAGCGGTTTGGTGCACGTTCCGTGCATACACCCTGGCAGTACCTGGCAATCCCGGCACGTTGGACCGGCCCAGCCTAACCGGCAGCGACACTCTCCCGGTGCTTCGCAGTATCCTCGCGATGGGTGACAATCGGAGCGGCAGATCGCTGTACGGCGAAAGATCGAATCCGATGAATCAAAAGCATCTAAAGGGCCACTCCCAAATGTACTTACGCTCCGAGCAGAAGATTCCATCCCAGCCCTTGTGGCAAACACATTCGAACGAAACCTGGCAGCCTCCGTGCTGGCATCCGGGCAACGGGATACAACGATTACAGTTCTCGCCATAGAAGCCCAGCTTGCACCGGCACTCTCCCGGTCGCTTACAGTAGCCCTGCAGCGGATCGCAGCCCTTCTTGCAGATCGGAACATCGCACAAATCACCGGTCCAGCCCGGAAGGCACTTTACGTCGCCATTATCGTCACAGACGTAGTGCGAGTATTCGTTCTGTGGCGTCGGCAGCTCGCAGGCCTGCGCAGGGGAATGGAACGGAAAGTGGAATGAATAAAAACTCGCATTAATTGCATTCGTAACCGCCAAATATGATCGCTAACCACATATGCTTTAAGGACGGTCGACATTAAAAACGAATTAAAATTAATGATCGAGCATTTTAATAGTGATCGTAGCCGGCAACCAAAACGCCAAGATTTAAAATAAATTGCTTCTCGAAATGGAAGCAAAGAACAAAACCATTCTAGTGGGAGGGGGGTCGTCTTCTGCTGCTCATTACGAAAGGAACGCCGGGACAAGATGACGAACAGGTTCTGGAACGGTGGAGAGATGCATCCCGTGAACCGTAGGCATCTTATAACCGGTACTCTGGGAGAGCGGGAGGTCCGGGCGTGGTATAATGGAAGAACGGAGCAAAACAACCTAACGGGTTCTGGAGGCAACCACAATGCCCGAGGGACCACCGATCGCATTTAACGGTTTTCGGTGCATGTACGTCCGCCCGACACTTTAATGTAAATTTTCTCTTGCTCTTGCCCCACAAATCTGTAACACTGCGTCACCATGCCACCAAGTCTTTATAGGCCAACCGAATATTGCTTTCGCCATGTATCGCCGACATGACATCGGCGGTGTAATGGAGAAATCTACGATCCGGTGTCACTGGGAGCTGATCTCTCTCGGGGGTAAAAGTAACAGCACTGCTACTGCACCGCACTAACCTGCTTCTTCCACTTTGGCACATAACGAACGGCCGAACCCGGTGGCACTAGCACGGTGATCAGCTGCAACAGTACCCCCGCGATAAGCAGCTGTGGATAGCTGGCGAAGTGACTCATGGTGCTCCAGAAACGTCTCGGTGATCTTCGAACGATCGAGCATTCACCTTTCTCCGGATCTCTGGTCGCTCGTTTTGCTATGATCTAGAACTTCGGGATCGGGGAACGGGGGGAATTAACCGAAAGGCAACCAACTACTCCGGACGTCGCCCAGACGGAGACTAATGGAAGCCGTTGCGAAAGGCAGGAAAGGAAACCTAGGAGATGCTTCGGCGATCGCGGTCTCTACTTGTCTGTGTCTTCGGATGGACGGGGAGTTTGTTTTTGCTTTCTGCTTGTACTGCGTGCTTTCTCCTCGGCCCATCGCGATACGCGGTCGGCGGCCACGCGCCTCTATTGGTTGGCTGCAGCGGTGGCCGCAGTCTTTGCTCAACTCATTCATACATCGGGTATCGGCCCGGTGATTCACGAAAAGACGAAAACAGAACATGAGAAAGTATTAAGAAAGAATGAGAGGTAGTGTGTTCTAAGCTCAAGAAATGATGTGGATTTTTAGTAAAGTCATTTTTCATCTAGTCAGAGCATAAGGAAATGATGTATTGATTGTATTGATAATTTACTGCCGCATGTTTGGCGAGTGCGTAGAAAGCTTCCGTAACACGGGGAAAGGGGACAAACAGCGTTCAATTAGTTTTGATGACACATACGCTCGTCTGCAATCCGTTTTTGTATGGACATCACGTATAGACCCCTACAGACTGGCGGCGGATCCCACCCTTAAATCGAGAGAAGGTAGACGTACGCAAATGCATTGCAGTCGTGTTGCTTCCTGTCCTGCAGATGATCTTGCTTTTGCTTTAAATTTCAAAGAAGAACCTTGAATGTGATCTGAGTTTGCGTGAAACAAACTGCTGATTCAAAGATTTCAAATCCGGTGTGTATTCAGCGGACGCATGCTGAGTCAAGGCCGGTCCATAGCTGCTCCGATCAGGCGGCTCCTCTTACTCACCAAACTCACCACAACACGACGCGACACACACACAAGCACACAGCATTTCGGTGTGTGAGTGACTGACGGTGTTTTGGCCGCGCTGCTCGGTAATTTTGTAAACACAGTTTTTGTGGGAAAAGTTTTCGTGTTTTAAGCCGCAAGAACGGGGCGCCGTGTTCCGAGTTCCGTGAGAGAGAAATGGCCAACGATCGGGAAATACTACGGGCTACCTGGGAGGGCCGGATACCGGTGCACTTCAAGCTCTCGGAGACGGAAACTGAAACGGAGCCGGAAGAGTGTTTCCTGCTCGTCCCACGGATGAGCTACTTTCCTTTAGTGACTGATAAAGTAAGTACCTCCCCACCGGGTGCTGATAAACACGGACTGATAATGCGTTCTCTTAGGTGCGGAAACATTTCCTGAGGTTCATTTCGAACGAACTACAGGACGGCGAGATGTGGCTGGACTCTGCAGGAACACCTCTAAAGTGGCATCATCCGATAGGTGATGCAACCCGGCACCGGAAATCCGGAAACCGTTTACTAAATGCTCCCTTACTTCTTACTTCAGGAGTTCTCTACGATTTGCTGATCGGAACGGACGGAACACTGCCGTGGCACATTACAGTTCACTTTTCAAAGTTTCCCGACGAACTTTTGATCAGCTGCCCTAATCGGTACGCCCCCGGATCGGTCTAACATGCGCCAGAAGCTTAATTTTGATCGCTTTCCTTTTGTAGGGAAATCGTGGAATCACACTTCATGTCTAGTCTCAAGGAAGCCGACGTGCTGAAGCACCGTGGCCAAGTGATTTCGGCGATGCAGAAGAAAGATCACAATCAGCTTTGGTTGGGATTAGTTAATGGTAAGGCGATCGTGTGTTCGATCGGGATGTACAAAGCTAATCGGTGTCGATTACCATTCGTTCCTCAGATAAGTTTGACCAGTTCTGGGCTGTTAACAGAAGGCTTATGGAACCAATTCCTGATCAGGATGGATTCAAGCACATTCCAGTACGGTGCTATAACGAGGTGAGATTTTGCTGATTAGAAATGAAAGTATTCTACGGCCTTCGATATTAATTAGTATTGGTAGGAGTGATTTTCAAACCATTTTTGTTTAAGATGCCTATAATTTTGCCGTAAAATATGTTTAATTCGCTTCCGCCAAGCACAACGATCAAATTCCTATCAGGCTGATATCATGATCTACCTATCGATATCGTTTTTGCTGCCAAAAAGCTCAAACCACTCCTCAATATCAACGAAACAAATCAATAGCCATTCACTCTCTTAATAACCATTTTATAGTAACATTACGATACTTCGAGACACTTTAATTTAATATAAACGTTTTTTGTGGTAAAGTTATATTCAGCCATACCACACCAATTAATCCTTGCAATCGCACCGAAAAACCACAAATTGCTCGAAATAACTGATTTTGATGTGGCCCCTTTCATTTCTTTCTAATTAATAGAACATTTCATTGACAAATTATGTTATTAAACGGTCAACATCAAACGTAATCTAATTAACAGTTTGTCAATTTACTAAATTTAAGCTGAAATCCAGCAGATTATCCCAACAAATGATTTTTTAAAGATAGGTGCTTGCTTAAAATGTTGATGAAGGGATGCGAAATGATTAAAACAAACAGTAAAAAAACCAGTAGTAATGTGCTCAGTGATCATAATTCAGTGTCTCCATAGTCCATTCAAATGAGCAAAACAACAACCGTTGATTTGATCTTCTGGTTCATCCGCACATTCGCACTAATTATCATTACTTATCGGATTCCTTTCCCCTTCCTCTGTCACAGGACGGTACGTACCAGCAGAAACTAGTCGCACCCAGCACCGAAACCGGCCAGAAGCGAACGTTGCAGGATTTGTTGGACGATTTCTCAACACCTGTTAGGAAAGCAGGTAGGACATCATACCCGTTTGCGTTTGTTCGGTTTCAGTTCTCTGTCTCACCCGTGGTCTCACCGGCTCATGCACCTTGGAGGCCAGGGCCTCATCCATTCTTTCGGTTACGCTGTATTGTTACTGTACTGATCCGTTGTCCTTGCAAAGGCCACATGGCCTAGGGATCAAAGTGTCTAAAATTACCATTCTTTTCATTCCCGGGACTGACCCCTGGCAGGGGTACGCTGTATTGTACTAGGATCGTAACCATTTCCCTACCTCCGATCCCGGGGCGAAACCGAATGGGAAATGAATGGCAATAGAAGAATCCGGTGAGAAGGGAAAGGAGGGAGAGGAAGGTAGGACGTGTCCTTCCGATTCTTTACCTTCAGGGGTCCCCGGTGGCAGGTAGAGGTACGGGCTTACGGTCCTGTTGGCTAATTTGCTTGAAAGCCATCCCAGCCATTGCCAATCATCCAACCATCCGTCCGGTCCGGATCGTTTCTGTGCGAGACAGCGAGGAGACAGTGCGCAGAGCAGAGCGCGCCAAAGTCCACATCTGTCCACCATGGTCGGTGCACAGGCCGGTACCGAAGCGGTGGGAAAGTTTCTCACACTTGTCACCTGGTGTGTCCCGGCACCGAGACCATCCGCCGCATCCGCCTAGTTCGGCCTCCTCGTTGCCTTTAGAGGCGTTGATTCGATTTGCCGAAATTGATATTTTGTTTACGAAATCGCCTCGCTCGCTCGTCTTCAAGTCGGAATGCTTAAACGGTGTTCTGTTGCGTGGCCGCTTCGCTCCTTGCTTGGCCGGCTCACCATCCCTTCCCGTGATCATTAATATTGCTAACGAGCGACGATTATTTCGGCATGCCCCGGCGGCGTGTATTTATGCGACGATCGCCTGTCTTCGCGGGTCTTGGGTGAAATTTGCGATGCCAGTGTGGCCGGATCGATGTGGCCAATCAGCGCACCCGAATCAAAGCGCGCCTGAGGATCGCTTCCAATCGAGTTTTTGGGGCTGGTTGTATGCAAATGACTTCGCATGCGGCCACCGACCAGATTTCGCGATTGGTCCAACCGATCGATGATGGCATAAACAGAACAGAGTGCTGCTGTGCACGGTCGCCGTTTGCTCGACGAGTTCTTCTTCTTCTTCTTCTTCTTGCTCGTCCATAATCGCGATCGCGCACGTGTGTGATCGTTTGGAATTGGCATTGGCAGAGCGGGGGGTTTTATGGCCAATTAGGATGGTGTTACCGTCGCATCCGTTTCGATCCCTCTCCCCCCCCCCCTCCCTCCAAAAACCATCGCTCCTCCCTTCTCCTCTTTCCAGGGACGCGACTGGGTCGAGGGGTCTCAATTTCTTGTCACGCTTTTGCCCATCAATCTCCAGATTGGTCCGCAATCCGTCAGGTCTGTCGGGTTTTCGGTTTATAATGGGAAAGGTTTGATGGACTTCCGTTAATTTGCGTTAATTTGTTGATACAACGACGGAAATTTGTGGGCAAGTATGTGTCTCCTTGTGTGCGGTGCGATGCTATAATCAACTAAACGCTAAATATATTATCTTGCTGCAAAGCTTTGAAATTCATGGTCTACATGTAAATAGAGCCGTGTTTTGATATACCGTTAATACAAGTGATTTCATTAGATAGTACACATTATTCATTGATTCAATTTACTATCTGCAAGGCATACACAGTATTCTACATGGTCTGTCGTAAAGTAAACAGGACTTTTGGCATAATACTGTTTCTGGTTGCGCCATCTTAATGTATGCAGTTTTGTTTGAAAGGTGCATCTTTTAGGGACTTTCAGTCCAAATTTCATGACATTTGGTCCACTGGAAGCAGAGTTATGGGGCATAAAGTGACTGTAAATTTGGGTGGTCGGTACAAGCCTTCTGAACTGCTAAAAATTAGTATCCAGTTTAGCTTTACATTAAGATAGCGCCACCAGAAATGGTCTTATGGAAAAGGTCCTGTTTACTTTGCGACAGACCATGTATTTCTGTTTTGTGGTCAAACAAGTCGTGAGTTTGTTATGGAAGTTATGTTATTTCTTTCCAAAATCAACTATCACTTTTTAAAGATGTTTAAAATTATATGTTCTGAGCCAAAAAATCGGTTCAACATAACTTTTAGCATTTCGATGTAGTATTTTTATTCAAATGCAAGTCCTATTCATACAGAAAAGGTATTTTGACTCAGACCGATTTTCCTTTCCTTTGCTACGAAACGTTGGTTGTTGAGTTCAATGGTAAAAGAAGAGAAGCAGTGAGCTGTGAATATCCTTTTTCAGACTCGAAATTCGACGTAATAAATGATCTTTAAAAAGACAAATACGTAATTTTACCAACTCGTCCTGTTTGCTGTTGTGGTCAACTGTTTGGCGCACTGCTAGTTATTCGGTTGCATGCTTGTTGCTAGATGAATCTGTAAATAATTCAATTGGGCTGCTTCACTGCAAACCCAGAACTATGGACCAAACTATTTGTATTATTGCAGGGATCGTGCAGATCGCGAGAATAGCGATCATCGTCCGTTGGTTTTACCTATTCCGACATCTATAGTTTTAATGAACTGGTATCATTAGCATTAGGAGATAGTGGCTTGCATCTTGAATCTTTTAGGGAACTTTTCAAATGTTATGGAACGATAAACATCCCCCCCCCAATCTCGTTCGTTTTTAATCGTTTGTTTGAGAGAAATTTAATATTTTGTGGATATCTTTACGAACGTGGTCATTTGCAATCTCCCATCTAATGCTATAGAAACGTATTGTTTCTTGAAGTATGGAACAATATTATGGAGGAATAAGGGCGATAGCCCTTTGTGAGCCATCATATCCTTCCAAATGTGATTTGCGAAGCTCCAATTTTAGGAACAAGAATTGCTCTTCCATTCCCAATGGACCAGTATATTGCTCAAACAATCCGCTTTGCGCAATCTATTCCCTCGAATAATTTGTTTACAACGATGCAACAAATTTGAAATATGAAGCATATTCACCCTTTTGCATTTGCTACATCCAGTCAATTCGTCAAAAGCGAACCACTCCATCGTCCCCGAAAAAGGGTACGATAAGTTTAGCGCTGTGTCATTCGATTGCAATTTACGCAACCCACACCGGAACTCGAACTGTTTGCATTGCCGCGTATCGATGTATCTTCCTGTCACGGCGCACGGTTCCCAAAAGCTTCGGGTTCCCGTACCGCGACACCGATTCCGAGTCACACGCTTCCCAACCGACCCACCAGCGACCAGTGTTGGCATGTGCTGCCAACCTAACGACGTTAACAGATCAATTTGTAAACGATCTTTTATCATTATCATCATCAGCATCGAACGGAGTCCCCCAGAAAATATCGGGGGGGGGGGGGGGGGGGTTTTATTTGGTTTTTCGCCCCACTGACTGTTCAAACACACATCCGCCGCGAGGCCGCTCTTCTCTCGCGGTCGATCAGAATCGGGCGTGCGTCCCATTCCGGAGCAGTGCAAACAACCCGCTAGCACAATCGATAAGCAATCAAAGCGAACGGAATAATTGATCAGTCGAACGAGCTGGCTGCTCAATTTGGGGTACCCCACAACTTCATTAGCCATTCCGTCGCACTGCGGCGGCCCAAAAGTCCCCAACCCTCTCCCATCGCCAACCACCATCGCTTCGCAAGCGATCAAGGGGTGGGGGGATTGCTGTTTGGTAAACTGTTTGCTTAGTACGCTCACGTACGATCAATTAGCGAAAAATGTGTCCACGGAAATCTGGCAGTCCCCTGCGCGTCCCAAAAGACACTTCCCCCCTTTCAATCTCTCTGCCTCTGCCTCTCTTTTACTGATGGTTACTCGTCACCTGTCAAGTGTCGGCAGGTGCGGCCCCCGGCCCACAGTACAGTGACGTGTGCCGATATTCAAATGCATCCATCCGCAGCACAGCCAACCGTCAGGTGGTGGGACCGGCATCCACCTCGTGCTCGCTCGTGAGCCGTTGTTTACACGCTGGCCGCACTGCTACTGCTCTTGGCTTGGCGAACACATCCTCGGGCGTACGGGGAGGAGGAGTGGGGATCGTCGACGAAGCCAAAATCGTTCGATTGGTGCGAGATTTTTGGGGTGTTGCAAAAGCAGACCCAACCCAGTTTGCGAACAGTTGCCGCGGTAAACCACAGCCCCTTTTGGCCACCCGGAGTCCGAGGGGAGTCCGATTGTTTGTTGATGATTGTTGATGTGTCGTCGATTGTTTGCTGATTTGCCGATCGACACCACCCCCCTCCCCCTCCTCACTTCACGAGCTGATAAGGACGAGAGCGAGAGAGAGACGGAACCGTGGCCGATGCGGATGCCGAAACCGAAGGCGCAATGCCGCGTCGATGGATTGATGATGACGGTCGGACTGCACCGTGCAGCGACCGGGCGAACGTTAGTGATGGGGTTGATTAATGGGAATCGAGGCACGGCCTAGCATCCGCTGCAAACGGCATTCCAATGTGATACCAATGGGTGGCACGCACATCAACCCTGGCCGGGTTCCCACCAGAAGCCAGCCACAGTACAGCCAGCTGGCAGTTGACATCTAGAGCCCTCAAGTGGCCTCTCCCTCGCAGGCCGTGAAGATGGATGATCGTAATAGGACGATCGGTTCGGTTGGTTCATTTCAAATTAATAAACACAATCTCTCTCTTGGCTTGGCTCGCAAACAAACGAATAAACTTTCGTAACACTCGGGCACTCTTCCGTTCGCATTCCAAGGATGCCACCAGGTGGACGGACGGCGGAACACGGAACAATTGCCACCGAAATAGCGAGGAGTCCTAGGCACCCTACGGCGCATTCCTGTGCGAATTCCTCGTGGCCGGGCCGGGCCGGGCTGTGCTAGCCTGGTTGTTGTTGCTCGTTCGTTGGTCAGCGAATCGACGTCATGGGGGTGACCGAGGATCGGCATCCAACCGGCAGCACCACCGCCAGTTATTAAAGCATTTTTCGCCCGCATGTCCACGCGCTGAGTGAGGAGGGACATTTTTTGGCAAACAGATCGTTCGTTCGTTCGTTCGTTTGTTTCTCGACCGGATAATAATGGTAATAAGTGGTTCGGACGATTTAGAGGGATTTATCTTTTGCTGGGTAGGTAGCAGGAATGCACTCGAATGGCCCCTCGTGGGGATGGTAAGCGAATGAGGGGATGTTGTTTGGCCTTGATGGTTTTATTTTTTTTTTTGGGGGCATTGTTTTAGGAATGCGAGGTGCGGATAGAAGTGATAAGTTGAACAGGCCAGTTACGGTGAGTTGATTTGTGATCGGTTTAATCTGGATTCAGAAACTAGTGCTCATCGATCGTTTTGTGTTCGTTGCTTCGTATCTTTATGAAATTTAACAGACAGTTAGTATAATTTTCCTTCAACTGAATAGAAATCTTAATTTCCTGAGAAGGAAACGCTTTCTACAGTGAAAAAATATACGTATTCCATCAATTACAAACGTTAAGCGTGTAGCACTGCAACGAACCTCATAAAATAGTGAGCATGCATCAGTTTTAATATTTATTGGGGATGTTTTAAATATCTAAACATATTTTAAGTGTTGCTGCTAAACTGCAGCGAAAATGTTTTAAAGTAATTGGCGTCCATAACTAGAATTAGGATGTTCAATATAGAGATTGAGTGATGCACATGTGAAAGTTTGAACTTACTTAACGATTATTATCGAGCTCATTTATTTGGCCATGCATGTGCGCTAAAAGCAGATGAGGCAAAGCGAAGTTGTCATGAACAGCTTTAAAAGAACTCCAGAAATCAAGAGATCGAGAGTATAAGCTTAATGTTTCTTGGGAATTTGGGCCATTTTTCTTATAAAAGCTATAGTTGTTTCAAAACGTATTATTTCAATTAGAATTTTTCTCTTGTTATAGCAATGGAACAACAGAAAATTTGAAGAGCAAACATTACAGGGTGAGGCAAAAAAACTGCAACACAGTTAAAACGCCATATATTTTTCATTTTTGTTAGGATTTTATTGAATAAAACCAAAAAATGTTGGGAATTTCATAAACTTTCAGAATCAGTTTATTTTTTTACGGTATGTTACTTTTTAGAGGAATTATGGTATTGAGACCGTGAAGAGGTCTTGCTTCGCTTGGCCGCAAGTGATGAAATTCTGAACTTTTTTTTCTTTGATGAGAGACCATTCGTTATCCTGTAGTTTTTAAACGAAAAAAAATATGGGATTTAGTTTCCAGGAAAGTCAGCTGATAATTTACACTCTCGGCTGGCCACCACGACGCATAAACCGAGTTGATAATGGGTTGAGATGCGATAACACGCAATTTTTCACATTATTCGCACATTTTCGTTCGGTGGATCCGATATAAATCAACAAATTAATGTTTCTAAAGCTATTAAAAGGTTCATTGCAGTCCTAAAAATGCAAACAATTCATGCGAAATCCCTAGAGATTCCAAAAGTACTCTGTACCTTCCCTCAAAGCAACCGAGACATGAGATTAGCGTTAAGAAACATTTCACACTTCATTTCCATGTCTCATTGGCTGTCAATATCTATGGGCGCAAAAAGCGCAGGACTTCTCCGTTTGCGGTATTTTGAAGGCCAAGGTTAGACCTAAAAAATGACATAGTTTTGAACAGTTTATGCAAACGCTTCTCTAAGAATGAGCCAAAATACCACAAAGCACTCTGCGGGCAACGAGCGATGGTTTCTTCTACCGTCTCAAGATGATAATTCACCCAAACAGTAACATACCATAAAAAACTGAACTGATTCTGAAAGTTTATGAAATTCCCGACGTTTTTTGGTTTTACTCAAAAAATTCCAAACAAAAATGAAAAATATATGGCGTTTTAAATGTGTTGCAGATTTTTTGCCTCACCCTGTATTTGCAAAATGGCATTCATTCATTCATTCATTCAAGCTGCATAGTTCAGTTATTGCATGATACCTTCGAGAATGAAATCGCAGGTCGATCGATCTGGGAAAATACTGAACGGTGTTGTGAAGCATTACCCACTCTCTTCGATTTTTCACTTGCCGTCGGTACAATTTAGGCTAGATTTGTTGATGTTTTGGTTCCAGATGATGTTGATCTTCATCGCATAACGCATCAAACGCAAATCACCATCCTGACAGGCTTTCATGGACGTCTTCATGGACGATTCTTTCCGCACTATTCATATTTTTTCAAATATAAAACACCGATTCATGTGCATTCCCATGCTTGCTCTGCATAAAAATATGCACCCTGCATTTTTCGGAAATTTGAAACCACCAACGCACCTTGTCTAGAACCGCTCGAAAGCCCATTAACGGCATCGCCTCGTCGTATTTACCCACCTCATACGACGAGGCGCTATCCTGGCGGTCAATAAAACTATTTCCACCATTTTTCGGTACCACCGGTTTCGGTGTATTTTCCAAATTATGGTTGAAGATCGAAAACGAAAGGAAACCTTTTCCCACCCTACCTCAAAAGCACCAGCTGCTGTCCACATCGCGCCTTAAGGGCCCACTTGTACATCTCACAGCGTCAGAGCAAGGTGTTGCACAGTTTTTTTTGGTGCTATTTAGCTTTCAGCCAAACAGTGCAACCAATGCAAACCAAATTCCCAAAAACCCAACACCAGCAAAAGGACACCAACGCTTTTGCCTTTCTCTTTACCCATCCCGCCGTATCTCCGGCCGGGGGGAGGCGGTATGCAAAGCGCATGGGATGCTCATAATTTGCGGCCAACAGCAACAACGGCGGCGGTCCCAGACGGTAGATCCGGTGCATCGGTACCGTGGCCCGAGGTGTCGAAGGTTAAATATTGTCTTTGCTGTCTCTGTGGCAGCAGAGAGCGCAGGTACCGCCGCCAACGAGCCCAACACAAACAGACGAAACGGCCAATGGAATGTTCGCCAAAAAAGAAGGGACCCCGGCAGGTTCCTCCTCGGCAAGAATAAAGACAAACGGGAACCGAAGACGACAACGAGAGGCACCGATGGTCGTTCGACGATTCGAGTCCTGTCGGTCCTGTGCGATGCCGCCACAATGCCAACCACCGGACCGATTCCCCGGAGCCAAGGGGAGAGTCGGATGCGACCTGGCTGGCTACCTGAGTGATCCTCCTGCGGGACCTGCGTTCGGTGTCGGTGTTTATTCTGAGAGGTGTGAATATTTTATTGCCATCGTAAATGAATAAATAAGAGAAGAGAGAAGGCGAGCGACGGCCATCCGCATCCGTGGGCGCTCTCGAACACCTTGCCACACCTTCCTTGCGCCGGCTAGGGACCTCTGTCGGAGAAGAAAGGCCGAGAAGGTCTTCGAAGATTCGTCCGGCTTCTTATGTTGCGCCCTCCTCTTCCTCCTCGTTGCTGTTGACTATTATGACAAATGCGCGCCCCGTCAGGCAGGTCTCTGGCAGGTTTTTATGACCTCCCGTCTCGGTCGTCCCGAGTGCTGTTGGCCAAATTTGATTGGGATTTCGGGTACTGCACGCATAAGGAACGGCGCTGTGTGGCTCTCTCACCTTAATCCCCCCCCCCCCCCCCCCCCGGGGGTATAGTGTGAACGCAATGGGTATGGCGTGGTTCTGTCCTTGCTCCTCCCCAACCTGACGGTCGGTACGTGAGATCTGTGCACATAATGAGCCGCAGCCGAGTGCAGCCGAGAGTCACATAAAAAATGCAAATCTGTTCCTCTTCAGCTGCTGGCTGGTGGCTCTCTCGGGTGTTTCCTTACCTGCCCGATTCATGCGCCCAGCATCACCCACGGACTCCCACGGTCACCTCGGGGCTTTGTGCCGGTGTGAGAAGCGAAATTTGCATAAATTATTTTTATTGTTCCTCTCGCACTCCACGCGGTGGCGGTGGTGCATCTGCGTGCATCCTAAAAGCTGGCCGCAAAAGGTGCGTTTTGTTGTGCGCTGAAGGATGTGCCTAGATGGGGGTAGCAGGTTGGTCTTTTTCCCTCTGGAACCCTGGAACAACCGTTGTATCTGTGTATTTCAAACAGCTTATGCGAAAGACAGGTTAAGAAGGTGTCTTTAGGGAAAGCACACCAGATACCTGTGCACCACCAAAAAGATCCTCTCTCACAAAAGATCCAAAAGGTCCATCCTCTAATAATCAGGCAACTGTAATCCTGATTCTTATCCTGATCGACTTACAATCGGCAGGAATCGATCACAAGATTCCAGCGCCAAGATGCTTGTAATGCCTCGTTGCTAATAGAATTGTAATTGTATATCAATTCCCCCTCTCTCTCTATCTCTCTCTTCGATCATTTGATGTTTTGCATCCTCAATCAGGCCTTCGTCAGTCTTCATATGGCGGCTAATCTACCGACCGGGTCGTGTGTTTGTCTACTTTTTCCAACATTTCTAAACATTCAACAAACACAACACCCCACATTTCATCGTGCTGATCTCATCATGTGCCCCGCTAGGCGCGTTAGCTTGTGTCTATGTTAACGCGCAACCTTCGGCACCTTCTTCTTCTGCTGCTAGTGCTGCTGCTGCCTCTGCTGTTGCTTCTTCATTTCTTCCTCCTTCTCCTCCTCCCAAAAAACCACACACAGAGTGCGGGATCGGGAGAGTACATTCTGATCGATGTTGCATCAATGTTTCAATGTTTGTTTTGCTGTTTGCGGCACAAATCCGATTCGCGGCCGCTCGTTGAGAGATAATGGAATGGACGAGCGCGCGCGCGCACGCGGCTACACGAGGTGCTACTATCATCATCAGCATCGTGTACTGCGCTAGTGTCGTGGTCGTTTTCGTCGTTGTCGCCGTTGTTGGCGTTACATAAGCGCCTTACGGCCGTGTATAATATACACACCGTATGGGGTACACCTTACATTACAACCCCACCCCCGTGTGTGTCCCTGCTTCACGTGACTCAATTGCGCTAATCTTGCGAACAAGCAGCGCTCCACCGTTTTTTTTTTTCTTCTAAATTTTATCATCTAATGAAGGCAATCGGTTCCCCCGGTGGTGGGTTGTGGTGACCGTGTACTTACAGGGACCATCGATAACGTCACCGAGGGGGAGAAAGAGGGGTGAAACAGCGGGGCAGGCGTTATCAATCATCGCGCAATAGATTATCGCGTATGATTCAATTAGAAGCTGCCCTTAATTGAGCGCGCGAGGTTCATGCGGTTGGTTCTCGCCAAATGTGCTCCCTTTATGGCATGATGTCATTGATGAGTTTTGTGGCTGGCTAATGGTATTCTGTGGAATTGTGCAGAAGAAATGACAAAAGTATTTTAATTCATCTAAAGGACTAATGATTTAGGCAATTTATATTTTTGCAGAACCTTAACTGTTGTAGCTGATTATAACAGTCAATAGTTCAGCTAACTATTAGAGTACAAGATAACTTACCTATGCTCTCAATTACGGAGACACAATAACATCAAGCGAATACGGCTAAAGTGATCAAGGATATGAAAGCATTATTCTACGCAGAAACAGCAGAGTTTTAGCGGAAGAAAGAGTTGAGCAAAGAACGCTGTGAAAATGTGAGCTTAAGCTTCTCTTTAACCCAGGGGCATCCGCGTTTACAGCTCAAAATTGTAATGTTCCAGATGATTCCGATTCGATAGTTGATATGATTTAGATTGTGAAATCGATTATTAGAAATCGAAGTAGAAAGAGCTTGAGGATATTATATTAGAGCTGAAATGGCCAAAATAACTCCCTAAATTTTGTCAAGTACAATGCAAAATTCCCGGAAAAGGGCCGCTTTTTGTGTGCCGAATGAAGGCGGTCATTTGATCGATATCATATTTTGAGTGTGGTACAATAAATGGCATAGAATAACCTAAATAAAACTGGTTTATTTTCTAAAATCGGTTGAAAAATCACATAGTTATTCAACTTTAAAATAGGGTACCGCCCTTAAAATAGGGTTAATAAGGTTAAAAAATAGGGAATGGTAAATCTCAAAGGATTTGCTCGATAATTTTCTTTTCCAACCAAGCACCAAGAGATTGGTTTGCTGTTTGTTCATTGTTCTTTTCCCTCATTATAAAGACAGGTTTCTATCTCGCATAAATTGTGTTGCTATCATTGAATGCTTTAATTAGAAAAACCTAGTTGCTTGTAGCCTTTTAATATTCAGCCTGTATTTAATTGTAGCCTTTTAATATTTTGTAGCCTTTTAATATTCAGTTTATAGCTTAAATAAGAAGTAGGATTAGTAGCGAGGATCATCATTGTCCCGTCAGCTTGTTAAAATCAATAACGGTAGATCTCTTATTCCTTTTTGACGATCGTCTTGAAATTACATCATCCTGCGTCATAATGCTGAGTCTTGATCCTTCCTTAACTAACTACTAAAACCAATCCGGAATTTCGCAATCTTAACAAGCGTGCCCCAGTGGGCCGAACACGAAATGCAATTACCGTTTGTCAGTGATCCGCTGTCAAAGGCGAGCTCTTTCGGGAGGGGAGAGGGCCAGTTCGCTCATTAACCGTGTCCAGTTCTATCTGCAGTATGGGGGGGCATTTTCGCACAAGAAACAACTGAACCGAACCGACAAAAGAATGAAACAAAACCCACCAACGACATTCACCTTCGCCACCAAGTGTGGTCCACCACCATCACCAACAGCTTATCATCAGCTGCACTTTGGAATGTTGCGAACCCCCCGTCACCGTCAAAGGGGGTTACGTTGTTTTCGTGGATGGCACCACGCACCGGGAGGCAGGAGGGGAGTTGATGGGCGCCGTGTGGCGCGGTGTTTGCCCCTTTCTTATCGGTAAAGCCGTTAGGCGCCATTAGTGCGGTACAGGACGACGGGGTGGTCTTATCATCGGTGCGAAGCGATTCCGTCATCCTCCTCATCCGTGCGTGCCTGCCTGCTTGCGTGTGTTGCTGTTGCTGCTGCTGTTTGGTTGTTTGTTTGGTCGGTTTTTGGCCAGGTCCGAAACCGAGAGGGAGCTAACCGTTTTTGGCAACCGGCCCGGCCCGGGCTGCTTGGCGCACAAGGCTTAGGCGGAACAACTTGGCTCAGTTCCTAGTGCGAGCCCGTGCGACGCCACCACCGTCACCGCCATTGTCACTTTCTGGCTGCCTGTGTGCGGCAGTGGCCAACACATTTCTTCCGGCTGACATCATGCGCACGAAATAAAACAATGACCTAATCGGTGGGCCATCGTGTGCGCGCTTCGAAGCCGCTGTGGCGTTCTTCGCGAAAGAGATTAGCCATCGAGTCGCCATCCGACCGGGGCGCTTCGGTGCGAAAGTGAACTTGCTTGCGGCTTGGTTGCGTGCGGACAAACACGTCGCCGTCGCCATCACCCTTCTTGCGTGCATTGCAGCGACAGCCAGCCAGCCAGCCTGCAGGTCGCGTGGCTCACGCGACGAAAAAGATACCGGCCTCGAGGAAGGGACGAGGTGAGGACACTTGCTTCACTCGCTCTCACTCACTCGCTTGTCAGTCGAACGAGGAAGACGACAGTGGGCGCACTCGCGCGGCCTAGGGCCTAGGTTAATCGGTTGCAAAATAGAAAATCAGCAGCAGCACGGTGGCACGGTTCGAGCGGCGCTCGATCGTCAATCATCACCAGGCACTTAGGCAACGCGAAGGCGAGCGAGCGGTGCACGGATCGATTGAAAATTGATCTACTGCGACATTCTTGTTGTGTTCCGCTGCTGCTGTTGCTGCTCAGGTCGGGTCGCCCGTTTTTGGTGGTTCGGTTTCATTCGATACATTCCTGTAAACGGGGGGGCCTCACTGTGCCTTCGCAGAGACGAAGACGAAGCGCCGAGCAGCGGAAGGTGGGCCCACAAGAGAGGACACTTTTCTCTGCTCAGCTCAGTATGGCGGCCGAGCTTCACTTTGTTCTTTGCCGCTCTTTGACGTACGCAAATGAGGCGCACACGCCACATACACACCGCGTGGCCGCGGTTCGTCACTGAAGCAGGTCACCGAAAAACAGTGTCGTTCGCGCGAGGGTGCGCAAAACAAAAAAAAAGAAATAAAGGACTTCGGTCTGTTTGATCCGCTAATGTTGTGCATTTTATGCTCCTCTTTTGTGGCTTTCGTTCGCCATCATCATAACGTTATCCGTGTGTTACCTTGAATTCGCCTTTTTGTTGATTTCTTTTTTTTTTTTGTTAAATTTGCTGTGTGTTACTAATTGCTTGAATGATTTATGGTTCTGTTGTTGTTTCTACTAATCGGTTTTGTTTGTTTTTTTTCTTCTGGTTTGCTTTTGTGTTTTCCTTATATCCTTTTCTTTATTTTCGTTTGATTGCGTGGTTAATTTTTCAACACTTTTCGTTTGATCAATTCTTTCTTATTGCACCCTTCCTTTTGTCTAATGACTTATGAAGTTATTGACATTTTTTGTTAAAATAATATACTCTTTATAAATTGATTTCAATTTTAAACGATTTAAATTATCTTAATTATCTATTGTACAACTTGTTCACTCTAAAGCTGGCGATACATGAAGCGTAAACTCAAGCGTAAATATAAAATTAATTTACACGTGAACATGTTTACATGACCGGGTTGAGACGTGTAATCCGAATTACACTGAACTTTTATCGACTTTTGTGAGAAAAATAGGATCTTTTTTCCGAAGAAAAAGATTAAAAACGCTAGTAATGATCACTCACTATTAATACAAACCTTAAACAGGAAATATAGTGAGGCAAATCGCTTGCAAACAGCGTTTACGCTAGGTTTTATGCTCCGTGGATCTATAATCTTTTTTACACCGTGTAAACGGCAAATGTAAACTGTTTGGCATTACACTCTGAGTTTATACGAGAGTTTTCGCTTCATGTATCGCCGGCTTAAGGGTTGACAAGGATTAGCTGATTTGCTTAACAGTAGCAAACTCTGTAGAACAAAAGTGATGCTAAAAGAGAAGCCAAGTGAGAAATCATTAAAACAAGACTCAGGTATATTTCTAGGACACTGGCAAACAATTGTTAATAAAAAGGAACGTATGGTAAACACCTTCGCGTTCGTCACTGTACCCCTCCGCAATTTGGCGCACATTAAACGGTGCACTTTTTGGGTAGCATTTTATTTTCGTGCGATGTGCTCTGTGCTGTGATGTTAACCCCTTACAACAGCAGCAGCAGCAACAGCAGCAACAGCGGGGAAATGTGTGCACGAGCCAAGTTCACCTTAGCCCGGTTTTCGCTTCTGTGACCGCTAATAGTTTGCCTGGTGAACTGCAGAAACAGCTGTTTCAAAAAACGAAGAAAATGCTTTCCTGTAATCGGTGACCTTATAATGTGGCCCGTGGCGCATTATTTGATCGTTATCGTATTAAGCAGTACTTGGTAGTAGAGAGGAATGATGGCGTTACATTGGAAGGAATAGGAATGCCGCCTGGTACTTCCAAATATGTCTCTTCACTTATAATTTCTAACAAAAGAAATACTTTTTCACTTCCTTACCATCGCGTCATCTTTCATTATTTGATGTTGTGCACTTCTACTTCAACTTCAAAACCTTCTGCTTCTGACAGGTCATTCCATCGTTCAGCAATGACCCTTGTTCCCGTGATATCCACCGCGCGTTATGTGCCAACTTTTCAATTCCTAATCTCCAATCGATTGTCCGATGTGGTCCGGTGGTGGTCGCCCGTTTTTCAGCGACCAATCGCAGCGCCAATCGCAGCGCCGATGATATGTTGCAGGGCGCTTGCATCATGCAATCATGCCGTACCTCGAGGCATCATCGTCACCAGCACCGTAAACTCGTGAAGAAGAACAGGACATGGGCGGTGGGGACGGAAACTATTTGGCAAGCGTTCTCGTCGTTGGTCGTTCGTTTGTGCCACTCTCGAATCGCGCGGTATGCGCGTCAGTGTGTAGCCAGGAAAGGAGGAAGGGATGTCATGTGCCCCGGGACGGGTGTGCCGTGGCGGCAGTTACTAGTCGCTTTATCTATACCACGAAGGCACCATCATCATCATCATCCTCCTCCTTCTCGTCACCTCGTCGGGTGTGGTGGAGGAGAAACTGTACCGTCGGGTGACAGTGGGTGACAGTGACTCAATCGGTCTCAAAATATCTACCATCCGTTCGCGAACGCTCTGACGGACGCGGCAGTGTGCGGTGGCGCGGGACACACCCACCTCGTGCACTCAATGGAAGCGACACACCGAAGGGAAGGAGGTGCGGGTTGAGGAGTAAAAGTATCTGGCGACAAATTGAGGCCTGTGGCCTGCCTGAGGCAGCAGCAGCAGCAGCGGCAGCAGATACCTAGCGACGACTATTCGAAAATAGCAATTCGCAACCCAACAACAACCGCAAGCTCTTTTCGCTGCTCGACGGATTTGACGTTTGGGCACATCAAACGACGGTCGCTCGGGGATGGGTCATCAGTGGCCGGACGACGATCCACCCGACACGAGCAATGACCCCGTAGCGTCACCGACTGATCAGGTGAAATGTGCGCCCGCACCACACCGCTCATGGATCGAACGATCGGGAGACGAGCCTCCTCTTCCTATGCTGGCGCTGATCAGCGCCAGTCACCAGCCGCCAGAACAACAGCAACGTGACCCTTCCGTCTCCCTTCACAAAAAGGCATACAGCTCCCATTTATAGAGCGCGAAAACAACAACGTCCTACCGATGTCCTTCTCGCCCTCGGAAAGGTTGTGTCCCTATCGATGGATGGATGGATGGTTTGAGTTGGGATGCGGTCCGCGTGCGCCACTCAATCTCGCCCCCCTTTTTTTCCGCTGACCAATTCATCATGTGGCAAGTCAAGTCAGCCACGGTAGACAATGTGTCTTCCGTGGCCTGCGGTGTCACAGCGCCGCCACAGGCACCGTGGGGATCGGTGAGATGGTTTGGGGGTTGGTGGGAACTTATTTTTAAAATCCGCAGAATCCACCGCCCAAGTATCCGAGTACTTAATACTTAACAGGCGGGTAGCTAGGGGCTAGGAAGAGGGAAGAGGGGTGTTGTTTTGTGTGGGGGAAGATTTTCAAGATGTTTCGATGTTCGACTTCTTCGGAACTTCCTGACGAAACTGACTGGTCATTGGTCCCGGTGGATGACGTAGTTCTGCTGCTGCTGCCGCTGTTCGGGCGTCAAGCGCAAGTCAGGTGTTCCATCGCTACGGTGTGCTGCCGTGCGGTCTACCGTGGGGTTTTTTGATGAGCCAGAGACAGACCGGAGACATGATGACCTCTGGTAGCAACCAAGCACTTCTGAGGAATCTGCCGTGCCATGGCAGCACGACATCAGCGGTCGTTTCAAAGGAATGGAATTTCCTCAAAAATCGATTCACGCAGTGTTCACAGTGAGTGGGTTGGTGTCATTAGCGCGCGGAAGAGGCTGAGACTGGTCTTTTCTGGGAGTTATTTTTGTCTTGCCCTTTTTTGCAGAGATGATCTAAAGTGGTGTAATTGAATGTTAGTGTTTGTAGATTATCTTTGGGATGACTTTTTTATGGAATGTTAATATGATTTTAAGAGAAAGTTTATTTTCTTAAATAATACTCATTTGGCTAGCAACTAGGAATTGATTTAAGATAATTTAATATGATTTAGATAATTAATTGAGATAATGGTTTCATTTGCATTCCAAGTGCCAAGTTAGATACCACAATAATTCGAATAAGTTAGATAGTAAAATAAATAAATGCTAGACAGAAGGAATTCGATATATTTGGGAGATAACTCTATACGCTATAAAGTACACTAAGCCGTGTTAGAACATTCTAGGTAGTGATAATTAATTTTATTATTTGTTTATTGATCTGATTTATTGATCTATTGTATCTGATGTGTAAATGGTCTGTAGAACATTCTAGGTAGTGATAATTAATTGTATTATTTGTTTATTGATCTGATTTATTGATCTATTGTATCTGATGTGTAAATGCTCTGTAAGACAGCAAAATCAATATTTCAAATGGGAAAAAGGTTAGTTAAAGTCGTCTCTTTCATTTTAAAGTGTCGTATCATCACTAGTAATGACTAGTTTTGTTCATTGCCAGAAGGACAGCTGCCTACGGTACTGATCTGCAGCAAATTCGTAGCTATAGAGCCGGTCGTGTTGCGGTATGAATGAGTGTTTGTCAAAAACCTCATTAAGCAGTATGGCAAATATTGATCAATGAATATTCTGCCCAGTTCAGTAGTTGCTCATTTTATAGAGTCTACCATAATCAACAATAACATAAAGTGATCCTTCTGGCACTATATGTTCTGTCCTGTCAATCAATCGCTGAAAGCCTCCTTCCGTTCGGCTTCCAAAAATATTTCCCAACACGTGTACACGACACTCAATATGCGATCGAGCTCCCATATGATCGCGCTACCAGCAGTTTCTAGCGCTACGATAAGCCACCTATCAAACCCTCAATTGGAATGCTTCGGAGCAACGAAGATCACCCGCGATCTCCTCGATCTACAAAGTATGCAAATTAGTTTTCGATCTTCCGACACGATAGGTGTTGCCTAGCGATCTTCAACCTAACTTCCAACTTCGGTTGGCGATTCCACCTCAAAAGATGATCATCGACTCAACGTCAGCAAACGCATTCCAACGGCAACACCTCATCCAGCAGGGGAACAAGAACGCGCGAGAACCGCAGACCGCTCACTGCTGGAGATCCCAAATACCTTACCAGCCCACTCCAGAGATAGTGAATGGAATTTTTCAATTTCAACCCCAGCGCCTAAGCTCTCGTTGCCAAAGAAAACCCCCCAAAAAAAGGTTCACGGGGTCCGGGGCCAGGGCCTGAGACGCCGCTCCTTCCTAATCTAAATCAACCCAGGACGAAGTCATCGTCCCAAAAAGGGTCCGCGACGATGGCATCGCCCCCCGAAAAAAAAAAACCAGCAAGATAACCCGAGATCGTCGGCGAAGATGGTGGTTAAAGCAAGGGGAGAGAAATGCTAAAAATAATATGCGCCACCACTAAGCCACCACGCAGCCGCCTCTTTGCCGACGAAGAGGACGACGATTGACAGACGATCGTCCTCCAAAAGTGGGTAGCCGGTTCATCGCTTCGCTTCGAGAATGATCTGCAGAATTAGCGGCCCGCGGGTTCGCAGAAGGCCACACCGGGGCCGATCCCTCTCGGACCTCGGAACCTTTCTTCTTGCGCCAGAAGGTTCTGGGAAGTGAGTGGCGCGTGAATGGAGCAGCAGCAGCAGCGGCGGGCGAGATGGAAATGCCAGATTATATTTTGAATGATGCTCATTGTCTGTTGTGGTCGTTTTCGACTCCAGCCCATCAGGCGCACAGCAGAAGGGGAAATGGTGCGGCAGGGCAGGCAGGACAGGGCCAAAACAGGGCGCCTCCCGGGCTGCAGCGACCCGACCGGCGAAGGCCAGCAGCAGCGAGAGTTTTAGGTGCGAAATGGGCCGCAACGTGCGACCATTTACGCGGGGACCAATCTTTCATCTTCCCAAATTGCTCTTTCGCTCCGTCCGTCCAACATTTTGGCCCCGGGGGCTGATCGCGCAGAAGACGAAAATACAAGACACAAAAACAACCGAAGTTTTCACTAAAGTTCGCTGGCCACAGCAGGACCAACGGTGCCAGGGCTCCTCGACGTCTCGTGTGGACGTGCGGCGTCCAATCTCTTGAATCTTCTTGCGTTCTACCGATCGCTGAAGCCTCTGGGTCCATTGTTAAAGCACCGCCTAGAGAACGCTTGCTGGAGCGCTTGGTGAAATCATTTCGAAACAATTTCCGTTCCGTTCGCCGGAGGGCGGTCAAGGTGATGTGCCCGGTGCTCCACGGGAGATATCCTCCTTTTGGGAAGAGGGACCGGTTTCGAACGAACCCAATTTGTGATCCGCGTTCAGTGGCGCGGGGATGAGAAGGGCGCTTGACACATGATCCTACCATCCATGGAGCGCGAGCGGGCTAGAATTCTATTTCCACTTTTCGGATAAGTGTTATCCGCCCCGAATACGGACGGATCTGTGTGTTAAGGTCTCGTTTCGAGCCATGCGCCATCCGGAGGAAGATCTTTAATGATACTGGAGTACCTAGGAGTTTTTTTTTCTTTAGGGGGGCCATTAGAGTGCCTACGTAGTCCTCGTGGAATGTGGTCGATTGAAAAGGAAGGCCGCTCATACTGGGGCGCATTCATTGCCATGCGTTCTCGTACACTCTTCAGGATAAGGTTAAACAATCTAAATAACTAATTAGGAACTTCTTGGAACGACGCGGTCTCTGTGGATCATGGGGTGCTATAAAGTGATCTGAAGCTGCTTCTAATGCACACTCTTCTACTCTCATTGAAGGAATATTAATTCTACGATTTTACGCAGAATTTGCAGACATTCCAGAACCCAGGATATTTCGGGAACTTTTGGAATGCTCTATGTTAGTGTGTTCTATGGACGATCGGCAGCAAAGGGCAGCACAATCTTTCTTTAACATCCTTTTCTGCTGCTCTACCAACGTAATTAATAGACTTTTGTTATCTAAAACCGATTCCATACCGGAGTAGAATTTTAGAATTCATTTTATCGAGATATTCAAAAAAAGCCCCCAGATAGGCGTCGGTTTTATGCATTTTTTCCTTAGGATAACGATTCCAATTCCCTCTCTCTCACTCCGTTGGCGTGTTTTTCAACGATATTTAACGATCCACTGCTTCTCTCATCAATGGAATTCGTGCGGGCGCACGCTGATAGCACCGATCTCTTCTAAATCTCACCCAAATGCCTTGCTCGGTATTCCCGCGTTGTGGTATACATTGTACTCTTAAACCGGTTTACTGATCTTGGGCCGCGCCTGCAGTCCCCATTCTCCCCATATTCCCCCTCTCCCTCTGGATATTCATATTTTGGACAGTTTTGATGAGGGTTCTCGTGTGGTTCTCTCGCGTTCTCCGCAGTGATCCTAATTGGATGAGATATACCTGGAGATGAGATGGGGCGAAGGCGAAGGCAAAAGGCGAGCGAACATTTGATCATCTTCTTCTCCACTCTTCTCTCTTCTCCCGTCCACAGTGGAGGCCAGAACCCATGGCGTCTCGGTCCCAGAATCGACACCGCTCCAGTGGCTATCGGAGCACCTCAGCTATCCGGACAACTTTCTGCATCTCTGTCTCCTGTACGCCTAGAGTGGAGAGGCCGGATCGGAGGTGGTGGAGCTGCCGTGAGGATGAATCAAATCAAACATGATTATCATCGGAGCTCCACCAGTCAGTCAGTCAGAGAGTGTAGACTATACGGCCCCAACTCGCTATACTCGTTCCATCTCTATCTCTGTGTCTCTCTTAAACGCGGTGTGCTCCTTACCGCCTCGAGGAGCGCGAAACATCGGTTGCCACCGTGGATGGCGTCATGTTCATTCCCACGCACACCTTACCTTACCCCATAAGCGATGAACCACCGCCACCGCATGTGGTTGATCGCGTAGACACCGTGGAACCACCATCGATCGCGCGCCACCATGGAAGGTAGTGCAAATCCGGCCGAGGTGCTGACCGAGCAGTGCGCAGAGGATTGAGAGTGTCACTACACGCACTAATATCGTTCCACCAGCAGGCAACCAACGAACCGTGGCCGGTGAAGAGCCATTGAGATAACGCATCTCGTTCGCATCACTCACTCGCGTACTGCTTCTTCGCGTATAACTACCGTATAGAGCTGGTCTGGTCGCGAGCGCGAGCGATCTACAGCCTGTGGCCACACATTCGCGCTTGACATTTATGTCTAATTATACGATTATCGTTTCTCTTTTTCTCGCCATTACTTTTTGGGCCATTCGTTTCATTTCTCGCTGTTGCTTCTCTCGTGCTCGTGCTCGAGCACCGCATGGCAGCACATGCCATGCTACCACCCCTGGCCCCTTCATAATCCATCGCGTATTTCCAGCCCGAATGCCAGTAAGTGCGAGCGCACCATTAAAGTTGTCATAATAAGATGGTAAAATATATGTACGCATGTATGAGCGGCGCAAAGCCAAAGCTTTACACCTTTACACCGAGACCTCCTCTTCTCCCTCAATGTAGCAGAGCTCATTTCGTGGCGTTTTCGTTGGCGAGGTGCTGAACTCGTCCTCACTTCCTCTCTCTCTCTCTCTCTCTCTCTCTCTCTCTCTCTCTCTCTCTCTCTCTCTTTATTTCTTCTGTCCTACCGTATGGTACGCCGCCGGGCTGATCGTAAATGTCGCGCGTGAACGACATTTTATTGCTCGAATGATTTTATTTGCTTGCGTATCGAAAACCAATCCGAAACTACCGCCGTGCCGCCACCGATGTCCGCAGATAATCCGCGTCCGCGCCACCGATTCCGATTGCTTCCGGGAAGTGAAGGTCGGCCCATGGAGATGCGAAGCTCGGTTGAGAAAGTTCAATCGAGCCCGGATAAGCACAGGTGAGTTTCGGTTCGATTCGGTCACGGTTTTGCGATGGCCACCCACGGCGCCCCGGCCGCCGGATACGCGCACAGGTGAACCGCCAAGGTTGCGAGCCCGATTCAACACATCAGCGGTTGGCATGTTGGTGAGAATTTTCGCAGCTTCAGCCGTGGGCGACGACGCAGCACTGGGCATGATGATCGCTAGTGTGCGATCGGCAAAAGGGTCCGGTTATAAATGGTCGATCATCACCGGTGATAAGTGGATCATTGCAGATCCAGTCCAGACCGTGTTCCAGTTCCACTTTGATATATCACGCTTTTTGATCGTATCCATCAGGTGAGTGTTAATGTCCGCAGAGCGGAAGAGGGTGGCGATGGGGCGTGCCTTTACAATTCATTCCCTTAACGTTCGTTAACGCTTTGCTGCTGTAAGCGTAGCGAGGAACAGCTGTTTGTAGCACCTTCATACAAAGTTGTCAAGTGTGTGAATTGGAGCAAAGGATGCACCTAATTTGAATGGATCAAATGTGCAATTTTAGAGGAATCGTATTCATTACTTAACCACAAGCGCCTGAGTGAGTAAGAAGTCTTACGGATTTAATGTAAGAAAGAAGATCAGGTGTTTCTGGCCATGTGTTCAGCTTTTCCAGTCGCCTAACATTTTTAATGCTGCATTTCAAAGCTGAAAGCTTATTTCCTCTTTGTGCGGTGTATCGTTCCTACACATTATGATTTTTATTTCTGACAAAATGAACGTTCTAACGTTCTGATAACACTATGAGAGGTTGCTTGGCAAAACGCTGGACGAATTTAGCAAAAGCAAATCGCCTGATTTTATTAAGTGTTTGTTGCACGATTTTTCTGGATATTTGTGAATTTGTTGAAATCCATTTTCTTGCTAAAATGATGAAAACCGGTTTACACAACTTACCCTAATTTGTCTACCTTTAAGACATTTGTTTTATATCTGTTACAGGAATTACATTTGCTCTTTGAACCATATTAACTATGTTAAACGTCCAATCTTGTTTGTGATCATAAAAGACACTTAATTTTGACATGTTTTCAAAACTGCTCTTTAATTTTCTTACCCAATACGAGCATGGATGACCCTGGTTTTAACCTCGTTAATAAATACGCTTGGAATGATTTTATCAAAAAGTAACAGTTCAATACTTGGTAATAATTCTTCAATATAATTTACTTAATTCGGCTAACATTTGAGTCGTCAGAATCCCTTAAACGATGCTCAATTTATTCCAACTATAAATTAAAGAAGAGGAGAACAGACTCTAATTTTGTTTTATATGTATAACTGTTTCGACAGTAACTGTTTTAAAGCAGATCTTATACTCTCTCGTTTACCATTACTGTGACCGAGCAGATTTTCAACGGCATAAAATCTTTTCCATCCCATAACTCCACTTACCGCTAGGGCCATTATTACTTCAAACCCGATAACACTCCTCACACCAAGGAACGTTTCTGCCGCAAGCTGCCGCTAAGTGGATAGGGACAATCACGGCCAAATCCTTAGAAAGGTTAGCCCCGGCTAGCGGATCCATAACTTCTAATAACTCAAATGATTTATCACGAACCGAGCGTGATCGTAAATGACCGTACAGTGACATACGGCACCGTAGGTTCTTATCCTGTAGCACTTACTGTTACTGTCACTTCTGGTGCTGCTGCTGCTGCTGCTGCTGCTGTCGTCTAGGCCTTTTAACTTGGCACCACCCCACCAGCGGCGGGTGTCCAGCAGGTCGACCACCGAGCGAGTGATCACTTGCCTTAATTCCATTTACGATCTGCAAAATGGACGATTAGATAGGGAGCGCGAAGGAGCAGCGGGCATGTTTGGGGTAACGCCGTCGGCACTTCTGTCTTCTGTGATCGCGATACACTCTGTCGCTGGAAGTTCCTGGATACGCGAAGCAATTAGCATACCCCCCGATTCGCTCGGCGGTGGTCCCCCTGTCGGATATTCTTTCCCGAGGGACCATCCGGAGTAGTGCAGAGGGCGGCAAGCGTTAGGTACTCCAGCGGACAGGACTAGGAGCGAAGAGAAGTGGATGTCTCCTGCGGCAACGTCTGATGGAATGTCGCCGCGGCTCGCGCTCGTGCTGAAAGGCTGTACCGGTGCCGGTGACTCTGGTGCTCTGGACAGTTGTCCACCGTCTTAACATGGTCGTTAAGAACCATATTTTATGGACATACCATCCCTCCCACAGCTGGGGCTGGGGGTCTCTGGTGGTCACGCAAAAACGGCACAACAATCGACCGACTCCCGGACCGGGCCAAACTCCCTCGGGGGAAAAGGGAGGAGAGTGCGGCCGAGACCCGCCGAGGATCTCCATGAGCCACCCCCCGGGCCATGTTTGGGCCGTCCACAAACAGTCGGTCGGAACTGGTCGGATTTGGAAGTTCGGAGTGACATGAATGGAATTCTTTTTGCTTGCACTCCGCGGCACTGCCTCCACTCCAGGCAACAACACCAGCGTTGGAGCCCTCCCGTGGAGTGTCCCCGGCGTTCTACAGACCCCAGACTGACTGGGGGTCCAGTTCCAGGCCTGTCCCAGATATTTCCGGTTGACAGATTTCGCTTCAATCGGTTCTGATCTCGACGCTCCCCGTGCGTTCGTTCGCTTGAGGACCGCCTGAGGACGCACCACCGGCCACGGGACAGCAGCATAAATCTTGTGGCCTATCACCAACAGCAGCAGCCCAGCGCGCCCCGGGATATCGCATCGCTTGGCCCATTAAATGGCCACCGCTCTGCCGGCTGCAACGAGTTTCTGGTGTGCTCGGACTTCGGTACTTAGTGGCGATGCGTTCGCCGATCCTTGCTGGCTCTCGCCAACGCCATCAAAATTATCTTCCGAAGAGTCCCCAACACAGAGAGAGAGACAGAGAAAGACCACCATCGGAACGTGCGCCCGGGGGTTTTATGGATCATAAAAATATTAAAGCCAAGGTACCGTCGTCGGTGGGGTTATCAAAATCCTATTAAAACCGAAATGAAAGAAAAACCGGCACGGCGGCGGCATAATTGTGGCGGTGAACGACATTTGTTGTTAATGTCGGCTATAACTCAGCCAGGCGGCCATCAGATCGCCGATCTGCCGGGTTGCCGATGGCTGATAGGCGCGGTACTGTACTGAGGACCGATCGCCGCATGATGGTCAGTTCTCGGGTCAGGACACGGCAGTTGATAGGAATCGCGCTGCTAATTGAGAGCGTGTGTAAAATGAATTTGTGTCCTTTAATTGCTCCGGACCCGTAGTGAGCCAAATCGGTAATAACCGATAGCAAGCAAATGAAAAACCTACAAAGTGATCGTGCCTCCTTTGGTGGTCTGTTACTATATTTCTGTGACTATTTTTAAACGCCCAATCATGTGTTTGTAACCAATCTCGGACCTCACAACGTGCCCACAACGAGATGTATCTTGTGATATTCCGCGAATTAGATGCATCTACTCTACTCCCCTGACGCATTTCCTGCATTCCAATCACTGGTGTTTTCTGGTTCTACTGGCTGCTGCTTTGATGATCATCATAGAGATCGCCCAGAAACAGAAAGACACAACCAGCGCATAATGATCGATTAAACCGGGAAAGAGGCCCACCGCCCCACCCCCAAAAAGAATGAGAATGCCTTTGATCTTCGCTTCGATCGAATTTTGTTGCTGTCCGAGAACTGTCCGAGGTTCCGATGGCTGCCATCTTCAAACGACGATGATGAACGACGAGTGTATGGAGAAGGAGATGGAGTAGCGAGCAATTTCCTGACCACACACCCCGGAGCCGGAGCATCGCGCGCGCCCGCGGTTAGAGTTTCGGCTAAGCATCACACCGCGTGCTCGAGAGCCTCCCGTGGTGGTCTCCTGAGGGCTTTCACGATTTCGTGTGCGCGCACGTACGCACTTGCGGGATGTGGAGGGCGCGTTTAGCAGCGATCGAGGTGCGTTGTTCTAATAATATCTCATGCGTGTAAATTTCAGTAAATACACCCTTTAATCCGAGTGCACTCGAAGTACGATCCTACCGTTCTGTCGGTGCGTTCCCGATCCCGGTTTGGTTCGCGATGCAATAGAAAATTATGCTTTCTCGCTTACATGCTCTCTAATCTTTTGATTTTCTATCAAATTATACTCATTTCTTATTGATTGTGCCTAAACACTCAATTTCCCAAGAATCCAAATAATTTAATCACCTCACCTTTAAATAAAGCACACTTTGAATGAATCAAACAACATGGTTTCAATAATAACTGAGCACCACAGCTTATGTTTTGAATGCTGATTTTCGTTGAGCATGATTTCGACAGATTGTTTTACTATTACCAAAAAAAAACAACTTCCCAGCCTTTCATTCAATCCAAAATTAATTTAGTATCGTTCTTCTAGGCCACAAAACCTTCCATTAAATTTGTTTACGGTCATATCGAAGCATGGTTTTTCGAAAAACCAAGACTTAGAATGTTATCATATTCGTTTGTAGCTTTGCATTAACATAGCTTGATATTTTTTAACCTTTTTTGTACACACATTTGTTTGTTGTTTAAATGATTGGAGGAACAGATAATTTTCAAACGATTTCCTGCCTTATCTCAAAAGTAATAAACATTCGGACAGGCCAGCTGCATCTATCGGTTAATGTATTTATTTCAAATCTTCCTGATTCTGATTTCAATTCTGTCTGTTCATACTTTCATTTCAAACTGAGTTTTTAAACGTTCAAAGCTCATTCTATGAACAGCAAATTGAAACCAAATTGAAGTAAATCAAAACCTTAACATACATCAAACTATTTAGCCTGGGATAGACGAAGCGTAAACTCTAGCGTAAACTCCGAATGTAATGCCAAAAAGTTTACGCTTCGTTTGGCAGGCATAATCGCATAAAAGTTTATACCGAAACGTCAACTGCAATAACATTCGGGAACCTGTAGTTACATGATGCAATTTCATTAAATTACATGTGTTTTTGACCACAAAAAACATAAATCGACGAGATAAGTTGATTTCTGAACATCTTTTTATACATTTTAAGTTGTTGCTGTATATTAGCGATTGTACATTCAACTCTTCATATCGCTACGCTTCATGTTGGTGCTAAGTTTATGCTTGCTTTTACGCTCGGATTTACGCTCCGCGGGCGTATAATCTTTTTAACATTACACTCTGACTTTACGCTACAGTTTACGCCTCGTGTATCCCTGGCTTTTAATTTAAAACCTCATGTTATGAATGCTGGATAAGTTCAACAACACCAAACATGTTGGATGCTCTTGCTAAATAATTATTTTCAAATGTATTTTGAATGTCATTCGCCGGCATGATTTCGTCTTTAGATATCGATCCATTTTCTACGTAAATTGCACCAAAAGTCCCAACAATTCAACTGTGCTAACTGTGTGCATAGACCCGGCTTCACGGACATCTTCGTTCCCTCGTTCCCTCTCTTCCCACTGCGAAGAAAATGTCCTGCAACAAACAACACTTAGCGCTCGAGCCGGCGTGCGAAATATGTTTAAAAAAAACACACACTTAACGGAACACACCACACGCTGCAAAAACCTCCATCCAATCGTACAATTGACATTGCAAAATCCAGAGCAAACATTACATAGGAAATCCATTCGATCAACCCGATCTCACATGCAGTAGCCGCCTGTCCGTCCATGTGTGCGAACGCTGCATGGTAGCAACGGGGATAGAGCCCATCCGGTCGCCAGGAAAGCCGGGCCGGGCCGGACCGAACGGGAGTACGATACAGATACGATCACTAAGGCGTTTTACCTCGATGGGACGATAGCGTGTCCGAAGCAGAAGAAGAAGCAGAAGCAAAAGCCCGATCGCGGACGGAAGAGACGTGCGATCGGGCCGTCACCGTCACCGTCAAGATAAGGGAAATCGAGAGATAAAATGGAGATGATAAAGAAAAAAAGGTGGAGAATTTAGAAAACGTTTACGCAGCTCCGCCGCCAACGGGGCCCTCATGGTGGGCTCCCCATGGCGACTGGACGGTCAACACCAAGCCATGCCAGGCCTCTATATGCGCCACCGTGGGTCCGTGGGGCACCGATGGTTGTTTGCGCAGCGCAGCAATACGTCCATGAGGACGGGCCATGAGGAAGGATGAAGAAAAGGGGGGGGTGCCCTGGGGTCCCCAGTGGGTGCGCGGACACAAAACGGGAAGTCGCGCGATGCTCGAGCCTGGTAGCGTCAAAAAGTCTGGCGTCGTCGTCGTCGTCGTCGTCGTCGGTTCCATCCCGAAACTCCGCTCTGCGATCGCGCCTTCTCACATACGATACACGATCGCACCGTTTCAGTCGCACTCTCTCTCTCTCTTCTCTTTTCTCAATCCTTCTTCCAACTCGTTGGCGTCGTTGTCTTCGCGGTCGTCGTCATGATCGCGTGGTGTGCGTGTGGATCTCGATCTTCGCTCAGTCGCTTCGTTCGTTTGCGCGTCTCCAATTCGTTTCCCTCCTCCCCCCCGGGCGATCCTCCCTGTCGATCTGCGGTCACGTCCACCGTTTCGCCGCCGACATGGTGCGGGCCCCTTGATTTCCGCTGCTGCACGGCTAGACTCGATGGCACCGGCGATCTGTCGGCCGCCTTCTCCTCGGGTTTTTTCTCCAAATCGACCGACCGACCGACCGACGGCGCACCAACAACAACCGGGTGGTGCAGGGGTAAACACACGAGCATAGGAGCAGCGCATACGAGTGCGCGCACCACGCACGTGCTCAACACTTGCGTACACTCGGCGTGGATTGCGCTGCTTCCGATAAACGATCGAACCTCGATCGGCCCCCGGCGGGGGGGTTAAACAAACAGACAGACGGAGGAGGAAGCAGATGCGGCGGTGTGCTTCTATGCTACACGCTATGTGCACACCAAGAACAACAACGCTCTGCTGCGCTTCGCTCGCAACTTATGCTCGATGCTGGGCTGTGCTGTACATGGAGCGATCTTTAGCAATTCGGCGAACGTGCAATGAAACAGTGAGCAGCAGCAGCATCAGTAGTCGCCACAGGGCGATCAGTCCGGTATATCACTGGGACTGGCAGAGAAGGAAGCGCTGTCTAGACGGCATAGAAAACAATTCGAAGAATTCCTGTGACACCGAGAGACCAGCGATGGGGAGTGGGGGTTGACGAGCACAGTTTATGTTGATCTAAGCCCGGTCTATGCTTCCGGGACAACGAGTAGAGTAGCGCTCGGTTGTTTTACTGTATCAATATTGATTTTCAAGTGGCTAGACGGCAGTCATAAAGATCAAGGTAGCTAGCTGGCTGGCTAAGGCTCGTAATGACAAACGCTGGGCGTCGTGTGCCGGCCTTACAATTGTCTAGCCAATTGTCACAGACACAAACATGCGGTCAAGTGCCGTTGACCTGTGGGGTGGGTTGGTCTGTTTTGGGTTGGATAAATTGATTGGTTCGTTACTTTTGAATGTACAAATAAGGATTATGATCAGCTTGTTGTACTTGGTACCTTAATTCTGTGGCTAAATTGTTAAGAGTAACAGTTTACAGTCATTTACATGATCGAGTATAGTTCGAAGTGATCGAAAAGTGTATTGAATAAATGAGATGAATAATTACAGAAAAGTGACTTCCTAAAAAAATCAAATTCAAACTCTAAGTTTATTGATTGATCTGATGAATGTCTGCTAATAAATGTTTATAATATTTCTTATGCGATTTAGATTTAATCTTTCTTTATTTATTTTTACTTATTTTGCTACTTTACTTTTAGTTTTGCCCTTTTGATTATAGAGTTTTTAAAACCTGTAGTTAATATGATTATTGGGAAAAGTGCTGTTAACGTGTTAACGTTGAATCGTTCTGTAGCGCTATAGATAGTGGAACTTCACCAATCAAATTATGTTAGCGTACTGATTAAGTACCAACTATTTTTTAGTCTAGATTAAGTCTAGATTAAGTACCAATTATTTTTTTGGAAGTAGCACAAGTATTATTTTAATTATTCCCAAATTTTCATATGAAATCCTGCTTTGTAAAGTCAAGCGATCAAATGGCGTATGATCTGTTGCCTGTTTCTAGAGCAACAGTGTGAATAATTGTGGTTGAGTATTGATATGTTTTTAAATTCATGCTGTGTCACGGTATTAAGTAAGATTTAATTGACTTATCTGAAACATAATGTTACTGAAATGGTTTTCTGTTCTCTTGTCGTCCAGAAGTCGATCGAGAAGTTACATGCAGTCTGTGCAGTCCTTGTCTGCCCAAAGAATGATAAAATTCACTTAAACAAATTCGCCCAAAATTCAATCTCGCGTTCCACGTCTTCTGACGGAGAATCTCATAATTTATTTAAAATACGCCTTTAGCTTTTGTAGTCCATATTAACATACAGACAGAAGAACAAAGCTGGGAGCAACGTCCTCGCCTCCCTCACCGAAGTCAGTTCGAAGACATCCTTCTCATCCAGAATCTTCCCGCACTACGAGACACTTCTTTATTGACTTAATCTAAATGAAATCCTTCAATACGCTGGCAGCACGCCCATGATCGCCCTGATCGTGTCTGTCTTGCTGGTGTGCCACGGATTATCTCCCTGGATCGGTGAGGATCACTTTCTTCGCCCCGGTCGCACCGGTTCGCAGGATTACAGAACAATTCACAGATTTTCGGACGCACGGTGGTTGGGACCGCTGGCTTTGGCTTCTGGTCGATCGTCTTTTCAGTCCCTTCCGTAAGCGGATCATTGGTGGACGCAGAAGGGTTCTACGGTGTGCTCTCCACCATCCATCGATCGACAGAACCGACCATCGAGCCGACGATCGCCACCAACGCCACCGCTGCCACCGTCGAAGCTTCTGGGGTTGCGCATTGTTTCCCTGAAAAACTCCTTCGTATTGCTTCTTCGGCTGCAGGAGAATGGAACCACCGAGGAACCTCCGAGCCAAACCCACGCGTCCCGGCTTCCCTTTTTATACTGTGGGCGCTACCTTCTTCTGTTGCCTTCCGTTGCTGCTGCTGCTGCTGCTGCTGCTGCTGCTGCTGCTGCTGCTTCTTCTTAATCAGATTACTGCGCTTGATGGTGAGCGCGCGCTGGCGCACCGGTTTTGGGTTCCTGGCGTTGTTGGCTACCAGAAGGAACGGTGCTGGTGCTGCCGTTGTTCCAACATAATGTTGCGAGCATACCAGCGCATACCAACCCGCCACCGTTCCTTCCCTTTCCAACAACGGACACACAACCAGAGCGACACAAAAGAACTTTCGAAACCCAAAAAGCAAAGAACCATTTCGGATCGGATAGCGCGAGAGGAGCGGCGCGGCGCGGCGCGGCGGGCGGGTTTTCGTCTCTTCGTCGACTTCGCATTTCGACTTTTTGTTTCCCGTTTCCCCGCCCGGGGACACCACCTTCCCTTTCCTTCCCTACGTCTCCGGAGACTTCTTTTTAACGCTGTCAACTTCCACCATCCACTGGCATCGCGACTGCGCCACCTCTTCCTTTATTTGACTCTCTTTCTCGCTCTCTCGGTGTGTCCTGCTGAAGCCGGTCCTCGGCCTATGTGTGTGATATTGTGTTTTCTGGGAAAACGGGGGAAAAAAGGTGTGGCAGAGACTGGGGGAGGTGAAAGGGGGGAAAGGACAGGAAGGTCCGCGTCCGCCACACTCCCACCTCACCAGCCATCAAATCGGCCACATCTTCGGGAACAGTTTTTTGGACACAAACGAGGCGAGGATTTTCGGGTTTCCTCCCATTTCCGCCGTTCGCGCCATTCGCTTTTGTCTTCTTTGGCTGGCTGGCTGGCCCGTTTGGTGGTACCACGCCATGTCCACTTGCCTCCTTCGCGCGAGCGCGGGATAGTTGTTGGATAGAGATCAGTTCTTAATGTATTTCTTCTTCGCCGTTTGGCCTTACTTCTTCGACGACGGAGGCGCAAGCCATGACGTCCCGTCTCTGCCTTTGCGCCCTTTTACTTGGCTCCAGTTTGGCTGCCATTGCCCATTTTGACTTGGGCGCAGGATTTTTGGATTTTGCTTCTTTTCGGTTTTTTCTCATTTTTTTTTTTGCGGCCACCACAGTGCATCAGCGACGCCAGAACATCGATGTAGCCGTGATGCCTCCTTGTCATTTATTTTGCGGATTCATAACGGGCCGGCATGCTGGAATTCATAAGATTTTGAGCGTCTTCGAGGCCGCACTGGCAAAAGGCAAACGATATCGGCAAACGGTTGTTCGCCGGGTGTTTTTTTTTATCGTTCTCCAGCGACGCGGATTCTTGGTGCTGGTGACATCCAATACCAATGGTGCGTGCCGCGCTCTGGTTTGTTGGTATTCAAGGACAGGATGCATCGGATGGGATTTTCCTGGACTTCCAGTGAAGAGTTAAAAGGAAGTAAATTTTGTGTGTTTTTTTTGCTAACTGAAAATGAAGAGCACGAACATTTCTTTAAAAGATGTCCTATTTTATCTGCTCTCATGCTCGATTGAAATCCTTGAATAAAGCATTCTGCACAAAGGTTCTCTCTTTTTGCACCTTTTCGGTTGTGAGAAAATATTTTCTTAGAAATTGAGTAAAGTGAACATCTCTCATGTCCGAAATCCATCCAATTACGCCATTATTTATTTGTTTTAGTCGTGATCCTGTAAGATTGATGATCAATTCAGTATTAAAGGCATTAGCTTTTTTTTAACGGTCAGATCATCATCCTGAATCGCATTTTGAATTGTAAAGTGATAGTCTATCAACTTTATTTTGCTAAGGACGAAGCTAAGCTGTCTATTTAAGTGCATAAAAAAGGTTAAATTAATTCGAAATTGCAGGCTTTTAAACACCATTCAGCCATTGAACTGCTCTCAATATCATATCAGTGATTTCCTAGCAGTGTTTTTAGATGGTCAGTTAAGCAGTAACATCGTGAAGATATTTCCAGTTCTTGCAATCGAAGAAATGTTGTTAAAAAATGGCAAACATTTGCCTTGTACTGGATAAAATACCAAACAGTTCCTTACATTGCACTGTACAGTGATTTTTTAAAATAAAAAGGTAACTTTAATATTTACCTCCAAAATGGCTTTATTTACTTCTAAATTCCGGATTCCTAGCAGTCGTTATCAAGCGATTCATATAATGTAAATGTGATTACCATAAATGATTTCAATCAATTACAGAAAACAAATTAATGAATGTAAACGTAATTTTTGCTTTTAAGAGCTTCTAAGATCCAAAATAAGGAAACAATCAGCAAACTAGATAAAACCATCCCTCGCAGTTTTTGCAGTACAATTTTACATGCTTTTGAAAAGATCTAAGTAAAGAGAGTACCAGAACAGCCATTGATTTATTTTTGTGAATTGAAATTATAAAGGTCCCTAAGGTGACCATCCTCAGAAAGTTGATGTTACATCTGCAGAAGATCTGAGTTTAGAATGTTAAGAGATAACATGTAAGCTAATGCCTCCAGATCCTTTTGTTGTTGAACATTTATAATCAACCTAATCCATCCTTAGCAGTACAAAATGCTAGCATAAATGCTGAGGACGCGAGGGTCGAGTTAAAATGTGAGCATAACATTTATGTTACGCCTCTCGGTCTTGGAGCGATTTTATAAATAAGCGTTCCATCGAGAGACGTTCGAAAGCGAACGAACACCTTAGCGAGCGAGGTGAACAGCAAACAGCGTCCCTGAACCGCTAGACAACTGATGAGGAAATCATTAAGGGTTGTAATTATGAATTTATTGCTCAACAGCGAATGTCACTCAGCACGCCATGCTGCGCACCATTTGCTGCGAATCCCCCCCCAAAAGGAAGGATTCGGATTCGACTTTTTGTTCGTTTCTCCTTTTTCGGGTCCACGGCGTGTCATCGTGGTCGTGGTCCAAAAAACCAGGAAGAACCGATGTGCACACCGTCCTTATTAGCGATGGTGCATCTTCTAACTGCAGCACCGGGCCGATCTCCGGGGATGGGATTCCTTCTCCTTCCTCCCTTTCCCTCCCTGCCGGGTTCCCGGGTGAAACAACCCTTGAGATGCGTTTGAAGGGTGCGTTCGAAAATAAATCTCCGACACTCCAGACAGCATGGCACCAACCGGAGCAGCCATGGCGGCGCGCAGCCACAGCACCACAGACCAGCGCAGAGCGAGAGAGAGGGAGAGGATTTCAATTCGTTCCCAAACACCAGCACCACCACCACCACCACCCCGGGGGCCGCAAAAACGGTTCGTCGAAGCCCGGTTGGTGGAAGCAACATAGACCCATGTTTCAGATCCCCTCCCTTCCCTTTCCCGTACTCCCTTTTTGCCTGTTGCACCGACGTCCGACGTCCGACGAGAACCGTCCATGGTGCTGCCAGTCTGTCTGGCAGGTCCAGCGCTCGCAGCAGCAGCAACGAAGCGCAGAAGAAGAAGAGCAAGATGAGTAAGGCGATCATGTTTTGCTGATCCGCTTTCCCATTCTTTGCCCTCGATTCCTTCGCCCACCGCTCACCTCTGCCTCTGTTGAGATGCTGTAAAACCCACCGTGGTGAAGACGACGAACGACGACCTGACTCCGCGCCACGGGAGGATCCTCTCCCTTCCGATGCCTTTTCCACAGCGGAGCGAGCGAGCGAGCGAGCGACGCCAAGCGAAGGATGAAGACCGGCAGAACGATGATGATGCTGAAGAATGGTGAGAAGAAAAGGCGAAGACGAAGAATACCATTCCTCTTACGACTTGGCTCTGGCTCTTACCTTTCCCGGTCCGGAGCTTCAGGAGGCACCAGGGAGGGATGGCACCGACCGACGGCGCATGGTGTAGGGTGGGTCTGGTGTGTGGTGGTCAGGTGCGGGCAAGACAGGGACTTAATGATTTCTTTTCTCTACCTCGCAACTCCACACCTCGCTCAGTGATCCACCGAAGAAGAATTCACCGAAAAAGGGATGCGATGTTGCCTCGAGGCACATACGTGGCGCGTTGGTCCACACAGGTCCGGAACACCACCACAAGAACCGATCAACACCGCCCGAGGCCCGCGCAATTGTCGATGAACCGGACAGGGTGGCGCATCGGATGCCGGGAGGAAATCGGTGAAGGTGGAGGATAACACAACAGCAGCAGCAGCCCTGGCACCATCGGCAGCAGCAACATTACGCTGTAAACGGACAAACAAACGGATCGCGCGCGCACTCTCTCTCTCTCTCCCGGGTGTGCGCTGGGCCTGGGTAAGGCTGCCTTAAGGGCCCCAAATCGGTGCCACATAGCGCAGGGGGTACGCAAGCATCACAGAGAGAGATTGAGAGAGAGAAAGGAAGGGATTCCTCGAAACCATCGCCGAGTCGCGCGGAGCACAAAACCATTACAAAACCTCATCGCAGCACTCGGCAAGCAGCAGAGGAAATAATCAATGGGAGGTAGCAACTACTAGTGGTCGGCCGGGGGCCGCCTAAACACGACAACCAAACAACGCAACGCGGTTGTAGGAGGAGAAGAAGAGAAGTGAAGGTTGAGAGGAAAAAAAAGGGAAAACAATTTCCATCCCAAACGCAAAGCGCACAGCGTATAGGCATTACAGTTGCCGTTTCCGTGTTTATCACATCTCGACACCCGGGGTGTAAACCAACGGTGTAAAGGGGGATTTAAATATAGCGACCACTGAACGAAGGCAATTAATTTATTAGCTTCGGTGGGACAGTAATGTCGCAGGAGAGCAAGTGGCGTGAGTCCCGATTTATGCGCACCGGATCACGGGGGACTGGTTCGCATGTTTTGGAGCCACACAGGAGCCATCCATTCCTGACATTGCATGGTACAGTAGGCGTAGTGGTTGCTGCTTTTGTTGGAAACTTATCCGAGGATTTGAAGGATCCAAGGATCCAAGGAATCCTTAAGCTAATAGATCAAGAAATGTGGAATTAAATCCTGGAAGTCTGTCTGATAGAAAGACGGTGGCCAGGTTCTTGCCATCTATAACCATCTGTCGATTGTCAGAAGATTATGCAGAAGCTTAATCCTTTAGAATTAATCCTTAAATTAACGAGGGATAACATTCGGTTCAAGTGAACCGTTGGACTTCAATATTGCCTAGATAAACACGAAAGTTACTGACGATTAAGTCAATCAGTCAGACAGTGAGAATTACACAACAACAAAACATTTCTCTTTTTTATTAATTCTTCCAATGCCAATGAGCTTCCAGTAATGTAGAGTTCAGCATTTCTACTATTCACCTAAAGGGGTCGTCGTCGATTATTCCCATGACATGTGAAGCATCAACTTGTGAAGCATCTTACTCAATGCATAATTGCATTGCATTGCTAAGGGGGGCTTCGGTATTTAATTTTGTTTGTGGCACATATTTTTAGCATTTTTCTCTGAATGCTGACCCTTTCAAGAACATTGAGTATTTTTTTTTTAATTAATCGAAGCAAAACTGATCAAGTGACAGATTTTTTTAAACTCTGCGTTTCATACAAGGCTCCATACAGCTCGCTACTTTGAAGAGCGTTTCCCAAAACCAGCGTTTTCAAAGTCGGTATCCATCGTACAGTAAAAAGTACTGGACCAATCGATTTGAAATTTTTAACACATAATTTGTACACTCTTTGCCAGGTATCCCCATCGAGAATTCATGAATATTGTTTATGCTTTTTTTTAACAATTATGTAACAATTATGCTCGTTTTTTTGGCAGAATCGCAAAAAGCATTACTTTTTCAACTTCAAAAATCTGCCAAAAATCGAAAAATAGGAATATCAACAAAAACTCTCCGGGTCTACCTAGATAAATTTATAATCTTTCTAACGAATATCGATTTGTATGTTTCAAATGACCCGTCATGTCGCTACGATGGACACCGTAAAAAGTATCTTTGCGACGACACGGCTACCAAAATTAGATGCCACGGATTAATTTTTCAATGAATATTGCTAAAAAAAAACACCAAATATTCTTCAAAAGTTGTTGATTAATATGCCATTTACTTGAAAAAATAAAGTTGAATGGTTACGTCACAAACGGGTCTTTTTTTGGCCCGAAAATACCGTAGTCCCCCCTTAACACTAGAACTACCAGACGGGTCATTTTGACCCGTCGAGCGCTTCAATTCAACATTCCTGCTAAAATATTTCTTATTTTCCACAAACGATTTTATGACTTTATGGCTCCACATACAGAATTCTTCTTATAAACCGAGTAAAGACTACTTTTTACGTACCGGTCATTTTATAAATTCTAGTAGAAATACGTGTAACATCAATGCCGGTATATCTAGTGTTAAAGGAGAAAAATATTTATTAGAAAACAGAATATAGTGAACAAAACTGGTTCTATACAACTGGTTTTTTTATGTTTTTAACTTCTAATTCTACTTTCAATATAATAACTGATAAATTTTTGCTAACTTCACAATTTGCCAAATTCTATCGAGAACACTGCTTGGCATAAACAAATTACAGTACATTTGTAGAACAATTTAAAAAGCATTAATTGCAATTTAAGTGTTACCAAGCCACACAGCATCTCATGAAAGTTCGGACCATTATTATCTAACTCTTGGCTGCCCACTCGGTACCCTGTGTATTTCAAGGAATGGCACCCCTAATGGAACCACTTCTGAACGGTGGCGATCGCCAGTAACGCATTCGCAGTGTCCACACCGTTCGCTGTCCTCATGTTGTGGATAGCGCCCCGTTTTCGAATGGCGTGTCCACTCGATTCTCGCAAGTCCAAGAACGTTGCCCTTCCTTCTCGCTCACCATCAGCACCAGCAGCAGCATGAGGGGCATGGTCTGACCTGCGGGGGGGGGTAAGCAATGAGATAAACTTGACGCACTTACCACCGGTTTGGACCGACAGGAAAAGGGTCTCCGGGGGGTGTGGAGCACCGGGAAGGGGGGGTTTGTGGTTTTTTGGACAGTTTCGAGGTGGCGTGCCGGTGGTAGGCACGTCCAAATGTGTACGTCTGTGCGCACCACGACCATTAGCATCGGTCCAAGGCAAGAACCGCAGCGATCGCACCGGCCGGGGGCGCACACAGGAAAAGATGTGCCTGCGTGTGTCTCTGTGTGATTCATTTTCGAACGATCGACGAGGACCAGCTTTTCTGGTTCGTTATGTTGAGCGATTCCGTTGAATTCGTCCTCCCGGGATGCGGTGCAGAAGGGGATGGTGTGCCGTGGGCAAGGGGCAGCTGAATCAGACAGGTCCAAGAGAAGAACCAGAAGGAAAAGGGAGAAGGAGATGGAGGGGAGGAGGAGCTGGCTTCTCAACCAACAAAAAAGGGAAACGATCGCCGCAGGGTTCGACTGCTGTGTCATGGCAATCGCACTCCACGGACCAGCGGCCGGGACAGGCGATCGATCAAGCGATAGAGAGAGAGAGACAGTGTGCCGCTTGCTCCATACGAGATAGAGCGAGAGGTGCAACCAACCGAAGGAGTTTGACCGTAGAGACCGTGCCAGACAAGCCGTCGCCAGTCAAAGACGGCCGGTGCAGCGAAACGGTGGTGCGATTGGTTTGACCAGAGGAAGCAGGAGGTGTACGCTCGCAGCGAACCTCGCTGAAGGCTGACCTCACCAGCAACAGCAGAGCGGGCACCCAGCTGGGTGAGGTGAGGAATTAATTTCCAAACTCAGCCTCTCGCTCGTTCTCACTCTTGCCCACGAATCTTTGCCTGGCCGTTCTGTCTCGCTCATTATGTTTCCTCGTCGCAGCAGCACCCTCACCTCGTTGATGCTGTCGCGCCAACCCAGACACAGCGGCTCGTTACCATGGCGATCGGTTCGTTCGTTCGTTTGAGAGTGTGCTGTGCCTTCCTCTCGGTCGGTGAGGTAGACGTGAGCTGATCTCGCAAGGGCCCGCCACTTTTGCTGCGCTTCTTCTTTTTGGGCAAATCTATTTAACGAGCGAGAGACCAACACACTCCTTCTGTCCTTGTCTGGTCGATCCCTCCGATCCAGAGGGAAATTTATGACTCCGGGAACAAGATTTGTGGCGATCAAATACATCGTATTTTTTTTTTTTTTTTTGGGAGCCATCCAGCCAGCCGGGTGGAGCCGCTTGGTTCCCACTGCCCGGGGAGTGGCGTGCATTCATCATTTGGAGCCCCGGCCACTTCCTGCCACTCCCTGGCCACGGAATCGGCAGGTGGAACCCCTCCCGGGATGGCCTTTTGCATCGAAAACATCGATCGAACTGACCAGATAGGCCACATACTGCACTGCACGACGACGGATCACGTGTCGCGGTCTCGTGGAAATAATCAATTTTCCAATCATGATCATCCACACGCCCCCTGGAAGCCTGTAATCGTAAAGGGGTAGAATTTAAATGTCAGGTGTGTTAGCTGGATTCGTTCGCATCCGAATCGTTCGTCCAAAATGTCAAAGCGCAGGTCAAAAAGGGGTTGGAATCATCACAGAAAACGCGGATCCTGATTGATTGGGATCAAGGCACCGCTATCACGTCCAGCAGCATTCACATCCTGTCCTGAATTTGAATTTAGCGGTGATCAAACGGAAGTTGGCTAATGAGATTTGGCGGCGGACGGAGATGCGATCACTGCGCTGGAAACTGGCTCTGCGATCTCCTGGAGATGTTTTGTAGTAAAAATGCAAAAAAACCAAATCAAGTTGGCCGTGTGATGCCTCGTGCTCGAACTCGAGGATTTCAAGATGGCGTCGCATCTGTTTTGCCAACACGGGCAGCACCAGTTGGTACAACTGCGTGTCCTCCCCGTGTACCCGGGCATACGTGCGTGCAACTCATGCCGGCTAACGCTCTTCCTTCAACACCTCTTTATTAATGATGCTCGGTGCTTATAAATAAATGCAGCATACTCCGTAGTTGCCACCACATCTTAACACACCAGGCGAGCGTACATTGCGTACCGGACGATCATCTCGCTTGCAGCCAAACGTGGGCTGCTTCTGCCAAATTCGATGCTACGACTAATCGTTGATTGATATCCTCTTCATGCTACTGTTAGCAGGAAATCGATTGCCCATTGTACATGCCACGTTACTGTCACAATCCACAAATAGTCCGCACAGCTATAGATCATATTATCTGTCACAAAACCGATGACTCCTCCTGAATGCTGCCGAATTAACGCCCGAAAAAGCCAAATCTTCAAAGTTTTGAGATCAAGCAATCACGATCGATCCAAATTCCCCCCACAAAAAAGCCCCAGTCCAACGGGCCACCAAGGCGGACCGAGCACAGTCATCTATCGGTGTCGTTTGGCCCTAAAAATAGATCATTTAGCTTATTCAAGTCTGCAGCACACCATGGCAACACCTCGATCGAATCGGAACTCGAATCCGGCTCCAAAACTGCCTCCATTTTGTTTTTTTTCTGTGCTTTCTGCGGTGACCGTCGTGCTCACCCGGACTCTAACCAAGCTCGCTATATCTCTGATGTAACCGAAAACATGTTTCCAGGTGGACAAGTCGAGCGTCAAGCTCCTCTAATGGTCCCATTCGGTTTAATCGAATGACTCTTTCTGTCATAATACGATATTGGGTCGCTGTCATTTCGTTGATGCCAAGAGTTTTCTGAGGGGAGATTCAGATGTCATCCTTTAACTTGCCCTTTCGGAGCGGACTTTACGATGTGCCGGCATCCGTGCAACCCCTTTGACGCCCTTTATTTTCTCGATGTAATGATCCATTCCTGTGGCCGAGGGGCCGTGGAGTGAAATAATAAATGACCATCGAAACTCATCTTTTCAACCCCGTCAGATCAACAGATCGGGGGGATTGCAACAGTCATTCCGACCATCATTCGGTCACGTCAGCAGCTAGCGCCGTCTTCAATATACTCCTCCCCTTCTCCCTCACTCTCTTCCTCCTCGGATCTTATCAGGTTCGGATCCCCACAAAGTGCTAACGAAGCAAACCGCACCGAGGCGGAGGCCGCTTAAGTCGCGCGATCATTCACCAACAGCTCCCCCTCCTCTTCGGTCAGGCCAATGATCTAATCCAATAAAAACATAATGAATTTTCGGTTTTACGGCCCCAGACTCCGTGGCCGCCGGCGACCCACCTTGGAGTGCTGTTGCTGTCTAATTAATTCCATCGCATTTCTGAAGCTCTGAGCGGCCGCGACTATTCGGCGGACTAGTCGGATCTCGGCGGTCACCCCCCCCCCCCCCCCCCCCCACCCCTCCGGTTCACCTTTTCCGGGCCGGTGAGTCGCCGAAGTGAGAATCGGAATATTTTATTCATAAATTTTCTCTAGATGGCGTCACCGTCAGGCGTCGTGCGCCGCAAGAGCCGCTAGGCTCTCCCTCTCTTCCTGGTGCGTCCAATCGGACCCGATCCCCGGGACGGTGTTCGGTGCGATAAAGCTTGCGAGTCTTTTGATCCGAAAAGCGAACACTGACTGACTATACAGCTTGACTGTCTGTGGTTCGCTAGGTGACAACGTTGTTTTGAGAAAATGAAATTCAATATTTATTGATTCTACACCGCGCTCTTCACTGCTTCTCCACCTCTCGCTAGCCTCCCGGTGGTCGGCGCGATCGTCGGCCAATCGAAAATTCAAATTATCACCTGTCCATCGGGGGGGCGGCTCTCGTGATTCTCGTGGGCAGTGAGTCGGTGTGAGAGAGAAGAGCCACCTACCTAAGGAGGCTGAGAAACTGAGGACTCAGGGTTGCTGAATGGTTGGCGTTTTTTTCTGAATGAAAAAAGCTGCAGCATTAAAAATTTGTTTCCTTCAGGCTTTGGCTTCAACCAGACCGAGGGGTGGTGGAGGGTGCACGCCACTCGATGTATGCTAATGACAATTAGTCGTAAAACTCGACAGTTTTCGGCGGCGAATCGGCGTCTGCTGACGGTTTCATTAAGCTCTGAAATCCGAAGCCGTTGGCCAGCGGTTGGCTCGTCCGATAAGCTTGGTGCTCCGTGGTCCGCTGGGCGTACACTGGCCGGCGATACAGACAGCCGGTCGACATGGCCGGATGACTCACAATGGGACGCTGGAGGGGCGAATTGGTATCTGGATGGGGCCGGTTTAAGTGCGTAGTTACTAGAAATGCGAATGAGAATCGTTTGAAAACAATACTGGTTTTTAGTTAAATAGAAGGAATATTTGCAGGATAAATTCACGCATTCACAGCTGATCACTTTCGAATAGTAATACGTAGATTTACTGTCATTCATATCCATAAAAAATATCCACAAAAAATTAAATCGTTTTGTGAATCTTAAAAGCAACTTTTTGAATTAATTTTTAATGTTAAACCTTATATTGTTTAAGGATATTTTTTTAAACAAAGAAACCCAATCTCTATTCCTCCTATCCCTCGTCATTGTCATTTGCTTTCCTTTTGTGATCACGATATCGAGGACATACCTGTGTAATATAGGTCACCTAGATTAAAGACTTGGAGGTAGATGCTGCCAACAAAAACTAACAGCTCTCTCACTAATCAACCAATGGGTCTTCTGCTACAGTTGGGATCGTTTAGAGGTATGATAGAAGAACCATTGATCAAGGAAAATCATAGTTGTTCAAACTGTTGACTTCGGTATTTATTTAATCACCTGCATTTTATGGGAACAAGTATTAGGCGCAACGAAAGTGCTTTATTTAAATTTCATGTTTTCTTAATTAATTTTAATATTCTGAGTTGAGCTAACCCTATCCGTGTTAAAATTTGATGCTGGATTAATGGTGAAAACTGCCGATAAAAAAATCAATCGTTGATTTCTTCTTCCTAGCGTCTAGCGACAGCAAACGCTTCTTATGCCCAATTCGCAGCGACATGATTCCTAAAGCAATCGTGATGCGTTTTGCTATTGCTCTAAATGAAGCATTAAAGTCATTGACAAGCAACCAATTTATAAAGAATCGGTAGACATTTCCTTCTTTTGATTATTTTCAAGTTAAGGTCACAGGACCTCCCTTCAATTAATTCGTTATCCAACAATCACTGCAGCTTGTTTATGCGGTTTTCTGGGACGATAAACGACTATCAGCTTAGTATCGCTTTTATCAATAGCACAGAACGCACACCATCAAACCTTCTACCGAGCATCACGAGTGACAAACGCTTTCATACGCACCAATAGTCATGAAGAAAGAAGGTTGACTGATTTATGAGTCATTTCAGATGACTCACCTGAACTAATGGATACTAATGCATCGACTGTTTGTTTCACAATATATTTTTGCAATGAAGTGATATCAAACCTATGTAAAATTACATCAGTATAAAGGAAAAAGCCAGTTTTAGTCATGTTATCATTAATAATATTCAACCTTTGAGTCAAATATTATTTACTGCTGGCCATACGCTCTGTCAGGATGGTTATGGAGGCGCCCAGTTTTTATTGTTTTGGTGTTTTTTTTTTAATAATTCCGATCTTCAATCCAGTGATCCCTAGTTGATCCCCGGGACTGTCCCACTTGTGTATGACACTAAAACACCCCTCTCGGAGCCATCGCCAGCCGCCGCCAGGTGTATTACAAATTCATCGATAACTTTCGCAGCCGAACCCCCCAATCGACGGATGATGTCAGCATTTCACGAAACGTTGACCTACGCTACGCTCCCGTAGCTTCTATCATCGGAGTGCTGCAACCCTCCGACTTGAAGCGGCGTTTCACTTATCACCATCACGCATCGTGGTGTTAGAATTTCCACCCCAAACGTCCAAGAGAGAGGAAGTGACTGAATGGTGTCCGAGGGGGCTGTTTTCCTAGAAACTACCCCATCAACACAGATTACGGACAGACGATCCGCAGAACACCGGAGAGGCGCCTCGGGCGGTGGCGGTGAGCCAGTCATCATCTGCATGTTAGCCTCATTCGACATCTGTCAAACAATTCATCAATCAGCGTGCGTGCTCGTGTGTGCGCGCCGAATCGATCAAGCATGATGGTTGGCCTGGGGTCTGGGGTGCCTTTTGCTCGGCCCCCCCGCCCAGTGCCGAGCGTCTGTTTCCAGCGCCCTGCTATCGTGATCATCTTCTGCGGCTAATTGTTGCGGACTCCGGGGCGCACGCTCGCTGACTGTCTAGAGGTCGATGAGTGGCGGCGCATCGCTGTTACTATCCCGTGCGGCGTGTTCGACTGCCTGCACTGCACCGCCCTTCAGCTGCACAGCGCGAGCCCGAGCGCAAAGGGGGCGGCCAGTATCAGTGACACAACATTTGGCGAATGCATGTTCGATGCCATGTTCCCTTATCGCTGGACCGCGCTGCTGCTGTTGCTGCTGCTTCTACTGCTGCAGTGCAATGCCTCGAGGGGGTGTTCCGTGTTCCGATAAAATCGTTTGTGTCCAAGTGTCGTCGCACGAAGCGCCCTCGAGGAACCCGGAAAAAGGTGCGCCGTGGGTGTGAGGATACATAATTAGAAAATTCCCCCGGGCCTCCCTCCCCCTGGAACAAGGCGATGATAAATCAGGGAAACAGGTTACACAACGCCACGTAATTATTCATTTCATGACAGCAGTGCGGTGCCAGCGCAATTCGTGAGCTTGCAGAAGTCATGCCTTGCTGTTGTTATCGGTGCGACACGTTGTCAAATTAAGTTTAATACAATTACCGGACGGTGATTTAATTTCTGGCTGTCGAGACCTTTTCCGAATTTCTACCATCGATGTGGTTTCTAATTTGAACGAGAGAGATCGAGAACCGTATGTCCAGTGTACCAGAAACAGGTTCGTACCACGGTTATGGATTGATAATTGATCGGTTTGCTGTAAGTGAGTTTGTTTTATTTAATTACAGTTTCAATAATCTCTAATCAAAAGAGACAATTTTAACTATAGTCTGCAGATGGATTTTAAGTGTAGAAGTGCGAATGAACAAGTAGAAAGCATAATTTCCTCTCCTACAGCATAATTTCATCCAGATCGACATCGATACTCTTCTGTCAATAAAATTGCGAGTTGCAGCATTTTGAGTGACTCAAACGCAATAACGGTAGAGAAACCTTAAACATTGTCAAGATGTAAGCACTTACATTAGTTTAGAATAGATTTTTAAGTTTATTATAACAAAAATAACTACAATACTTAACAGCAATATTTCAAAGCTTCGTAAATTATTTCTAGGGCTTCTGTGTTAAGAAATCGATGACAGAAGTTTTACTCGTGATGAATCAAAACTTTATTCCATTTTTTTTCTATTATATATTGGAGAAAGTGTCACAAAAGAAATCTCTGTTAATTCTTTTGCAAACTGCAAACAAAAATGACAAACAGCCTGGATAGAGCCATCACCGTGCGACGAAGCAATCCAGTGGTGAAATCGATGATCCAGATGTACGATGATGAAACCGAGACGTTGGATGTGCATTCGTCATCGATATCATCCCTGATAACCTTGAGGGGGAGTTTTATGACCGATGCTACCGATAAAAAACCCGCTATTGCGACAGTTTCTATCGATGCCTATGACTAAGTTTATTTCTTGTTTCTAAAATGTATTTATTAACAAAATTGTATGTATGTTGTATGTTGTTGAAGTCGATCATTAACTTGTTTAAGAGTTTGTTCTTCATTCTCTCTTTCAAATCGAGTACTAGCTAACGATCGAGAAAGGTGCATCGCTTCTCTCTCCCTTGCCCTTACCGTTCATTTATGGAAAGAATGCAGACCAACAAGTTGCCCCGGGGGGGCGCTAAATTGTCCAAATTTCAGCCCATAATCGGAGAAATCCCTGTTGTATCCATCCCCCTTGGAAAAAATGCCGTCCAGGCACGGGGCACAGAGAGTTGGAGCGCAGGAAGGAAGGAAACGCCTCACCAAAAATCGGACGGGGTGTTCATCTCACCGTTTTCAACCGTTTGGAGCTTGGCCCCCGGTCCCTGTTGGCCGGGGCGCGTCACGTAGACACACCGCGAACCCGTAACGCAACGCCAGCCGTCACTGCTGCCGAGCCTCGCTCGCGTGGGGGTTTCAAACGGGGAAAATTAATCATAAAATAAATAAATGACTGTGCCAGCCAGTCTAGCGCGGTAATTTAGTATCGCTCCTCGCCATCGCACCGGCCCGGGGGGAGGAGGGACACGCTGGCAGCACACCAGCGGAGGAGGGCTGGCGGTGTGCTGACTCCCCCACACGTGCGCCCCCTTCGTCGTCGTCGTCGAAAGGTTTCTAACGCCCGCGATCACCGCGAACGCACTTACGCCGCCTTGAGCATCGAGTTGCGTTGCGCCGAGCGATGAGCGACAGCGTGCGCACTGGTGTTTGTAAACATCCGACTCCAACCAACTCCGAGAGAACTCGATAGAAGCGGGGGCTTTTTTGGGGGGGGGGCAGGCCACACCAGCCACGAAGATGGTTTCCAAACATGCGGTCACGGGGGAGTGGAGAGGATACACCACCAAGAAGGGGCCAGGAGGGTGCGCACACCAATTCACACCCTTCGGTGCGGAGGAAGAGCCAGTGGCCACCGTTACTTCCCTGCGAAAAGCTGTGCGTCGAGTTAATGGCGGCGCGTGTGTTTGTTTGTGTTCCTTCGATCCAAAAATCCCCTTGACTAGTCTTTTTTTTTTACGGAGGGGATCGGCCAAATGGACGATCCTGTGGAAAGCCTGCGTGGGGCTACGTGATCAACGCGCAGTCAACTTCGATCCCTGCGCTGTTGTTGTTGTTGTTGCGGTTGCGGTTGCTAATGCACGCCACGTCATGCCACGGCTGTACGCGGATCCCAGTCACTTGACCAACACAATCGCGGGAGTCGAACAAATCGGTTCCATCATCTGCCACCAGACATCCCGGGACACACCAGACACACCGGGGTGCGCCAGTATGCGTGGCGACAATTTGTCTGCCTTAGACTCGGCCGCGACGCTCGGTTACGGAGGCAACTGCGCAGAAAAGGCAGCGACGAGGGTGGAGTAACCGGAGTGTCTCCGGAGTCGGTCGATTTCACGTCGGTTTTTGTTTGTTTCTTTCCTATCGGCTCGTGGGGACGGCTTGGACCGTGGACTCTTCGATTCCAGTTCCCGGGGGCCTGTTTTTATTTTTTGGCACGATAAGTCTAATCACCGACCGAGGTCGCCATCGGGGTGCCATCATCATCATCATCATCATCATCGGATCCCCATCGGAAAGCTGACAGCTTTTGATGATTGGCCAATCCGTTGGCCAAACAGGCAAACGGGCTCTTAGCAAGCGCGATGGTAGCAGCGATTTGGGTAGCAAATTCGCCCATAAATTACTCACTCTCTCCCTCGCTCCGCTTCTCTTCATGATCAACAGAAGATCGCTGGTTTTGGGTAGAGCGACATACTCCGCGGAGCTTATCAGCGACGTGGGTTGGGATTGCGTCCGGCGATCTGGGCCGCCAGGAATGTTAACGATCACAACGATCGCCCGTGCGCGCTTCTCGATGATTAGCTGCGGCTACGGCGGAATGGAGAAGGTCAAAAGCGGCCTGTTTTTTGTCGTAATTTGGCGTAAATGATAGCGCCGTGGGCTTCACTTCGAAATAGGACACACGGAGTGGACAGGGAGTGACGTGCGGATGACTTCAGTTAATCCCTGAGCTTGGCAACTACAGTGGCCGGCAGAAGTAAAAGCCCACTTCTAGGGTGCACCATAATTTCGCCTGTTAATTCGACATTTTTGGTCACAAAGGCCAAGCGTTTTTTTTTTTTTTCTTTCTAGAAGCTCTATCATTCTTCTTTCCATTTCACTTGCTTTGAGCCGGATTGGTTTAATATCCTTTTTTTGAAAATTCTTTAAGGGGGGACTTCGGTATTTAATTTTTATTTGCGACACATGTTTTTAACATTTTTCCCTGAAAGCTGATCCTTTCAGGAGTATTGTGTAAAAGTTTTGGATCAATTGAAGAAAAACTGACAAAGATACAGATTTTTGAAAATCCGCGTTTCATACGCGCCCCATGCAGCCCGCTACTTTGAAGAGCGTTTCCCAAAAACCAACGTTTTTAAAGTCGGTGTCCATCGTACCGTAAAAACTACTTGGCCGATGGATTTGAAATTTTTAACACATAATTTGCACACTTTTTGCCAGGTAACCCCGTCGAGAGATCATTAAATTTGTTTATACTTTTGTTAAAACAATTCTGTAAAGCTCTTATTTTTTGGCAGAATCGCAAAAAACATCACTTTTTAAACTTCAAAAATCTACCAAAAATCGAAAAATAGGAATATCAACAAAAACTCTCCGGGGCTACCTAGATAAACTTATAACCTTTCTAACGAATATCGATTTGTATGTTTCAAATGATCCGTCATGTCGCTACGATGGACACCGTAAAAAGTAACTTTTCGTAGACACGCCTACCAAAATTTGATGCCATGGAATAGTTTGTACATGAATGTTGCTCAAATCTATATCAAATATTCTTCAAAAGTTGTAGATTAATATGCTATTTATTTGCATAAATAAAGTTGAATGGTTACGTCACAAAAAATCGTCAAAATCGTCTTTTTTGGCCCGAAAATGCCGAAGTCCCCCCCTAAGTGAGAGATCAAGAATGTGACTAAAGTAAAAGCCCTCTTTGAAATAAATATTATTAGCACTCCGACAGAGCCCTGTGGTCACTGTATCTTCAATAGGGCTTTTATTTACGTCTGTTTTGATGTTTTACGTGCTCTCCTTCATTGTTTACTTATGTTAAATTCACTTATCCTTGCATCTCCAGTAGAAAGTCGATTACGCGCGGGTTTTTGCACGTAGAATGGGTGTATCCGAAGGACAGCAGACTCTATGCTCATCAGAAAACTGCTTGTTCATCATTGTTTGAACCAGACAGATCAACAGATATTAGCAGAAAAATTATCATCAATCGGAGAGCAGTTCATGATATGCTAATTAATCACCAATATTCTAGGCCAGTAGCTTCCAGTTCTAAACACGGACGTCCTCGGGAGACGGATGGTTGGAAAAATGTAAAAATCTTTCCAGAGATTAAGAAATCATCGAAACTAATTGTCTATCCAAAAAAGATGATCGAACCTATCAAACTAAAACTAAAAAGGAAGTTAGAGCTTCTAACAAAAATGGTGGACCCTAGAGGTTGGCTTTTACTTATCGAGCATCCAGCGTGCTCGATACTGCACTGCAATCAGAACATTGAGAAGTCCTTTCCAATAGGAGTATTAGAAGATACTGGGACTACATACCATCTAATTATCTGTACCTTTCTTGGATGTAGAGCTCAATGGTTAGCCTGCTCCTGTCCTGAACCACTCGATGTCACCAAGAAAGAACCCTGAGTTGAGCGATTAGCGACCGTGCTTGCCCCACAAACACTCATTAAGTCCGATAATAAGCCATTTCCTCATGATTAGCGAGTCCATTTAGCGTCGCAAAGTCTATACCGGACCGCACAGCAACGGCGATAGTGACGCACTACCATCTTGAGCTACAATTTTGAGTTCAGCTTCTCTCGGACATGGGCGTCAACACCCGTTCGGCCATTAACAGTGTCACCATCACAAACCAGCTCGCGCACAATCACGCGCTCCTTCGGTGTCAAGTGTCCACTTGACCGTTTCGTTCCCTTTTTATCGAGAAAGTTCGCTCGAGGTGATGATTAAATATATCGGGCTGGACGGGCGCGATATGATTCAACCTTCCGCGAACGACCTTCACGGTGGTGGCGTGCGCCAGTACTTATCACACCGCCATCGCCCGCACAAGACCCCCCCCCCCCCCCCTCTCAGGTGGGTACTTGTCGCGATAACGCGGAACTTACGGAACGGTCACCACGGCACAGCTGATTCAGGTAATTTGACAAACGATAAACGATCAACGGCACGCAAGCCCAAGTGTGCTGGAGCATGTAATTCTGCCAGAATCACAGCAGCCAGTGTCACTGCAACGGGGCAACTCGATCCTCGATCCGCACTTATCCGACACTGGCGCTCCCCATTTCCAGTTCCACTTTGACAGATCGCCACTCATCGAAGTCATCGAGGCCCCTTTTACTCTGTTGTCCCCCTGCGGTGTCTAATTGGGACCATTTGGTTTGGCGTGTGTTGTGTTTGTGGGCGCGAGCGCGAAATGAGTGGGCGCGTTTGGGTGCGGGAACAATTACCCAGCCCTATGGCATGCAGGGATTGTAAATATCTTTGCCGCCAGTGCCAGAGGAGGTTCCCGTTTGCGTTCCTCGACAATATCGACAATCGCGATCGCAATCATTCTCCACCTGGTCCGTGGTCTGTTGGAGCGAACTAGCCATAGACGTGATGGGGTAGATCCTGCAGCAGCATTCGGCTGACTCTGGTGGTCTGGTGTTGGTCGCGATGTGTTGTGTCAATCCTACGCACCGCGCGATCAGAGTATCCAAGGGAAACTCAACTCAATCGATCGCAATCGCCTCGTGTCAGAGAGTATATCATGCAGCCACACTGCCGCCCTCTGCCCTGCTGGCTCCCTCGAGCGTGTACTGACAGTTTGAATTGCTCTGCCAACACCTCCATCAGTGGGACAGTGGCCACGCCACTAGACGCAGCTCCTCTCGCAGCTGTAGAAAAGGGAGGACCACCACGCCTCCACAAATGCGCGCGCGTTGCGGTCGCTTTAATTGATATTTTGCTGGCACTCGGTTGGTCACTCCGGCAGCTGCCGTCGTCGTCGTGTGTGGTCCTCGGTTGCGGAAGACGCGCCATTGCACCCCCCCCCCCGGGGAGGCGGCGATGCTATTTATTTGGACTCGACTCGACGGGACGGTGGACTGCTTGTAACGCAAACAACACAACTCGGGTTAGCCACCGGGCAGTCCGTGTTCGGGCGATCCTCTTCACCGGTTCTCGGGTCCTCGGTCGTCCGCACTCCGGCTCTGTTTGCTTGTGTGTGCGGCGGGAGCACCCTGGGCATGGACCCTGCGGTGACTCTTTGGACGGTGGATTCCTGTTTGAAGAAGCAACAGAAGCACCAACAGCAGTGGCAGCCAGGAAGTACAATGTAAGCAGCGATCCGTGAGGATGTGGAGTTCGATTGTAGGAGAGGAGGATCGTGCACGTGATGGCTACTGATCGGCTACTGATGGTCTGATGTGGGTGTCCAGAGCATCGTTGGTGATCGATTTTCACTTCAAACCACTACCACAGCAACACTGAACTGGAGAAGAGAGAATCGGTCGTCGAGGGAACGAATGAAATGAAAAAAAAGAAATAGAATGAAGGCGTAAAAACGGCGTGAAAATTGAATCAACAGTCAACAAAAATGACACGGGTTTCGGCTCCGCTGGTACCCCGGGTACATACTGGATGGATGCAAATATTTATGACCTAATTAGCCGTGAGGCATAAGCAGCGAGTGAGGGCGAGCATGAAAGCTAACAAGGCGCGCGCAGAGGCGGTAATTGATCAAATAAATCATTCTATTGCACCACTGCACTGATGCAACGCCCGCGTTGTTGACTCGTTTTGTGGGAGAGGGGATGCAGGGGTGGGGTTCAAAGCAATTGGTGACTTTTTAAAGAGAGAAGCAAATGGGTGTTGGGGATATCGTTTTGCCGCATTGTTGTATGCTGATCGATACATTGCAATAAGAGTGCCATCCATTGATAACTGGGAATACGATGGAAAGTTGGCATTAAACGAAGCTGCAGAATGCAAAACTCGCAAAATTATGTAAAAGTTTATCGAAGAAAGTTAACATTTTTATTAACAAGACTCATGTTAGTAAAAATAGAAGTTCAACACCGATTCCTTTCCCGGTTCAACCAGTTCAACTACGATTCAAGTTGCTCGTTGTAGCGCAATTTTGGACACCAATCGCAAGTGTGTAACAATATCCTTGACAAGCATTTCGCTGCCTTAGGGAAGATCATCAGAACTATTAGTTCTTCATTTTTCAATTTCGCAACTCATATTCTTCGTGTCAGTAAATCAAGGGAATATTCATTGGCGCAAAGCACGAATTCGTTTATTTTAATGGAAACTTGAAGAAAACCTTACAAGTGTAGATCATCCTTTAAACAATTGAATCTTAAACAAACGAATGAATTATTCGAATACAAATTTAATTCCTACCTATTTGAAAATCAAAAATGTTCATCCATCTCAACAGTAAATAACTATTATTTCTATATCTTGACCAAAAATTGTAACCGATACACTGATTTCCAGCATGAATCAGGTAATTTTTTATGCTAAAGACTAGCGAAGTGATGTGAAGAAAATCACACCAAACTAGTACGAGTCAACATGGTTAACAAGGATCAACCGTAAAACTCGTTTGCAGAGCATACTTAAATCTTTAATACATTATCATCAATGATTTTCTCATAATTTCATTAAATAAAATTACCAAGCGATTTAAAAAAATGGCAATCAAGCGCCATTAAACTATTAAATTTTAAACGACATTAATCGCACATGAGCACAACTACGTTCTTTTGTTCACCTTAGAACAGATAACCTATTTCATTTGATAACTTATCCATTCAATATGTTCCTTTTCTTATCTCACTGTTATCACTAAATATGTTTTTTACTAATTGTACTTGGAAATCGAATGTTCTAAAACTAGTTATGTTACAAATGGTAAATACATGTTAAACATTTTTCATGTTTTTCATGTTAAACTATGATTTTTTCAGCCGTCTATTAAAATGTGTAAGTCTTCATCTCCGATGGAACAAAAGCATTCTGTGAGTAAATATTTCATTTAACGTGAATACGCTGTTTTTGAACATTTTATAAAGCACTTTAGATTAGTATGCTGGATTATTGATTGATTAAAGACATTCCAAACCTTTTATTCTAACAAATGATATTCATTCCTTTAGAAAACCCTCTCTGGCCAATAGAAGCCCTCAAAAAGATGCTTCACAATAATCCATTTTGAATTTATCAATTTGACACGGTCTACAAAATCCAATATTGACCAACATATTCCCACCAACAATTAACATATTGATTCCATTACCATTATCCCCCGACTAACCTATTACACAGCCAGGCACCTGGACAACAATGAACAAGCGATTAGCAAAGCAGTAGAAAAAGCCACCATTTTCCCACACCTTCAGAGCCACTGAGAGCCCGAAACCCCGAGACCACATTAAAGCTAAACAGCACCCACTAGCCGCTATACCGCACATTTATTCAAATGTCTTCGTTAAATCATGTCAAACCGAATGGCTTTGACGGGTGTACCGTTTAACGGTGTTACAAGCGCTTATGCATAACGGGCGCGCATGGCGTTTCTTCATGGGAACCACACGGGGCCACAAACACAAACTGTGAATACTTTTAACCTCATAAATGCATTTGACACCCGGTCGATAACGGCCGAACGCTTTTGTAGGCAAACGGGAAGGGGGTTTTGGGTTCCACTTCGCTAATCGTCTTCCTAATCGTTTATCCATGTTGAATACACATCGATTTTTGGCAATTTATGACAGTTCGCGGCCAGTGGCAACCACGGTTGACGGCGGGGCCCATCAGCCCCATTCCAGCTGTCCATCAACAACGACCGCGGGCGAGCGAGCGCGCGCTAGCGCGTGTGGTGATCAAATGTCATCTCATAATGCTTAAGTTTATGTGTTTATTTGTCCACTCCACTCGTATCCAATCGATCCGCACGGTCGGTCGGTCGGTCGGTCTCCGGATCGGATTGGTTTGTGGCGTTCTTTCGTTTCTTCGATCATCATCATACGAAGTCAAGGAACACCTGTCAACTGATCAAAAACCCAAGAGTCTGCATGCAAATCGAGTCGATCCACGATCACCCCGTGGATCGTCGAAATCTGTTTTCCCCAACAGCAACAAAAAAAACTCCTTAATCCGTGTCGTGGAGAGCACGGAGTTCCCACGCATCCGTCGCAGCAGTGGATATTCCATATTCTAAGCACAACGACAAAGGGAAGCAAAAAATAATCGTATCCGACCAAATGTTAACGGAACTAGCCTCCCGGTAGCGAGCCTCCGCTTAAGCACTTTCTCCCGCGTATGAGTTACGATGCAAAGGACTTGCCAGCAGCAACCAGCACGACGGAATAGCGTTATGCATATATGAGCTATTCAGCCAATAGCATAAACAACAATCAAATTGGTCGTTGCCGGAATTGCCGTGGTCCTTGAGGACCTTGAGCCATCGTCTGCCGGGGTCGTTTTCGATTCATCCGGTTCATGTTGCTTACCACCGGGTGCTAAAGAGGGAAATTCGGTTCCAATACTCACCCCGGGCACCGATCACCACCGATTTCGGCCACTTTCTCACTAATCATATGCAAACGATTAGTCTCGAAGTCGTCACCACCACCAATCGGAGTCATGGAGGGAAAGAAGAAGAGACTTTTGCAAAAATGTCCACGTCCCCTCGGAGCCTCGGCCTTGACGATCGATCCGGTACTGGACTCCTAGTAGTCGCTGGCACCCAAAACCCAAACAAGCGTTAAAGTAGCATAAATCCCGTCCGAAAATGGGCCCATAATGAACCGATGGGCTATATTTTATCGGTTTCATTTCAATCATTATGCTAATCTTTATGTCGATAGTGATAAAGGACTCTCCCGTTGTCTCCCATTCCTATACCGCACCACGCTGGCTCTCCACTCGATTAGTTGTGCGATTTGATTGGCCCAAACGATCAACCGATCGTCAAAACGTCAAAGTATAGTAGTGTAGCGCTGTGGTTGATTGTTGGGCATGAACTGCTCTCCATTCCCTAACTGTTTGTTGAGTTTGATTTCAGTTGCTCACAGGAATAATGGCACATTGCACTCTGCAGAACACCCTAGAACACGAGAAGACACACTTTTTTTAGTATGACGCAACCCCTAAACCTCAAAGCGTTACAGCGCGATCGAGCGGCTAGCTGTCACCGGCGGCATAACCTGTTCGTTGATCCGGTTCTCAATTCGCACTCGTACGGCTTTGTTTTTCGGCATCGAGGAAACTAATCAGCATCACAGCTTTGGATTGCCTTTGTGAGAGTGTGTTTTTCCCCCTTTTTGCCAGAAGCTTCGACACTCGCCCTAGGGCAGGTTGTTCTTATTTTAGGCCGATGATGTAACACACCCCGTCGGCGGTGTGACGTTCTCATCTTCGAGTGTTGGCGCTCTTCCTCGAAAGCATGCGGCGGGGTGTAGGTCTAGCAACACGGGGGATTTCGTTTTACAATGTTTTTACAAACCATTAAACATCAAACAGTGGCAAACTGTAGTCACAACAGCGCGATCACGCCATATCGCAGTTGACCCGTGGTTCAGGTGAGCATTCTGCTTGGTCAGCGCGCTTGTTTGCTGGACGAAACCACCCAACCATCTCCCCGTTAACTGTAGCAAGAAAAACCAAAACACTGGTAGCATAAAACATGATTGTTTTGGCGAACTGCGCTCCTGCTGTGCTTCCGTGCAAAAGTGTTGACTTGAACCGCGAGGGAAGGCGCAGTCACCGGAACGTCTTATCACGGAAGCTTACGAGCTGGCAGCTACTACACATTTGCAGCAATCTGACGAGAATATAGACGCGTCTTGACACGTCAGATTCTCTAAGAGAAAGGATAAATACTCCGGATGGACAAACGATTGTGTTGATTTATCCCCAAAAAAGGAGATAGATTCCCCTTGCCCCCCTCGGAATAGTTTGTCCAAAAAAACCTCTCAACAAACTGCGCTACACAATGTACCTGTCATCCTAGAAGAGTCAGTGTGCAGTGCGGGCGTAAACGAACGGGTGGAGCAAGTGTATTTATTGTTTAATCTGGTCGCTTGCCGGTGGCGGCACCATACGGCGATTGTGTCGTTTTGTGCTACAATCATCATTGGATGTTATGTTATGTGACAGATAAGTTTGTCCAGCACAAACAGCCAGACAGACAGACAGACGGACAGACGTTGACGAAGCCATATAACGCAACCGGACCGGGCACCGCTTACCGCATAGTGCGTGTCACCACCAGCAGCAGCAGCAGCAGCATCCAATGGGTGCTATGGTGTTTTGGGTGAATTCCCCTCGGTCCGTGTCCCTGTCCTGTCAAAGACACAGCTCTAACCTGCGGAGCAAATATCCATCTTTGCGCTTTTATGAAGTTATAACGCGCGAGGAGCGCACGATCTACCAAAGCACCAGCAGCACCAGCAGCAGCTTCGCGCTACCGCGCGCTTGTGCATACACAAGTCTCACCATCAATCCAGCCAGCCGCCAGCCAGGTGATTGAGACGGACCAACAGAAGCTACCGGCCAGTAGCGGCCTCGAATAGACACGCTGGAGCCGTTGGCGGGCGCGTTAGCGTTTGACGGAGTCGAAGCCAATAGTATTGTAGCGCTGAAGATCATCAGGTTTCAGGGAAATGATCGGATTGGATCGGGAATATTATGTATCGAAGTAATGGTTTGTACAGTGATCGTTGTACAATCTGTGTTCTATCAAACAGTTTCTGCCAAATGATCTACCAAAAAGAAAGCATAAATTGTCTGAACACATTAATGAAATGCCTATACACCGTGTCCAATATTTTCTTATACATCTTCAATCATTTATATTTTCTTAACGGGTGGACCATTCTTCTTCATCAGCGCGTTTTTATGTAAGGAATCTTCATTCATTAGGCGAATCTTGAAAACAGATCAATCCAGCTGTTAAAATGTTAAGTAAATTTGACACTACAATTTGACAAGAAAATATTCAAATTTGATCTAGGTGCTGTAAACATACCAAAATAGTCCAAAGTGCTGCACACTTTTCGGAATGAGAATATATTGAACAAGGTGTAATAGTATAGTACGATGGAACGTTCAAATTGTAATTTAAAAATGTTTACAAGGTCCTGCGTATTTTTCCTTGATCGCTGTTGTTGTTTCTTACAATAAAGAAGCCGATCTGTTAATTTTAACATTGCCAACAATGTTAAACAACCCAACCCCATATCCTCAACAAGCAATAACTTAAGCAGAATTCGATCTACTTCAATGTGTTAGTATTAGAATGCCCGGCTTAAGGGGAACTAGCGTACTTAATTGTTTAGACATCCATTTTCTTACTTTCTTTCGAGGGTTTTTTTTACTGTTAATCCTGTTTAAAATAAGTATGTACAACTCGTTTCCCTTCGCAAAATCGTAAAAAGGATCACTGTTTCATCTTTAAAATTGTGCCAAAAAATTTAAAAACTGGAAATTAAACGAAAAATCGACGAGTTTACCTGGATAATCGAATATTGATTTGTTTATTTCCGACGATCCAAGAGAAATCTATAATGGGCTCAGAAATTGTTTCAATTTTTTTCAAATACGCTTTTCTAAATAGAATGCCATGGTCGTAGTTTTTAGCTTATCGTCCCCAAAATGCAACTAAATAATCTTGAAAAGTTTTAGTTTAATATGAAGGCTTCAGGGTTAAACAGATGTATGGGTTCATTATAAAAAATCTTCAAAACTCACATTTTTGGTGCATTTTTGCCAAAAATGACCTCTCAAAAACAAAAACAATAAACAAATGTAAAGTAAGAACTAATTGCAGCTCAGGGATGCAATCCTTCCAAAGATCTATTCCCTAATCAATCTCGCACCTTTAAATGCTTGTCAGTTTACAAATGGCCTTTAGTACCCTTCTAGTAATCGTTTCGCACATACTTGAGGAATCAAATGTTTCAATAAAAAACCGGAAACCTAAGAAGAAAAAAGGTGCCCTGTAACCACCTATAACCCCGCAGTTGATCGACCTGCCAGACCAAGGCCCAAGGTTGTTGCGCCCCCAATACGCGCGCTCGTCCATTCCCCCGGAATCGGATCAAAACGGCATTCAACGGTGGGCTGCACTGATTGCGGCCATGCACCTCCCCAACCGGACCGTGCGGGCTCAATAGCGGCAGTCTCGGATTACGATGGAAACTGCCTCTGTACGCATTTTCCACTAAAAAAACATTATCATGTCACACCAGCCAGTGAGCTATATTTAACTGACAAATGATATCGGTGCCACCACCGTCGCACCGGAATTATGAACCAGATCTCATCGGTGCACTGCACTTTTTGCCCCTCACTCCGGGGGGGGGGGCTCCATGGGAGAAGTCATGGAAATGAGGTTCTGCGCAGTTAGTAGTGCGCCACGGCATGCCCGGTATCGTTGGATATCGCGCTGGATACCGCTGGACACCAAAATTACTGTCAATCGATATGACTTCTCATAATTTCCTCGAAGGAGGTCAACCCACCACCCCCGGGCCGGGTGGCCAGGCCACGCACCGGCTGCCTCACGTTGCTGCAATCATTTTCGGGGGGTGGTGGAGGGAGTGTTTAGGGCACCGAGCGAGACACTCTGGCGACAGTGACAGTGAACCAGTCGCAGGGCCCACCGGTCACCTATTCCTGCAAGCCGGTGCATTTTGCTCGGTAATTGGATTACGTGCCGGGCGTATGCGTGTACGGTGGGGCCGATTGGTGTGTGCCCACAGCCAACCGGCCAGCGAGAGCCTCTGGCGTTGTGGTCCATGAAATTTTCAACGAAAGCGAAACCAACAAAAGCGAAACAAATATATCCACTGTACCATCCATTTTCTGTGCGTGAACTGTGCACACTGGAGCAGCCAGGAAGAGAGAGAGAGAGAGAGATGTGAAGCGCACTTGCTGGATGGCGTTGGCAATGTTGTCGCCTTGAAACCTTGCTCCAATTAGTTGGAAAATGAAACTTGAAAAACAAAAACCCACAGCACCAGCAACAACTAAAGCAAAAAAAGGGAAAATGGTGGCACCCACAAACCGTAACGGTTTTCCAGCACCAGTTCCTAGGAGCAGGAGAGCGTCAGTGCGTCCAATTATTGCTTGTTATTGCTACCGCGATGACGCAATGACGACGCTTTGCCGGGGCCACCGCTGTTGGAAAATTAAGGTACTCCTAATGGCGCCACTCACCCACTGGATTTGATGAATTATTGAAAATGATATCACTACCCTGCTGGTGAGCAAAGTCACGGGCGATTTTTGTGGAAGGTTCCATCTTTTTAACAGGCCCAACTCATCATCTCGCTGGGAAAGATCGCATTTTAATTTGTGGAGATTGATATTAAACGCCACTTTTCGCGCCGCCTTTTTATTGTTGATGGGTTTGTTGATGCAGTTGTTAGTGCACTCTCTCTCCCTTCAACGCAGCAGCCCAGTCAGCAGCTGACCGTCACCTTCACGAGAGGAGTGCTTGGATGACGTCGTACCAACAATTAGATGAGTCTACGAGAGGTAAAAAGCACATTGCTCCACACCGTCAACATTGTTGTGTCCCCGCGGGGACTGCCGGATTCCGATTTCCCGGTAGTGCCACTCACCACCTCACAGGCACACACATTGGCCATATAGAATCGGGGGGCTCTCTCCCGCTTAGAACGCGATGAATAATAATTAAAGCTTCCATTAGAGACGCCTTCTGCTGCCATTGCTGAGTCACGGCACGTTCGACAAAGTGCCTACACGGGCTGGCGTGATTTTCATCCGCCCGGCCTTTCCATTACTACTCTGTGGAGCAGCTAAAACGACGACGACGACGACGACGACATTTCCTTCATGCAATCGCTTCCGAGCGCTCGTCTCGTGCATTTCCGACGCCCTCTCACTCGAACGTGGTTGCACCGGGTTTCATCCGGGCTAGTGCCGCTGCTTCCGGGCCACTGGGAAGGAAGAAGAGAAGGGGAAGAGAGAGAGGTTGCGGAGTTGCATTTATTAAATTTTCCAAATAAATTATGACTGACACTTGTGACACAAGTAAATGATTCTAATTTTGACGAGCAGACGGAATGTAGACAGACAGAGCGATAAGCGTGGAGGTGATAATTAAACAGAATAACAAGCAGTTAGCTATTGGAAAGACTTTCTCGAGCTCAATGCATGTCTACTTTTTTATTCCATTATTGAAAATTTGTAACTCAAAACTCACCAGTAATTTCATAGGTTATCAAAAGATGCTAAACATTGAGCATAATCGCTAGTTTCATAATTAAGAATAAAGTTGAATGAAGATTTTTGCACATGAAACAGTGTATTTGAGTCTCGATAGCATCATAGAAGGCACAGAAAATCTAAGCTACTTCAACAAAATCAAATAATCAACGATGATAATGATAAGCTAACAAACTGAGTGTTAGGGCCAGTTAATCCAAATGTTAATTATGCTGTGGTCTTCATCGTCTTAAATTCACATTTAATTCACAACTCCATCAATGATCCTCTCAGTGCGGCCAAAGGCTCACACATCACATCCCATGCGCAACTTATGCGTTTCTGACTTCCCTGAAGTTCGCTGCCTCCAAAACGCGCCTATCTGCGGCCCTTTTTTGCTCTTTGTGAAACAATCCCTCACTTCTTCTTCCTTCACCCCTTACCCACCCCAATCTTTGATCGCTTCTGAGCCTCCACAACCGCACCCAGCAGCACACATACACGCATACACACAGTCTTACATTCCCTCGCCGCTCGGTCGACTCGCGCCACAAAACGTGATCATCATCACCATCGCGGTGGCGGCACAATGTCTGGCATGGTGTCGTCGGCATCCGCAGCATGGACGACGACCCACATCGTCGCAGGGCATCGGTGCAGGCCGTGGGAGGAAAGGAAGCTGAGGATGAGTAGGAGGAGGAGGCCTTTTTCTTTTTTTTTCTTCTGCGGCCGGCGTAGAACCCTCGGCTTCGTTTTGCGCATATTTTGCGCCGCTTTGCGCTCGCCTCCCGGCTTGTTGCTCATGGGTTTCAGTCATTAGGGGCACCGTACGCCCTCTCGCCGATAGAACGTGACGGGTTTGGGACGGTAGAAAAGGTTTTCTTTTATGTTTTGGATTTTCATTTTTTTTTTGCTGTTCCATAAAAGAAGCTAGAGGTTGATCGTAATAGCCGCGAGCAGAATGTTCGATCGTAGAGAAGGCAAATGATTGGGAAAATAATTCCATATTGATTTGTTTCTGTATTTTGGTATACCGTGTTCGGTATATTTTAGTTCTTTTATAACTCTTCATTATAGTTTTCTTTAAAAATACTTTGCTATACAAGACTGAAATGACTTATAAGAACTGTAATTAACTTATGGCGTCTGCAGACACATAAATCCAATTCTCAATCCATCAAGAACTTCGACTTTGCCACTCTCTCGACTTCTCTTTATCGTTCCATCTCCAACAACTCCTCGCGAGTAAAGACAAAAAAGCAAAACGAATACCGGTGCCGGCGAGTTGGAAGAGCATCGGACCGGCAGCTGTTCAACCAAGGAAACCAAGGAGGTTGATCGTAATAGCCGCGAGCAGAATGTTCGATCGTAGAGAAGGCAAATGATTGGGAAAATAATTCCATATTGATTTGTTTCTGTATTTTGGTATACCGTGTTCGGTATATTTTAGTTCTTTTATAACTCTTCATTATAGTTTTCTTTAAAAATACTTTGCTATACAAGACTGAAATGACTTATAAGAACTGTAATTAACTTATGGCGTCTGCAGACACATAAATCCAATTCTCAATCCATCAAGAACTTCGACTTTGCCACTCTCTCGACTTCTCTTTATCGTTCCATCTCCAACAACTCCTCGCGAGTAAAGACAAAAAAGCAAAACGAATACCGGTGCCGGCGAGTTGGAAGAGCATCGGACCGGCAGATCGCTTGCAAAACAAATACCGACTTTGAGAGGGTTATTTTTGGACCTTTTTGGACCTTCGTCCCTGCCCCAACTCTTCGGTTTGATCTTCGGAAGCATCGCAAAAACGCTCGTTATCTAGATCGCTCTCGGACTCGGTGCGATTCCCGGACGGTGCGCGTTCGTGCCATAACTAACAAGTGGCGATAAGCACCAGAGAGAGAGAGAGAGACGGAGAGAAGGGTTACCAGCGAGTGTGAGCCACCATTTGGAATCACCATCGTCTCCGTCCATTTTCAACATTCGTCCCCCAAGTCTCCCCAAAAACTCGAGAGAAGTCAGTTCCCGAAGAACTTGACTTGGCAGAAAATGTTAAATTCTGTCCCCGCGCGCTCGCACACACCCTGAGACACCATCGACAGACACCCGGACACAGACAGTCCATTGTGTACAACGGTCTATGTCGGCATTCAGTCCCCCCGTACTCCATGGGACCATGGGAGTCTTCTGTCGCCGAACTGTCTTATCGTTGTGCCGATATCGCCAAAATGACGATTCGCACTTCAGCTACCCCCCCCCCCCCCCCCTCTCCCAACAAACACAATGAGACACGGCAGGCAAGTTCGAATGTCCCGAACCTTGGGACCTTGGGAGCGAGGTGAGATGTGGGACCTTTTTGGAAAACTTTGTTTTTGCGTCAAGTTCGAAGGCGGCGGCAGTGGCTTAATCCCCGTGTCGGTGTCCGAGGTGCCTATAAGGCTAAGTGATGTTTCTCCGCGGTGATCTTACACCTCTTGACACGGTTTTCGATAACCGCAGAACTCCAATTAAATAGCCGATCGCTTGTCACCAAGTAAATTTTGTTTTCAGAAGCTTCCTTTAGCCTTTAGCTTACTGAGATGTGTCTTTTAAAAATGTTTATCTAGTAATCCTTGAGCTTAGCACACACGTTGGCAACGAGTGTCCGGTGGAGTGCCTACAGCGCGCAGACCAAGGATCGATTCTTGACTTATTTCCCAAAAACCTCTCTCCCACTGATAGCACCGTGAAAAGAGCAACAGCAGCACAAAAAATAAAACGCAATAAATGACCGATCAGAAACCGAGCAACCGAGCCGCGAGCCGCGATCCGCGGGGACCAACACCAGAACAAATGGGCTCACATTAAAGTGTTCCGGTACCGTGCCGCCGTTCTTGCCGCGCACGCGGTCTCGGTCGTTTGATGTTCTTTTTGCGATGCGTTTTGTCACCACCAAAGCGAGCGAGCGAGCGATGCTGGGTTCGGAATGAATGCGAACAGGAAGAAAACCTCAAAAAGACTGCCAGCCTTCGGCCGCACTCTCCACTGGAAGGCATCTCTTCGCGGCGACGCCACTGACGAGTCCGAGCCCCCCCGTGTGGGGTCGCGTTTTCACTTTTGTGGTTCTGTTTCCCTTTTTCCTCAACTCTTTTTCTCGATCTCTCTCGCTCTCTCTCTCTCTCTATCTTGGGTGTTTATTTTTATTTATTTGTATCACTCAGCGACTCCAACCGTCCAACGGTCAATCGCTGCCGGGGACTTCCTTTTTGTTAAACTTAATATATTATTGGTTCGTTCGTTATTCATCTTCGATGTCGTCATAAATTAATCAACTTGATGAAATTCGGGGTCAGTGTACGAATCTGTGAGGACATCAGAAAAGTTTCATGCATTGAAAAGAAAGGAAATCACTTTGATCACAACGGAAGCCATTTCTCTCTAGATATTTGATCCTTCATTTTAATGTTTATGCTTTTTATTCGAATATTGTAAACTAACAGCAACAACTTACTGTTATCCAGTGAAAGTATTGAGTGCTTTTTCGCATCTTTCAAGCCAGTCCTTAATTTCCTGGCCATAAAACACCTCATCTTTTGAAGAGATGCGAATATGTGGCTAATTTTTAGATACTTTTTGTAAGAAGAATTTCATAACACTATTACATTAGTCTGTCAAGCAATTGGAAAGTGCTAAAAATGATTATTCCTAAAAATGAGCTAATTGATGGTCGAGTAATGCTATCAATTCTGCATCATTAAACATTTTTTGTTGTTCAGCTTGCTCTTGATCAAGCTAAAAATAATTAAAAGTATTATTTTTTTAATCGCGCAAAACATGTCCATCTGATTCTGAATGTTCAACAAGAGCATTAAGCTTCCTCGTTATGTTATGTCATTCGGTAGCATATTTTCTTCACATTGCTGCAATGAAGAAGAAATCCACATTAAAATACTTTACCAGGGTTTTGTTCCTGGTTGGATTGGACAAATTGGATTGAAAAGTAAAATATCAACATTTAAGAAGCATCTACTCTAAACTCTCAAGAATTTATGAAAACCCCCTAATACTCTTACCAACAAAAACAATAGTTGTACTCCAAGATCTTTCGAACGCCATCCAAGTAGCAAAAGGTTTCCAAGAAGCAAGTGATGTGTACAAATCGTAGATCATAGCAACAGCAGCAGCTCCATCGCCACTGAGACCGTGTCACCGAACATTCAATCAATCCTCCCGAGCTTACATTGATTTGTTTACCGATTGATGACAAATTGTCTCGCGATGACGTGCGTCAGCGGAAGCGGTCGACAAGACACGGTCGAACGGACCATCCGGTGGTTGTCCACCAAGCAAGCACCCCAAAAACCCAGGGAGTCTGTTGACACAAGGAGGAGCCTCGCAATCGCGTCGTCCCTCTGAAATGTGGACAAACATTATGTGGCCGCCGCGGGACTGATCGCAGGAACCGGACCGTCAGCAGCAGGTTGACCTGTCGTCTGTGCCCGTGTGCGTGTCCGTGTCCATGTGTGTGCAGGTGCGTGCCACACCGGGACCACCACTCCACTTGAGCATAAATCATGCAGCTCGGCAGCAGCTCGGTATGTGCTGGATTTGTCGTTCGTTCGTTCGTTCGTGGCCGTTGACCAATCAATCTCTCCACGCCACCGGACACAAACCGTCAGTTGGTCTGCATCGGAGAGCGATGAGAAGCGGTTCCCACAAGGGACCCCAAGGGACGACTTGTACTCATCGCGGTCGTCATCCGTTGGAGTTGGCGAAATGCTTCATTAGCATACGACGCGGTGGTGGGACGCTGTTCCGCATCTCACCAATCCAATCAATCAGCCAATCATCGGACACATTCCACCGCCCGAGGGTAAACATCATCCAACTCCCGGTGACCACTTCCGGTCGCGAAGGGCCACACCAACCGGACGCATCCACGCAAATGTCATCGCAGAGCGATCGATTCCCGAGGTTCCCGGGTGGATGGTATCGGTTAAAGGAGCGAACCTGTCGCGTTGTGAGAGATTGCGAAATAAGGTCCGCGGGAACCATACCACCAGACCGACATACGGGCTAGACTGTGGGGCGACGACTCGCCGAAGGTGTCGAAGGTGAAGGTTGTTTGCTATCATTCGCGCGCTCGTTGTCGCACCACAAGCGTCGTGAGCCTATTAGACCGGATAGGCGATGTCCGATACGGAGTCGATTCCGCACAACGGAACAGTGCATTCCACTGACGGAAGGTTGTTGTGGAAGAGAAGCGTTGGGATGGTGTGTTATCGGTCGTGAGATAATTTCCGTTGCTATCGGGTTCGCATGGTCAAAGGTCTGACGGCGGCGGTGATTGGTCTATGAGTTCGATGAGAACGTTGCTCTGATTGGTGTCTGTTCCGGGAATTTTCTCGTAGCTTTCTATACGTTCTAGAATTGTAATTCTTAGTGGAGGAAGATGTATGTTTTTCCTTTAATGGTGCATTTGGTTTGATTTTCTTTAATGGTCATTAATTTTTGTTTAATAAGCGTCTTGATAAAACATTTAAACGGTCATTTCAATTAGCTTTTCATCAATAAGTGATATGAAATCAACTTTGATTGATTAAATCCATCGTTTTTAATATTGTAATCAGATCATATTGCTCCTATTTTTGATGATACTTATGTTGTGGCTGTTGAATATAAAAATGCGCCAATTTCGATTTCGTCGATATCAGCGTTATTTTCCGTTGTCGTGTATTTTCCAGCATTTTTTTCCGGTGATCCATTGTCAAAAAAATCGATAAAACTACAAAAACACTGGGAATTAAAGGGTATGTCAGCAGTCGCACAACATTTCCGAAGCCAAAGATCGACCAATCAATTTCTTTAAACTATTTTTTGCGCAATTTTGAAACGGATAGTGCTTGGTGATGAGGAGTGAGTCATATAATAAACCATAATTTGCAAAAGGATCATCATCAAAGCGTGGAGGAGCAGCTCAAAGGGCGGTAAAACCCAAATAATTGAAGATTCTACTATTTATTTGATGATTTCGAGTAGCATCATAATTTTAAATACCTGTTTTCATACAATCTCACATTAAATTAAAATCTCAAACGTAAAAAATGTTGAAGCTTGAAGTTTGTGATGTAGCATAAATGGCTAGAATTTTCCAACAGAAATTGAATTGTGCTCCAACCAGGTATCGCAAAGCAACACGTGTCTTTCAATGACTCACAACAAAATAAACAAAAAATAATGAAGTATCTTTTACCTCAACCAATACTTTTTTTTCTATAAACGCGGAACTTAACAGTAACTGTATGTAAATGATTTATAAGTGGTCGCTTCGAGAAGCTAACAATTTGATCAATTTCCTATCAATTAACTGTTCAAATGAAACGTTGGATTAGCGTTGGCTTTACTTGATTTATTTGCTTAATTGCTTATCCTGATTTAATGTACAGCCCACACTAATCCTAATTAGCTAAAAGTAAACAACCATAAAGATTTATAAAGAAAAAAATCCCGACCACCAGGATGAAACCAAATGGAATGGCGAAGAAGTACCGGGATCAGAAAATGGTTGAGCAATAAAGAATAATATTTAATTTTGTATTCAAATATAAACGGATATGGATGCTTAAGTTCAGAAAACAAATGGGGTCCTGAACTCTGCTCCCATCGCTGCTGCCCCCCCCCCCCCCCCTTCGCTATGGCGCACCAGCAGCAAACTGCATGAATCATCATACGACCGACGACGACGCCTTCGACGATCGACTCGCTTGTTTGACTTTCCAAGATCTATCCACCACCCATAAAGGCCCCCGGATGTCACATTTCACTCCACTCCAAATCCTCAGCGCCGGAACTAATCCCTAATTTGTTTTACGGCGATTCCTTCATTCCCCGTTCCCTTCTCGCGCGACTTTCGGCATCGGCTTCCCTCTTCCATTCCGGGACAGCAGTGGCAGCAGCATCAATTTTCACGCCACCGCCGCTCAAGAAATTGATGCTTTCCAAATGTCGGCCAACCGTTTGGCTGCGGTTCGGCTACATAATATCCTTTTCCGTGCAGTGTTGCACCTAAATACGGGCTTATGTGGCGCATCCGTGGCGGCCGGATGCGCACCCTCGACTTGTCGTTTTGGATGGAAAAAAAGGATCACCAGGACCAGGGCAAGCGAAGGGAAGGGAAGTGAGTTCACACTGGACCCAAAGGATCACCGCTGGCCCCCGGGGCGGTGGCCGCGGTATCAGCTTACAGGCACTCGCGCATCGCCAGACATCGTGACGCTCCGAAGCGACGTGATGCAACGCGCCCGTAACGAGACACCCAAGATGGCGTCCAGACCATCGCCGACTTCGATCGAGGATTTTGGCTGTAAAATCGCTTCAAGATGTGTGCGCGCGCCCTCCCTGGTCAGTCACACGTCGTAAAAGGAAGATCTCGCTGGAAGCGATCCCAGAAGAAGACACCAACAACCACGGCCACGACGACGACGACTCTGGCGAAGGGATGGCAGCAAACAGAAAAAGGGAATCACTGTTATGCCCAACTGCGGACAGGGCAATCAATTAAAAACGGCCAACCGTTGCCCAACACCAAGAGAAAGCGAAGATGCGACAGGACAGAGAGAGCGAGAGAGAGAGAGAGAGAGAGAGAGAGCGAGAGAGAGATGGAAAGGGAAAAGGGAGATCGAGAACGCCGAGAACCTAACCTAAATGTGTAACATTAAACCTTCCAGAGTCTGGGCAGAATCGCGCACTCTCTCTCTCTCTCTCTCTCTGTCTCTCCTGTCTTTCTCTCTGTCAGCCAACTCCTACACAATGAGGTCTGTGTAGACACAACGGGCTTACGGTTCTTTGGACCACTCCACTCCACTCCCAGCGTCCTGGCAAACCTTCTGCCTCGGGCAGGCAAGCGTTGATAGAGACGGGACGATCGGTCCCGGTTTGCTTGGAATCGAAAAGGCACCCCGCACCGCCCTTCACCACCACGCTCGCTCAGGTCATCGAAGAGACGAAAGTCGAATGGAAAGCGACCCCGGAGCTCTGCTGCCGCCAACAAGTCTGTCCGGTCCGGTTCGGGCGAGAGCCATACACGGCATTGGCGGGACCAAGCCGAGGAACGGGCCGAGACCTCCGATCGTCTTACGTCTCCGCTGCTGCCTGTTATTCCTGTTGCTTATGCGTTCTCGTGGGCCACTGCGTCGTCGTGGCCGTGGTCGTGGCAGACAGGAAGGCACCGCATCGTCTCGAGCGATCAGAGATCGCGCGACTCCCGGGGGGCCGGGTTCCTTCTTCCAGGAAGGGAGTGGATGTGCCGCAGGTGACGGAGGAAGACCAGCGCGCCCTCAAGTGTTTCTTCGTGTTTGTAGTTGCAAGATATACACTCAAACGAAAAGTTAAACCTCGAAAGCATCGCGTTTTTCACGGTGCTGGGTCTTATGCTCTTGGCCAACCATATATTGGCGATCGGATTGGCGAAGGTTTTAAAGCGCGTTTGGAGAAGGCGGTCATGATGGCGAAGGGAAAGGAAGAACGCCACAGAATTGGTGTTGATGCGAAAGTCGGTTTGATGTTTCGAATGCAGAACAAATGCAAGCAGCTCGAAAGAGATCAAAATCAGATGTGCCATAGGAACTCTAAAAAGCAGAATTAAAAAATCAGATCACAATGATTAAGCGAAACGAAAGTAAGGTTCTACAAGCATTAAAAAAAACAAATGATTTCAATGGTTTTTTTTTCAAAATTTAGTAGAATGAGTAACAGATCATCATCATACTCAAACTCACAAATGCAAACACATCCATTTACATTTTACGGACAACAAACGCTGAGAGGGAACAAGTACACAATGATGCTGATGGATGATGATGATGATAATCAAACGCGTCTACTTACGCATACTGTACTAATAATCGCGAATTGTTTGTTCGGTTTGATATCGATCGAGCATGAAGAATTATACCGCTCCAGCTTGATTCTGATTTGATTTGAGGTTGGCCGAATGGTGTACCTCTTTTGATTTCTCTTCAATGGCGATGGCGATCCTCGATAGGTGATTGGTTCTTTGTTCTACCTGCGGAAGGACCTACCTCGAACGATAATTGGCGCACTATCAGCTGCTTTGTGTGTGCTATCAATCAGCAGGTAGCCACCAGGGGCTGCCACCATTTTTTAATCACGGTAATTTAGAGTCAGGTCACTGTGGGCCACTAATCAGCGCGATGGCTCCCACGATACTTTATGATAAATCGGAGAGGGATGGGTGACGTTTATCGATCGATTCAAGCGAAGAACTTCCACGAAACTTGCAAAGAACGCACATACTGGGCTTTCTGCCTTGATGCTGGCGATGTGACTATTTTTCTCTGATTTTACCAATTGTGCAGCGAGGGATAGACGCGCCAATGTTGTAGCGAATTCAATGTAATTGTTTCAAGCAGCCATGATTTCACATTCCGTAACCAAACGATCGTTGGATGGGATAGTCCGTATATTTTTCCATGGTTTTCCTAATCGGAAAATTCATCGCGTTAACTCAGGCATTGATTGGTGTTATCAGTTTGCCCGGTTAGGTTCTGTCACCAATGAAAATGAACGGTCAGGATGAGCCATATCGCACGAAAAGCTTGCGACTTTCAAATGCATCAGCTTACAAAGCATAAGGGCCGTGTAGCTAGTGTTGAACATAACTTAGTGCACCTATTAGTATCGTTTGCACTCAAACAACAATTTAAATTCCTTTGCAATTCACTTGAGTTGAGGTCACTTCAATGCGCAGTGGTAACGTGAAAGCGATCTTTCTTCATTATTTGAAAAGTGGCATCTACTACCATGATCAAAAATAAACCGGAATTTGGTCATAAAAAGAAAAGTACTTGTTTTTTCTTCAAAATTCAAATTGTCCCCTTCAAAGTAATCCCCGTCGGATGCAATGCACTAGTGCCAGCGTTTGATCCACTCCTCAAAACTTTTCTGGAACTCGGTTTTTGGTATAACCATTATTGGCTCCGGCGATTTATGCTTTATCGTCTCCACACTCTCAAAACAAGTTCCTGGTAGTGGTTTTTTGAGTCAATTGAATAGCCACAAGCCACATGATACGAGACCACCTTAATTGACCGGTTGTTGAATGGTATTGGTGTTGTTTTTGACGAGAAACTCTCGAAAAATCAACGCATTATGAGATGGCGCATTATCGTCATGGAGAATCCACGAGTTGTGACCCCACCAAGGCAGATTTGTTTTTGCGGATTGATTCAAATGATATGTTGGTGGTCTCAGCTATCTCCCTTATCGTCAATTTGCCCTTTTCGATCAACAATTTTCGGATTTTATCGACGTTTTCGTCAGTTTTGGATGTCAATGGCCTTCCAGGACGACAATCGTCCTCAACAGCCTCACGACCACTTTTAAAGCGTTCATACCACTGGTACACCTGTGTTTTTGATAGAGTATTGTCACCATAACACTTTTGTATCATTTGTAATGTGTCGGAACACTCAATTTAATTTTTAACGTTGTTCATGTTTTGAATCAATTTTAAAAATCGCCATGACGTAAAATCTTAATGCAAACAAATATCTGCTGTAAACGTAAATGAAGAGCTGGCAAGCTGAAACTTGGCATGTACATCACTAATAGAGCCGTCAACATAATAAAAAAAACAGAATTAAAAATTGATAAGCCCGCGCGGAATAAATTCAAAATTCCGGTTTATTTTTGATCATGGTAGTATTTGATCTTTTTGAAAGATTAATGATAAATGATTATTTTTTATGATTTGTTTGCCTGAACTGCGAAATGGATTGCCAACGAGATCGAAGAAAAAAGTGATATATTCAAAGACTGCCAATAAATAAGTTAGGAAGGAAGATGTTCATTCAAAATCTGTGCAAATTATTCTTTCAACAAAGTCCCAATCTGAATTTGAGCTACTTTCTGAACTAAAACAAACGGTAAAAAACACAAACAGGTAAAATACAGAAAAAGGAGAAGAATATTTAGAATATCAGACCATGTTACGCAAAGAGTTATCACAACACAGATACTCTTGAAACCACTTTTGAAAAAACTGACAAACATATTCTTTACATCATTCTTGCGATATTGATAGGTGTCCTCGATAAAAACAGCATTTGCTTCCTAAAAACCTAGGTAAGAGAAAAGATAATTTTAATAAATTCTGCCTATTCTGTTCATCAAATGGTATAAGCTAAATATATCATATTTCATCAGGAAAGTAAGTCAATGATTTCAAGTGAAAGTCTACCACCAATATGAAAACTAGCAAAGCTTTAAACATTGTCACTTTACAATTGTAACATCATATAAAAAGGTAAAAAGTAACTAAAAATCTGGTTTGCATTTTATCCGAAAAGCAAGCTAAAGGAACTACTTTCCCATTGCTGCCACCCTGCATGTATTTGTCAACCACATAATGGTTATTGCAACTCTGCATCTCCCGCGTGTGCTCGTGCTACTGCATTGTGTCACATTGTTGTACCAATTCCTTCCCGTTCACCTTGTTTGGTTAAATTTGTTGAAACCACCCACACCATATACCACCCCCACGCGGTAATCCGTAAACTGGTAAACGCGACGCCTGAACACGACGACGGTGGCTGGTGCCGGAATTCGAACTGAACCTCCGCCAGGGGGGTGGCTTAGCCTGTCTGTGTCGGTATATCCATCATCAGCTCATTAGTGGCCGATGATTTCGATCATCACTATACTACCCCTACGGTGAGGTGGTATTTAAAGAACCTGGGTTATGATTTTCAAGAGAAAAACTCATCTCATAAGAACTCCCAAAACAAAAAAAGTTCGGTGCAGTACAAGTGCGTCTCGTTTAGCGACGAAGTGATACGTCTCTGTTCCAAACAAAAGCGTGCAGTATGTCAAATACCATTTTCTCAACAACGGAGGGTCCGAGAATTCGAAACAAGGCGCACGCATCTACCGTGTATTGATGTATTCATGAGCTGCAAAATGACGAAAGCCATATTCCAACGGGTGCCTGACCAGCCAGCCAGTCAGCCCAGCCGGCAACATTGTGCGGCGTCCTCGAAATGGGGCCTCCTGCCTGTCTCCTCCATGCTTCTGCTATGCTTCTGCCATGTTCTCCACGAGCTCCCGTATGCCAGTTTGTGTTGTGCGAACGTCTGTTTTGTTACGATTCATCGTGCGATCGAGACTTCGAGACGGGATCCGCCCGGTTTGCTTTCAAGCAAGCCATGGAAGGGAAGCCATTTCTGGACCGCGACCGCGTGCTATGCGGCGATGTATCGAGGATACTGCAATTCAGCATAAAAGGAAGTTTCGCTTCCTCTCTGTCTCTCTCTCAATCCCCCGGTTTGTCCACGGAGATGCTGCCGCCAAGTGTTTGTGCCAGGCGTGCAAGATCGCTTTCCTCTGGCCTCCAGCTGCCTGTAAGCGATAACGACATTAGGCCCGACGACGACGACGACGACGCCGCTGCCACCGCCACCACGGATCGCGATCGATGTTGCAACCGGAGACGTTCTTGCTTGCAGCCGCCGCCCAAATGCAACCATATCGCCGACGAGAGCCCTGCTGCTGCTGCTGCTGCCACTTACGCAAACAGAACCAAATGCACACCACACTGCCCGATGCCGATGCTTCGTAAAACAACAAATCCTCCTCCTTCACCTCTGACTCCTTCGCTTTCTGCTTCTTCTCTTCTTGCTCCCCCGTCCCCGTCTTCGCTCGGCCACACAATCACGCAAAGATCGCGCCGCTAGTGAGCACGAGGCACCAGAGTGTGTGCCCCCGGGAGGGGTGGGAAGGTGGTGAACCCTGGGGAACAAGTAGAAGAACACGAAGAACAACGACGATGGGGGAGAAAACGTTCCCTCGACGTTCCGGGCAGACAGTATGACGCCAAGCAGTCTCGGGGCGTTTGCGCCCCCCCCCCAACGCCCTCGCTCGCTCGCCCGCCAGCAAACGGACGCGTGTTTGCCTTTCCGATGATCGTACCGTCCTCTCGGCTGGCAATAGGATAGGGTACGCCTTCCCACCCACTCGCCACGCCTGCCTTTGTACGCCTCCAAACGACCACCCCATCCCATCCATCCGGTCGCATTAGTATTGGCCTTTGCGCCTCGCTGTCCTCCCCCTCCCCCCCACGGTCGGCGCTTCTCACTCCTAATCCCTTCGCTGCGGGCCGGACCGGGTGCGTGGAATGATAAGTCTCGAGGGGGGAAGCGCGCCTCGGATATGTAAATAATGATAGAGCGGAGCTCATGGGTTGCCTTCATTGCGGGGACAGAGAAAGAGAGCGTGTTTTTAATGTTACAGAACGTTTTAGAAACCACCAATAAGTAACATCTTCTCACCGCATGGAATCAACTGCCTAAAGCGGGCAAAGGTGATCTGTTCGATTTGCGTTGCACTAACAGATCAGCTCATTTAGTAGCAGGTCGCTGGTGAGCGACGCGGAATAAATCAAGTATTCATTGAAGCAAAGGTTTTGATTTAATTCGTATCGCGCTTACTTACCGATTCAGACGGAATGCTGATCAGTGGTTGCTTTCTGCTCGCTGCATGTCCGTTGCAGGGCAGCATCTGCATGCATGCATGCGTTTCTTGTGATTGTTGTTGCGCTGATTTGCCTGCCAGATTCGTGCGAGGAACGAGAAAGATTGTGTGGGCTGAGCAAACAGGAATATCTGTCTGCTATCAATATTATTGGTTGTATGATATTTTCTCACTTGTTTGGTTGCTTAGTAGGAGCAGTGATCATTAAAAATAAAAGTAAAAAAAGGCACAGCAAAGAAGAATAGCAAGAGTTTTCGCCATTCCTTCAACACTGCGTGATATAAACGTTATTGTGTATGACCTGCTAATTGAGTTTCTATCATTAGTCGAACGCACTGGATCCGTGCATGATGGAATGTATGAACGTGGATATCGTGAGCTTTCAAAAGAAGACCTACTCGATCGTACCATTCTCCACGCTAGCGTCGATCGAGTCTTTGTCACTCGCATTGTTTCAGATTCATCTCGCGGGCAGCACACGAGCAGATATCGATACAAACAACTTATCAAGCTCCAACAGCCCGTTGGTTGCCCCTTTTTAGTGTGGTCGGTAGAGGCGAGATACTGAGCTGTGGCCGTTGTTGTTACTGTTGTGATCATTATTGCTGTTATTATTGCTGCTGTTTACCGCGTGCCACTCGCCACCATTCGCGTGTTGAACCGCACCGTGGAACCCGCACCGTGGAGCTGGTGGAGTGGTGGCAATCCAGCAAATCGTACCCGCGGGGCATCGAAGTTGTGTTGAAGGCGGCAGCAGCAGCAGCAGCAGCAATAGTTGGTGGCAACGCAGTTGGCTACGAATCCGAACCAACGCGCCACGGCAACGAGCAATGTCCATAATGCGAATGGAGGAGTGGAGGAAGGGGCATCTGGAGGTCGGAAGATGGGAGCCGCTGGAGCTGATCCTACACGACGCACGTGCACACGAAGCCGATTGGGTCCGATGAAATCATCCTCAGCCCAGCCCTCGTTGTGCTGCTCAATGATCGATGGAGAACCAACACTGACAAACACCGCGTGGCTTGGGACACAACGTTATGATGGGTTGCGGGACGGTCGAGACGGACGGACGGTCACCATATGCTTCGTCGTGGGGTTTCGATAAATCGAATTGAATTGGACACAAAGCGAATGTGGGATGTACGCTCTACGGCATCTCGGGATGGCTCGGTCCCGTTTGTTAGCCCCAACAACGATGGCCACCGTTCCTCCTATCAAGCCGAAGACCTTTGACATCACGTTATGGTGGCGGATGGCGGATTCAGAATTTATAGTTTTGTTATGACGTCGTACCACGTTAATGATGTGTGGTGGTCATTGAGAAGAGGAGGCCGCAGTAGGAACAACACAGCAGGCTCTGCGCTGCGAATCGTATCATGCGCAGCCATCGTCTGCCATCCTAACTCAGCAGCGCCCATTCATCCGCAGCAGCAGCAGCAGCATCATATCCGTGGAAGCATTAGCATGTCAGCACCAGCCACCGGCCATAAACTGGCAAAAAATATTAGTACCTTTCTTGTGACTCAACCGCTCAGCAGCAGTTTCGAGATTGAGAACTGTTCGATCCGTCGGAGTTTTATGGCCTTTATCTCTTCTTCCTCCAAAAATGGATTCTAGCGATCCTAAGAATGGAATAAGTCTTATGACTCGTATAGGGTGGAACTAATACCAATTCACGGGAATCCGTTTACGATGCCACTGAAAGGCTTTCTTCCAATTTCTCCGTGTCCAACGTTAGAACAGTTAACTTGCTATGATGCCGCAAATTGATTGAAATAAGGGACACGAGAGCTTCTCGATCCATGTTTGTCGATGAAGAAATCCTACTAATGTGTCACGAAAGTAAGATGAATGGGTACTCTGTATGGTCGTGGGAACGATTTTTTTAATTCTCGTATTTTTTATTGGTTTTCAGTATGTGATTGACATTCATGGCAAGTTTTACGTCAAAATAAGGATTAGTATTTGAGATATGAATTTGCTTGTGAGCTACTCAGGTGGTCAGGAACGTGTTGAGGACTAAGAACGTGCTAGGCGACCTTCAACGTCAATTGACAAAGCTTACGCTCAACAAATCAAACGTTTGATGTTGGAAAACCGTCAATTAACTACTAGAGACCTTGCTGATGATATTGGCATGTTCAGATAATTCGTCAATTGCATTTTGAAAAATGTTTTGGGTCTCAAACGCGTCAGAACTCGACTGGTACCGTTGCTACCAGCGACTTGCGTTGGTTCTCCGTGACTTTTTCGACAAAAACTACACTCATATCCATCCAAAACCATCGCTTTCGCCTTATTTAGCACCATGTTACTTCTGGTTATTAAAAAAGCTCAAAAGACCGCTCCGGGAATAGAGCCTATTCAAGCCGCTGTGAAAAAGGAGCTGAAGGCCATCCCGAAAATCGACTTGTTCAAGTGTTTTCAATGCTGGAAAATCCGTTGGCGCAAGTGCATTGCATCGGGGAGGGATTACGATTGAAATTGATTTGGATGAATAAATCAGGAACTTTCAAAATAAATCGAATATCCCCCTTTTTTGAAGGACACTGTAGTATAATTCTTGATAAACCAAGGGAAAAGGGTCACTCGCAATGTGTCACACTTCATTGGCGACCGTGTATGTATGGTCTACGACTATAATTGTTGCCACGATTTGAAACCAAATGTCCCGCAAACAATGCAGTTTCCAACCGCGCGTTTTGACAAACAACGCTTAATGTTTCTAACGCCACATTCAGTTCATCAGGCCTGGGGTGCGACAAAGAGGCATCACGTTTGCTGATAACGTTGCTCACGCATCAGTAGCCCCCGGACCGTGTCACGACATATATACATATATTGGTGCGCTAAACGCTGCGTGTGGCACCCCTGATGAGATGAAGCGTCCCTTCTGCGGTCCACGAGGGGATGAAGGCAACGTGGATCAGGTCGCGGAACATCGAACTAGTACTGCTGCCCCAAACAAAGGCTGCCCTTTTGCTGGTGGTCCACCAACCTCAACGACGACAACGACGACGTCTTATCACACGACAAAGCATCCTAAACAACGCCACACTCTACGCCACGAGATCTCGAGTCGGCTCCACTAAGGCTGATGGGCTGACACGCTAGGGGTCGCACCGTTTGACTGATAAGGTTTGGCTCACGTTCATCCAATACCCTGCCTCCCTCCCTCCCTAGTCGCGTCGCGTCGCATCGATTGACGTTCGGTGGGGAGCACCTTAACCCTCATGGCGTTGTGACGGCAAGACAGACAGCGGCCGTCGCTTGAAACCAGGCAGCCCCTCCTCACTGCTGGAACCGCGCAAACATCGTGTTTGGATCACACACAAACCCGAAGATCAACAGACAATCGATGGCACGGCCAAACAAAACAATACGCGTCTAGGCGCCGCCTTTGATGATGGCCAGGCCAGGGGCCAGGCCTCTGGCTCGCTGGCATTTGATTGCCGAATGCCTCGAACTGTCAAAGCACAGCACCCGGATCCAAGCAAGCGAACAGCGAACGCCATTCATCTCGAGGAGGAACGCTCCAACGAAAAGGGGTGACCAAGGCATGGCGAGCGATATTTGAAGGTTAGGTTTGACTGATTTGTAGTGGAGGCTATGTGGACGCGGTGGATGGTGTAGGTCATGTTTTCATGGAATTTGGCCCCACCGGGGCAGTGCGTGATCTCATGCGATCAAGCATCTGACGATCGACATTCCTAATGGCGACGATCGGCGTGGGGATTTGTCACTTTACTAGAGCGACTCCACTAGAAACAGCTTCTCGGGTGTCCAAATCGTGGTTACCTAAAGGAAGAACCACTCCCCGAGACTCAGACTGACCACCTGCCGGAGTTGGCCGGACCCGTTTCCATACCAGGGCCACCACAAAAAGCAAACGCCAACCCGTTGGCCACCAGCACCAGTCAAACAAGCAGATGCGAAAAGATCCAATTATTGCATAAACATAAGCAGCCACTTCCGTTCAGCGTGTGCTCGATAATTGGCCCCAGTCGATGGTGGATGGCGGCTACGGGAACGAAAAGAAAACAATAGCCAAAAACCAAACAGAGAGAGAGAGAGAGAGAGCATTTGCTCAATTGCTGTGTGTGCGCCTAATCGATTTGCATGAGGATTTTGTTTGGTCTTTCATTTGGTCTGAGATGCCCCGCTTCCACGCCACTCCCTTCTGCCTTCTGCCTAGCAGAGCCAATACTGCTAAATGGTTCTTTTCTTCGGTTTCCTGTCGACGACTTCCTCTTTTCATCCGGCACTCAGCACCCCGCACTCCACGTTTAATGCAAATCTGTTTTATTTACATTTGGGAGGTCTTACTTGCTGCTGCTGTGCTGCCCTCGCGATGCGATGCCACAAACCGAGGACGGGCCGAGCGATCCAGTGTCGCTGCTGGGGAATGTAAATTTTTCTGTTTATCAATTTATGAAACTGCATAAACGGCAGCTTGTGTCCTGCTGGGCTGAGGGATTGGCAGTTTGACGGAGCCGGTCGCTGTTTACGGGGTGATGTTGATGGTAGTGAAATGATCGTACTTGTTGAAATGGTTCATTGCATGAAGTGTGATAATGTGGCGTTTGCGCGAATATCGTTGATTTTACAGGCTGATTTTATTGATATAATTTACACGATCAAACACTGCAAAGTTCAAAGTAAAACATTCCCACTGGGTAGTTCCTTTTTTTTATTAAAAACATGGTTTAAAGAGGCTTTCCATTTTTTCCCCTTTTAATACTGTTAAGTTCATCCTTTGGCGATAGTCGTATGCATTGTGAATCTTTTTAATTAATTGCATTTTAATCATTATTGTTTGATTAGCATTTTTTTATAAAAAAAAAACTATCCGATGACGATTATCATCTCATCCGCTGTTGCTCAGTGTCATCTGAATATTATTTACATATTTTATTATTCATATCATTATTATTTATTTACTTTCACACTATGCCATTTATGCTCTCGTTTTTTTTATGCTCTTGTTTATCTCATGATAAGTATATCATATTTTACCGAATTAGCGCTCTTATTTTCTTGTTTGCGAATTTCTCTGGTTTTTACCTCGTTTGTAATATTTTCTACTTTACTGTCTCCTTCTTCTTTTACGGTGAGTTTTATTCAATCTCTCTATTTCCCGTCTTGATATTTTTTTCAAATTATTATCCGTTTGATAAGCGAAAGCGAGCTTGCGAAAGGATTGCTTGCCCAGCGACTCGCCAAGCCCTCGCCAGAAGTTCTATCTGGCAACACCTGGAAGCAAGTTCTCCATCGCCAGCACCACTCCACTAGCAAACGGCCATTTCCAATCCGATGATTAATTCCTTGCTTTTTGGCCGTGGGAAACACACCCCGTCAACCTGTTTTATACCCCCGCCGCCGCCGCCGCCACCGCCGTCGTTTGCCATCGCACACCTGCGACCTCCCTGCGAGTCCAGGGAGACCCTCCTTTCTCCTTGAACAGGTTCCCCTCTGCCCACCCGGGGGGGTTGAAACGACACCACAAGGAGGACAATTCTTTATGACATTATATACTTTCGAAAAGCCTTTTTTTGGTTTGTCTTTTGGTTCGGTACCAATCCCACACCAGCCTCCGAGCAATATATTTGTTTGTGGTCACTTCCGAGCACGGAACACGGTCCGATGCATCGCTCCCATCCCATCGCTATCCCCTATCCTGCCACGGGCGTCTTCTATTGGAACGGAATGATTTTTTCTCCCCCACCCCCCCCGGTCTTGCGTGTTCTCTTGGCTTTCGAAGAGCGGATCTTAAGATTTGTGGCCAGAAAAAAAAGTCAAAGAGCTCTCCGGAGCTCTCAATAGAAGACAACAGGCCTATAGCGACCGGTTAGTGCCGGATCGGGCGGCAAAAGGGGAATGGAGAAACATTAGCTTAACAACGACTTCAGCAGCACCTGAAGCGTCATCGTTATGAAGCCGCGCGCCTGCCCTGGCGCTCGCGGCCAGCCACCAGCCAGCACCGTCGGACGGACACAACAATAACTGGACACAACCCCACGGCAAAAACACTCGAAAAGAGCCGTTTATGCAAAAAAGCCGAAGAAGAAGATGAAGAAGGGAACGAACGAACCAACCACCGGCCAACAAAACAAACAGCACAGCAAACAGACCTTAGGAGGACGCTACGAGGCGACGCCATTCACAAACGTGCGCTCGGGCCTTAGGAGTGTGGTAGGAATGCTCCTTTTAGTGATGAATGAAATATGATACTTGAAAAGGTACAGCGGGAGGGCACTGGGAGTGGAGGCCTCCCCGGGGGTTTTGCGCGCAACCTGCGTCTTGCGTGTGGCACTGGCACTGCTCCGGTCTGGCCACTCGATAGTGCGCAAAGATTTATTTGATTTCTTGTATTATATTGTTTCGTTTGCGAGTCTCCTAGACCTCCCGCACTTTTTGTAGCTGCATTCTATTGGGGAGCTCTCTCTCTCTCTCTCTCCCATCCCGCGCGGTTGGACCTCGAAATCAATCACGACTTCGATTTCGACGACTCGAAGACTCTCCAGCAAGCCAGCTCGAAGATGGATTGTCCAATTGATTCTTTCTCAATCGAAGCCCACCACCGGAGGGGGGGGGGGGGGAAGGGTCCCAAAACGGATTGTCCAATATGTAGACGGTACCTGCCGGAACGTGTGCGTCATGCGAACATCCACTTGACATTTACAATTTAAAATTTATGCTCGAGTGGATGACGGAACGTTCCTGCCGTGCGTGGTGAGTTCAGCAGACGCCATCAGTGCCGCTGCTGGGCAGGAAATTTGAGACAAACCAAAGCAAACCATTGGGTTGGTTGCTGTTGGTGCCGTGCGTAGAGAGCAGTTAGTCTGAGTCAAGGCAGTCAATGGCATCTTCTGGCACCCCCGGAAGGAAGTTTGTCTCTTCTGGTCGATAACTGCTGATTGGCCAGTTTTGTTGAACTGGGAAAGATATTCCCTTAAGAGAGACTTGGAAAGTGAAGAAGAATAGAAGAAGTCAACAGTCAGGTCAGGTTATCCTTGGGCTACTTGATCCGACAATTCTCTATTATTTTGGTTCTTCGAATACTCCTTTCAAGCATACAAATTATTCGTTCGTTCGCCCAGTTATCCCTTTTATACATCACCAATTATCCTCTCGAAGCCACATCAGAGTAAAAAGGCGCCGCACGAGATACGCAAGTGTTCCTGGCGACCATCACGACAGTCCGGTGGGATTAGTGGCGGGTGGAGGACAGTGCACACACTTGAAACTTCAATCGAGTGTGTGGGCGTCTCGGTTTGTTGATCAATGCCTTACCGCCTCATCCGCATCCCTAATGAAACATGCCTTAAATCCACCAAGCGAGCAAGCCCGTAAGTGCGTATCAGGCAATCAGCACCCTCAAGTGGCTCCTGTCACTAATCGACCACTGCCACTTACTTCCGCCGCTGAAATGGTGTAATTTAGATTTGCCCAGCAAAGCGCAGAACAATCTAGATTTTTCCAAAGGGAGCTAAGGCAACCAATTTTTAAAGAGAATGTTTTAAATTAAACCACAGCTATGGTAAAAAAACTTAAAAGAAAGCTTAAAATTCGTATTACATAACTGTTTCCAACATGATATTTCTGTTAGATGCCTTTTTAATGTTCAATTTGCTTAGAAATTTAATAACAGCACAAGCACAATACACCTACTCGTCGCTTAAATCAAAACAACATCCTATCCTGATTAAATCGCATTAGCTTTCAGATTATTTATGCATTCTTTACTTGTCTTGTTATAGTCGAGAACATGTGTAATCGGATTTTGATTATCAGAACGAAGCAAAGAACAATTTTATTTGCATTTAACTAATAAACATTTATTGTGCACAACATGTTTGTCTAGGTCTCAGCATAATTCGAAAGATTCTAGCAAAGCATACTATTCTACCAAATTCTATTGCTCACGTTCTCAAATCTCTTTGATTTCATTTCCTTCCTTGTTTATCTTGTTTTATATTATTCGGTCGAACTTTCTTAACTTACCTCTAAACGTTTATAAAAAAAATCAACACCAAAATAAAACAGAAGTTTCTTTCAGTATGAGACGTCTTTTAGTAGTATTCAAACTAAAAACATTGTGCGACATTTTCATTGTTCGTGCAAGAAACCAGAGTTACTTTTTTGATTCAAACTAGCGGCGCATCATGTTAATTCCTTCGTTAAGCTTCGTGCACTCCAAAAAATCCAATAAACACTGACCTCTGCGACCGAGGCTAGCGCCATCGGATGGCCACGGCTCGTTTTGGGGAATACATTATTGCTTATTCCGCTGTTGATAAGCCACGACGTTCCCGGTGCGATGTCACACAAAGATTGAAAACAAAATTTGAATATTTCTAATGTACACCGCGCACCATCGCTCCGTTCCCGGGGCTTGGAGTCTTGGAAGCCTCATCGATTGAAGATGCGCGCCCAGCATTCACGACCGACCCCACTGCGTCGCTGCGTATCAGATAGTTCAAAGGCAGTGGACCCGCAACGCTCGCGAAGCATCGCGTTCACCGTGAGTCACCCGTGCACACGGTAACATGAGATCATGCGAGATCGGTATCATCGGGTCTGCCTCTCTCTCTCTCTCGCAGCGCCGGTCACCAAGAAGGGGTAGGATCGGTCCAACATTTTATTGACATCCTCCAAATTGGTTGATTAAATGAGCGACGAGACGAACCATCGCGTCGCAAGCATCGCGATCCCCCTCGGTCGCCGCATTTGTTTTACCTTGGATGTTGCGTGCTGTCCGCTGCCATCAACGACGAGGACGAGAAGTCTTTTGGGCTTTGACTTTGTTTTCCATAATCAATTTGATTGTTTTTGATCCTGCGACTGCCCTGGCCGTGGTGGCGGTCCACTAAATAAACATATCGTTTTATGATCCTGCAAATCGCATCCATTCGCGATTCGTTCCCGCGTCCACGTCCATCTTGGAACTTGGTGTGCAACAAGGAAGCGCTTTCTGCTGTCTTTTGGCCTGGCTGCTGTTTGACGGCTTTGTCAGCTGCGGCGAACGAAAGGGGGGCGCGTAGCTATTATTCGATGGGGAAGATTTTCGCTACCGGTGGTCAATTATGGACTCATCATCAGGTTAAGGCATAACATGCAAATTTTGCTCCTGCTACGCTGCCACCACCGTCAACTCCTTTTTCGAGCGGTACCCCTGGAGGAGAAGGAGGAGGAGGAGAAGGATGAGGTCAAAGCAACGCGATTTGACTAGCCGGCAAGATATTGTCTTGCAAATTGGTGGAAATGCAAATGACCAACGTAGGCACGTAGCTCCTCTTTTGGGATTAAAATCAAGTTTTGACTCCCGGTTTGGTGGATGGCTGTACGGAAGTCGGTCTCGAGAGTAGAGGTTAAGTTGTGATGTTGTATCAACTGATCAGAAGTCTGACCTGACGAGCCAGAGTCTGAGTGAGTGTCTGTGCAAATGGTGCCATGGGAACACTATGGGAACTACCTCGGCAAATACCTCGCTCAGCGTGTGAACACGTGAGTATGTTACATGCAGGTGGTCAGTAGTAGCTGAGGAGTGCGTTCTCCATCCCGGGAGAATGATAATGATCATTCTACTAGGAGTACTCTCCCGTCCCACAAGAAACTAAGTGCTCCGGACAGCAGGGTACAAATTACTCCAAATGGAATCACACAAATCATTGGCCAGCATATCTAGCTGACATCCAAGACACCGGCGGTAAAGTTAATGGCACTGCACATTCCATTAGAACACACAAGGGGGGACGTGTGTCCAGCAGTGTAGTTGACTTTGCGCCTACTTAACCGTTGCTTCGAAACAAATTCCGATGCCATATCGGCCGGTCCCTTGCGTACGAGCGGAACCTGAGTACGCGCCGGCGACTTGTGTCCGCTAATTCCTGGAAAGCCCAAAATGTTACGTCCCACCGTCACGGCATCACAAAAGGGGTCATTTTTTTTTCAGTTCGTTCGTTGTAATGGCCGTGCAGTAGCAGCAGCGGGGATCAAACGCGACGTCGTTTGGGTGCAAATAACAATTGGTGGTGCCATGTTGCATAAGCCGTGGACGCGTCGCTCAACCCAGAACATCGTCTGGGAGTCGCGCATTATTGGCAGCATAGTCACGTGGTCGAACTATAATGCAATGCGCGCCCCGCGACGACTGAGACACGTCCGTCCGTCCGTCCGTCCGCCTGCCTGTCCGTCACCGGGTTTGCGGGTGCGTTTACACGGGGTTGCAACCGTCAAACGAGATGCAAATAACGCACCACGCTGTGCCAACAACCTGCCACTAGACCAATTTGGGTCCGGCCCTAGACGAAGAGCCGGTTCGTCGGGGCGTCTAGGCGTCATCCTTATCCGGCTGTGACGACGGCGCGCTGACAGTTCATTTGTCCGGCTGTACCGTTTCCGCTGTGTACCGGTGGCGCACGGCGACGAAGACGACGACGCCTCGTCTAGTCATGCATAACCTCCGGCAGTATAATTGATAATCGGGACGAGTCGAGTTGAGCGAGGTGCACCCGTCATCAGTGAGGTTATGTTATTGGAGGTTCCCCAATCCCGTACAATCGTAGTAACCCAACAATGAATTTTACGAAAGGAATGGCCAACTACACACGGTTCATGACGTTTGCTGGACCGCAAAACGTTCCTTGATGCGATGTTCCGACCACCAATTCCCGGTTTGCAACTTTTTGATCAAATAAAATCATTGATTTTCCCCCTTTTTCAACTCCTTAATTTCAAGGGAAGCTAGCGAGCGTCATTGACTGATCGGCCATTGCCAAATGGACACACATCCTGTTATGCACTGCGCGACGTCCATTGTGCCATTGCGTCGAATTGTGTATTTCGTTTTTTGCCCTCCTCCAATTGTTTTGCTTATTTCTTCAGTGCTACTACTCCAGTGTCCAGTTTAGGCGCAAGTGGCGTTTGGCCCGCAAAGGGTTTTGCGTCGCAAAAATCCGAATTGCAAGGCGACAGTGTCCCGCGAGTTGATTACTGGTGGCCTCGCCGCGAAACGTGAGCACAGGAGCGCGGAGAGCTGTGGCTGTCTGTGGTAGGTGCGTGCAGTGTTTAGGAATTTCCATCACCCTTTCCGCCAACCTACCATCTGATGGGGGGGACCCCACCTGGTGTGTATGTGCGCCGCGCGGTCACCTCGTTCATAACGGTAATCAATTAGGTGACCGACCGGAGAGCACTGGTGAAGAAGCAAAGTGAGCAAGGGGTGAGCAGGTGGTGGTGACTGGTGGTGGTGCTAGTACAGACGGTGCGGGCTGATGGTTGCATTTATGGAGAAACCGGACCCACCGGTGTTCGCCAGAGCCGGACCCGGTTCACCAGCAGCGCCTTGCCCTGACCGAGGAGACAGACAGACAGGCAGGCTGGCACAGGCACAGGCACAAGCACCGGCTGGTCGGTAGAAGGCCTGGAATGGCGAAATAAGGAGGCAGCCCGATAATGAAAGGTGCTCAATCAAAATGGCGCTAGTAACAAGTAGCGAACGGTAGTCCAGCTTCCAGCAGCAGCTTCACGCGATCGCCTTCGAGCGAACAAAACTCGTCTCTCCCTCTCTCTCTTTCTCTGTCGTGGCTACGGGACATCATCTTGAGAGGACCCTGCCGCCCGTTCCCCCCAGGCATTCCACTGCTAAGCGCCACAATGTAGTGGAGAGCGAGGCCCCTGGGGGCAATCTTTTCACTTCATCGGCCCATCGACACGCCGTGCGCGCTTCCGAAACGGAACCTACGGGGTGCGCGCGCGAGTGGTTTTGCAATTATCCCCTCAATAACGCCTCAATATCGGCAGGACGTGCGGATCCCAAGTCCAAGTACTTCAAATTATGTCAAGTAGCTAATGGGAGATGTTTTGCAAAAAATGCCTCCTAGATGGAGGGAGGGGTGTTTACTACTACTGTTTACAACCTAACCAAACAAAACAGAGGAAATTCCAGGTATGTCGCAGCTACCTTGTTTGCGTATTTTCCGAGGAGTGAGAGGATTTTGGATAAAGGGACGGGGGAGGGGGGGGGGGGGGGCAATTAAATTTCAAGAACCCAAGCGGCCCGGCCCGACCAGAACTTAACGCCAGACATTGTTTAGACGACACCCTTTTTTCGCTTCTCTTCGCTGGCGCTCTGTCCCTCACTGCCGTTCTCTATAGAGCGCCATGATCGAGGCCGTTTTCACCATCGTTACCATCTGTCAGTTGTATAAATAGTCGCCAATTTCGGGGAAATCGAAACGGAACTGTTGATACACAGACAGGCGGGGCCTGCGGATGCTGGCCTGCGGACTACGGCCGAGGCCAGCATCGGTGGCGCCGCTCCAGAACGAATTCTCAGAAGCGCATCTGGCACGGCGTCGTCGTCATCGTCGTTGTCGCCACCTTGTACAACACTTGTTGATTGTGGCGTCGTGCACAAGCGACTGTGAAGCGACGGTGGATACCTTTGAGCTACACCATAGGACCGGCCATGGACCCCCCTGACGCCTGAAGAGGTTAGTGATCCTAACCTCACGCTATAGCTGGACGAAGAGCGTACCTAATTAAACGACATTAATCCTGGCCAACACCACGGCAAGGCACACACAGCACGAACCTCCTGATCCTTGATTAATCCGGAACGTTTAGACCCTTCCGAACGGTGTCGGCATCGGCATTGTCCACTTCACACAAGAAGAAGAAGAAGGCCCCGAAAAAAAAGGTGGTAAACGGAGCGATATAAATCAAAATACCTTCGAGGCCGCTGGACCGCAAAAACTCGAAGAAAACCAATTTCTGACCCCACACCACCACCA